>NC_077248.1:55580981-55952231 GCF_947179165.1 Solanum dulcamara | reverse complement strand
ATTTGATATATTTCTTCCTTTTGTAATAGGTAAAAGGGCAGCCCGGTGCACTTAAGCTCCTGCTATGCGCAGGGTCCGAGGAAGGGCCCGACCATAAAGGTCTATTGTACGCAGTCTTACCTTGCATTTCTCCTAGAGGCTGTTTCTAAGGCTTGAACCCGTGACCTCTTGGTCACATGGCAGCAATATTCTTTGGGAAATATTTCTGGTCTACAACAACATTTTCCCGATCTGTTATCTATGTAAGAAGCAAAATACTCTGCTTTATAATCTTTATATGTTATTCCTATAGGTATATATATATATATATATACTATACTGGCTGGTCATTTTGATATAAATATTATCTTATTATTGTAATTAATCTTGATACCTTGATCAAGTATATCGTATGACTTTACACCATCTAAGAACGTAGTTCCTAGAAAGATTTCTAAAGCATCATTATTTTGTTCTGGTTCGACTAACAATCTTATTGGTATAGTTTCATTTTCGAATTTTAAAATAGTTTCTATCATGTTTGTTAGCTCATTGTTCATCTTGGTTGTCTTCTTCTGACCAAGAATAATAATCCATATCAGTTAATATAAAAATTGTATCGTCTGATTCAACTTCTTCAAAATTATTTAGTTGTATAAATTTTTCTGAATTTATCATTTATTCGATATCTTCATCGATTTCTATATTCTTGTTATTATTAGCAAATTTCTTTGGGCATCTATTGACATAGTATCCTATCTCTTTACAGTATTAACATATGCATTCTTTTGGATTTTTTCTTTTATTATTCCTTTTGTAAAAAAGTTTTTGATATCGAGTATATCCTTTCTTTTTATAATATCTAACTTTCCTCTTTTTAAAATATTTTTTCTTAAAGAGTCTCTTCTTTTTATATTTTCTTTTAATCTTTTTGTAATAATAAAGACTTTCACATCCAATCATTATTGACATTTTTAGATTATCACAACAAAGGCTTACTTTCTTTCTTAAACCTTTAGTTGCTTTGGCTAATATGGTGTCTGCACACCACGTGCTAAGCTTATTTTTTAAAATAAATTATTCTTTTCCTTAAAGTATCTGCCGTTTCGGAATTATAGGTATTTATTATTTTTTTGTCCCAAGGGTTTGAAATCTTAGTGAAAAACATCGGTAAATATATTTCTATATTTTTTACTCTATTATACACATAATAATAATCTTGAAAGACACAAATATATTTATCTATTTCACACATATCACATAATTGTAATCGTAACAAGGCAATTTCATATTTTTTTATCGTTGCAGGGTCTTTTAAGAAATTACCTTCTCTAGTAAATTCTAATCTTATCACTTCTGTAGCTCTTGTAATTAGGTTAGCAATATTATCATCTATTCCAAAAATATTTGTAATGATCCATTAGGTCATTTTGAGAACGAATCCTCCTCCTTTCATACGAGACCCTTCCCGTAAACTTTTAATGGGTTATTTGGACTATTCAGTAACTTTGGTTAATTAGTTGAGGGATAATTTTAGAGAATTAATTTAATTGATGGGCTAAAGTGTTAATTTATTTAATATCTTATACCACTTTTCTTATATTTAATAAAATAGGTTAGTAGGGTTTGTAAATTTTAATATATAATCAGTTTGGAAAAGGAAAAAAATAATATAATAAAAGAAAAGAACAAAAATAATTATATATAAATACATAATCTGATGGCTTAAGTACGCGCCGACGAAAAGAAAAAAACTGGAAAAAAAATACGAAGGAAGAAAGAAAAGAAAGGGGAAAAGAAAAATAAAGGAGAAGAGAAAAATAGGGATCTTCATTCCAAAGCGTTAAGGTAATCATTCTCATCCTTTTCATTAAATTTTTATGTGATTAAGAACATATTTTTAGGGTATATTGGTGGAGAAACAATGCTGAAATAAAAAAATATGACCCTAGGGTTCTTCATATAAAATCTTGATTTGGGGGTCGAATAACGATCCGTTTTAGCTGAAATTTGACATGTGAGTTTGTTTTATCATGATTGAACATAATCAGAAAGAAAGTTTCAAATTTGACTTCAATGACATAGAATAAGTTAGTTTCCGAATTTTGATATATTGAGATAAATAATTAAATATTAGGTATATTATATTTTATGAATTCTATTAAATTTATGATATTGGAGATATTAGAACCTAACCCTAGGCTTAAAATTTGGAAATATGAGAGTTGACATGTTATTTGACATCAACATTAGGAACTTGATTATAGATTTGGGTAGGTTTTGGGTCTAGGTTAGACATATAATAATATGGGTGTTGTTAGTTTCGAAATCTTATTGTGGTTATTTATTTGATTAGATTATACTTATTTCGAGGCCCAACGAAAAGGAAAGGCTCAAGTACCGGAGTAATGCTTAATTAATTAAGGCAAGTGAATTTCTAAACCTCAGTTTAAGCTTATAGATGCTTGTATTTCCGTGTTATATATACTAGGGAGTAATGAGAATTGGACTGGGTTATTGACTGTATGATTGATCTTAAAAATGGAGATGAGAGATATAAAATGGTGATCTAATGACATGTATTGGTGGAATTGATATGTTGTGATTTTGGACATATGAAATGACTATATTGATGTGAGATAGGAAAAATTATTATGGTTGTCATGTTATTATCGTGAATTATATGAACATGAATTGATTGTATTGGTTCTGACATATTGTGTTGATACTGAAAATGATATGAAACAAAAGGGGTCGGGCCACACGCTCCGTGGCAGGTAATATGAACAAATGGGTCAGGTCACACGCTCCATGACAGGTATTATGAAACAAAGGGGTCGGACCACACGCTCTGTGGCAAGATATATATATTGAGGGGATGGGCCACACGCTCCGTGGCAGGTTACATGGACAGAAATATCCCCCATGGGTTCAGGACTGTAATTCAGCGGATGTGTACCGATAGGACAGACATGCATCATCTCATTGCATTTCATCATATTTTGCTGATATTTGTGAATTCGTGTTTACCTCTTTATCGCTCTGTATATGCTGAACTTGACTTGATATGATTTATTGATGAGACTATTGATGAGTTTTCGTGGACTGTATTACTGTTATTATTGTACAAGTGGAGAGTTGGGCTGGTTTTATGCAGGTTGTAGTTAAGGAGGTTAGGTTGGGAGGACAGGAGTACTTGCATATATTAAGCTTTGCTTAGTTTTAGTTATCCACTTGCTGAGTACCGTGTTGTTTGGTACTCACCCCTTGCTTCCACACTTGTGTAGGTTGTGAGCCCGAACCTGCTTGATCTCCTACTGTTTTTTACTACATCCGAGACTATCATTCCGAGTGTTGAGGTAGCTGTTACATCCATCTAGTGGACACCTCTTACTCTTTTATTATGTTTCAGTCCTATTCTAGAGACAAAAACATTGTGACTGTATTTTCTTTCGTACTTCGGTAATGTATTAGTGGCTTGTATACGTGACAACCAGTCTTGAGGGATTTTGAGATTATTTATTTATTTTTGAATAAGTTAAACCTCTCTTTATCTCAATTACTTCTGTATTTACTTTCTGTTGGTTATTAGGCTGACTTATCTCGGTGGATTGAGATGAGTGTCATCACACCCGGATTCGGGTCGTGACAATATCAATTTTAGTGGCTTCATTTAAGTTTTGCCAAAATCTTAATACACTATTTAATAGACTTCATTCTATAAAATATATAGTTTTATCATAATCCATTTTATTTACTGTAACTGCTATCCTTAAGGAGGTTTCCCATTTATTTATAGCTTCTTCAGTATTATTAATGCAATCTAAATCTAGGTATATTCCAAATGGATTAATTGCTTCGCTTTTCATTGTTCCTATTGGCGTATGACTATCTTTTGCTCTTAGAGCAGCATTTATACCTACATAAGCCCTAAAGGGTTTATTAAAACCTTGGCTAGTTTCAACCTTAGTGGATCGTTCGGTAATGTTAGGATTGAAATCTATGTCTTCTGGTTTGTTAACATCCATTTTTAGGTTTATCATGTCACCTTCGTCTTTTAACTTGGTGCTTTTTATATTTATTATGAGATCTTCTATTTCTATTTTAGAATTTTCTGAATCTGATCTTACCATTTTAGATTATTGCCTCCGTATCCTGTGGGTATTTTTATGTTTGCAATATGGGATCCTATAGTTCCTATGGTTTTAACCACATGTTCTTCATCAATCTTTATTTCTTTTTGTGTTAACATATCTTTTAAATTCTGGATTTCTTTAATTATTAAGTTTCCAAAATAAATTATCGTTCTTTGTATTTCATACAGATCTTGTTATATTTTTAAAGGATCTTCTTCATTTAATAATTTATAATGAGGTTTGATGTCCATTTTATCTGAAATTGGCTGACTATTTTTTAAAGTAATAATTTTTTAATAATTTTAGATTATCTTTTTCTGCTATTATCTCGTTATCATTAGAGACTAGTATTTTCTGTATTCTTCTTATTTGTTCAATATTTAGCAAGGTCCACTCTCTTTAAATATCATTTATATGATTGATCCTTCATTTTAGTGAATTTTAAATTCTTTCGAAAAGTTCAATATAATCGATAGTTTAATCTAATATCTGAAAAAGATGGTAATTTTTTTATTATCCTATACTAGAAGAATGTGAATCAATTTCATTTTTAATGAATTTTATATTTGTGTTTAGTCCTTTTATTACTATATCATAGTCAGATAATATCTTTTCTGTTCTAATTATAGCTTTCCTATCGGTATTATCCTTTTGAAGTAGGAGTAATAATTTTTGATATTTTTCTTTAATTTTTTGGCTATCTTGTACATGTCGTCTAAATTTCGAGAGTATGGAATTATCTATTCTTATATCACTGAAAGAGAGTTGCTTTTTCATTCTATATCTATATTATTAAAATTTTCATCACATCTTAGTGCTTCAGTTATTCTGTCAAATTTAGATTCATTATTTCATTGTCTAATTTTGATATCTAAAGTTGATATATTTTGTATAATATCTACTTCTATATCTGTAATATCTATCATGGCTCTGATACTAACTGAGGGAGATGGTCTAAAAAATCCCTGGTTCGATAAATCAATAGTTTGAGTGGGTATATTTTCATATCTAACAACACAATCATCTTGTTTAACAAGCAAAATTAATCCTCCGAGGGAGAATACGCTATGTCTAATATCAACATATTATTAATAATAGAGTGATTTTCTAGAGCAACATAGTATTATAACAGTATAACATCTCAACTTAAATAAAAAGATAAGAGTCCAACACGCTTCCATACCTTATCCCGTTTTGACCAACATTATTTCGGGTATTCGTTGAGACTTTTAACGGACATGTCAGTCCCAACCTGTTGCCAGGTAACTTCCCTAACGCTCCTTCAGAATAAATCAGCACAGCCTTGATTTATTTTCTTCTTCAAGGCGTAAGGGTAATATGGAAGGGAAGTCTTTTCTTTTTAAGAAAGGAAAGAGATTATAGTGAAATAATAAAGAAGCTCTAGAAAAAATACTCACAAAATTAGATATTATTCATAATGGGTTTTGTTTACAAGTATAAATAAGAGAGGTTTTAGGTTCTGATGATTTTTTCCGATGCCTCCTTCTGATTACAACCTGCCTCTTATATAGAACGAGGCTCCGGACTTCAATTCTACATTTCAAAATATTTAAAAAATGAAATTGACTTCTAATAGCGACACTCTACCTAAAGGAAAAGAAAAGAAGATTACAGAATACGTTTCTTCCTATCTTATTAAAAGAAAATAAAATAGTGGGATCCGGTGTTTTTACATTATTACAACATGACAAATGAGTCATTATCACTTCATCCTTATCTTTTTACAAAATAATAGGGGTTGTTATCGGTCACTTTTTTCTTCGTTCTTATCTTCTTGTCTGCTTATCTCTATCTTCTGGCTGCTTCTTATCATTTTTTCACCGTCCACTTGTCCTGATTTATTCTGACGATGTTGACAGCATCTTCAATCACCTTTTCCTTCTTGGGAGAGCAAAATTCGCACGTGCCTTTCTCATGCTTTCTCATTTCACATAATCTTTGTTGTGCATGTGGCTTGATTTGATAATTCCCTTGTTAATTAATTCTATCTTAGTTTGCTTGTACCTTTTTGTAGAAGGAGGAGTAGTTTTAGCAGAGGCAATCATAATTGAGGAGTGTATTTTCTTTCCTCCATAAGTCTTGAATCCTCTTTTAAAACTATGTTCCATATTTTGCAACACAATTCTTAATCCTATTGCACGTCTATAGTGAACATTTTTTTCGGTGAACCTTTGAAATATCTTGTCTTGAAAATTATTTATAATATTAAAATCTTTAGCTTTACCAATTTGTATGAAATGATAAGCTGGATATCTTTCATCTTTATAAAATCAGGTCCAGCAGAAATAAATTTGAGGACCAGAATATCTTTTACTGTAATCGTGGGGTTATTTAAATAACAATCTTTTACTCCGTCCTGAATCCAAGATGGTAATCGACTGATTTCTGGAAAGTTTGGAGTAATTAAATAAATTGAATTAACAGCTCCGAAATCATACCAATATCTAATTTCTTAGGGAGACGAATTTTGTAAATAATTGATTCTAGGATAAATTTCTGTAAAATCAATGTATCGGTTTGGTACAGTTTTGAGAGAAAATAAATCTCTCATTATATGTTCTTGATTTTCAACTGGAAGTAGTTTATCAAATTTTTCTTTCATTAATCCCAAAGTAATTCCCTTTTGAGGTAGTTGGGGTCTGAAAGACATTTTATCCTACTTATCTGTTTGTGCTTCTGTCATTGTGGACATGTTATCATCTTTTTGACTTTTTATCAAACTAGTAATAATATCCTGAGCGTCACTATAGTGACCAATCCTGGATGTTATCCGAGCATATATGCTGACTAATTTATCAGCAATCTGTTAGTCGCAATCGAAATTGGCTATTTCGATTATATTAGAAATGGCAGTTTGTATATCTTTGAAGTCTTTATCAATATCTTGTACATGATTCTTAATTTCTTCCATCTCTTGTAAGAAATCTGCTGTAATATTTTTGTTAGTACGAACAATTTCAATATCAAAGGAATATTCAGACAACAAAATTTGTCATCTAATAAATCATTTGTATTTTGGTTTTGAAGGAAGATTATTGTGAATAAAGGCTTTTATCTGTGTATTATCAATTCTAAGGGTAAATCGTTTAGATAGTAGAAAATAATATAACTTTTAACAACTTTTTACTACTGCCAATAACTCTTTTTCATTAATGTGATATCGTGTCTGAGTGTCGAAAAAGGTTTCAGAGTAGTATCGACATAAACTTGCTCCTGTCTTATCTTTATTGGAATCATAATCTATTTTTTTAGTACGCCACTCCAACAATATTCTGAAGCATCTGTTTCTAAAATTAAATCATCACTATCTTTTGGTAATTGTAATTTAGGTAACTTGCTACAGATAGACTTTATATCTTTTACTTTTGAGGCTAAAACTTCATTAAACTCAAACATCTTATCTTTTTTTAATAATTCTTGAAATGGTTTTCTTAGTTCAGCCAGATTCTAAATATAATCTGAAGCATAGTTAAGTATTCCTAAAAAACTTTGTACTTGCTTTTTATCAATTAATTTATCCAGAAAATAGATATCTTTTCAACGATATGACTTTGTAATTTTATACCATTTCCATCGATTATCATTCCTAAAAATTCTATCTCATTTTTTATCAGTCCTGCTTTCTTTTTAGAAAGTGCTAATCCATTTTCTAACCATAAGTTTGTAAATTTATTAAAATGTGTCAAGTGTTCTTCAAAACTATCAGATAGAACTAAAATATCATCGACAAAGATAAATATATAGTCATAATCTTTAAAGATATTATCCATCTTATCTTTAATATCTATCATGGCTCTGATGGACAGTATGAAAGGTTAGTCATGCCATTTGGATTAAAACATGCACCACAGATACTCCAAAGAAAGATGGATATTATTATTATTATTATTATTATTATTATTATTATTATTATTATTATTATTATTATTATTATTATTATTATTATTATTATTATTATTATTATTACTATTAATACTATTATTATTACTATTATTACTATTACTATTTGTCACGCCCCGAGAGGGTACCCTAGGCGTGACCGACACTCAGAAACCATTTTTGACTTTCAAGAGAACTACTTGGTCTCATTTCTTATTTATTCATCAGCGGAAGACTTAAGAATACTAATGTGGGCTTGTCATAATCAAAGAAAAAATAGATAATTCTCAGAAGAAGTAGTTTCTAAGGAGAACTACTCCGATTACATCATCAAACTTTGTCTATGAAGTCTCTAATACTCTTAGATGGTGCCAATGACATGTCCATGGCTACCTCAAAAGAAACATCACACTCAATAATAATAAAAGGATAAGGAGTTCCTTCGAATACAAGAAGGACTCACCAAATAGATGAAAAGAAATGATCTTCAACGATGCGCCTGTTGAGGATCTCTAACACCTGTATCTGCATCATAAAATGAAGTAGGTCAAATGACGTCAGTACGTGGAATGTACGAGTATGTAAAATGGTAGGAAGGTAAGGACAGATATCAAGAAGCTCCTCTCAAGAAAACTCAGCTCAGAACTCAACATCATCTCAACATGAATATGTAATGCAAGTTTAAAATATAATAATAAAAATAATAGTAATAAGCAACGCTTACTCAGTTGGGAGTTTCTCTAACCGACAACCATCACTTATGAGCTAGCGATGATACAACGAAGCGATGTCGTTGCCACATCCATCCAATACCTTGCCAGGGTAAAGGACATCACCATCTTGGATCCACTAATCAAAGTCATCTTTTTGGGACTTAAGAGGCATAGCCTCCATCCTACGCTGGCTACGTAGTTCTAGGGTTTAAGTCAATTAAACTCTTACCCAACTCGGTGCTCAATACTACTCCCAAAATATGTGCTCATATGAAACTCATCATCTAGTCTCATTGGACTTTAATTTAAATCATCAAACTCATCTCATTTCATGTTCATCAATAATTATACTTCCAAAAACATCATTTACATCTCATCAAAACATCTTGCTCAAAATATCATTTGCTCAAATTCATTCAAATTCAACTCTTTTGCTCTTTCAAAACTAAATAAAATACATATATAGTATTAATTCATATAACTTCTTTTTATCAATGAAAATAATAAAAAAACCAACATCTTTACTCAAAACATGTGTAAAAATATTCATGAACATCAAATCAATTAGGATTCATGGGAAAATAGCCATGAACACTAATTCCAATAATATGAGAGATAACAATAATAATAAATATTAAGGCATAAATATATCAAACTCAATAGAAGAAGAATTAATTTATTTAGAATTCAAGATTTGGATAAAACTCAACTATAACTCAATTATAATGAATTTAAATATTGGGTGCATGAACGAACTCAATCCAATGCTATGAAAGCCTTACATACCTTAAATCCGAAGGTTTACTCCGAATTGGAACACTCTTGGACCCCTAGCCTTTTCTTCTCACCGGAGCGTTTTGTGTACTACCCGGAGTATAAGAATCACCGAAGTAGTATTTTTATACTACTAAAACTAAAACTATTTTTGAGAAGAAGTATATAGAGAGAAGAAGTGTTTAAGAAAGCTTGATGAATAAAATGAGGAAATAAGGTGGGTATTTATAGGTGGGAAAGAGGAATCTAACAATAAATAAAATAATTATAAAGAAAAATCTAAAAATTTAATAGAATATATTGATGTCATGGATGATGTTAAATGGAGGACAATTTATGTCATGAATGATGTCAAATGTATCTAGATCTTTCCATGGTAGGTAAGATAAGTTCTTTTTAACAGAATACTCTTTTTCGGAGCTGCGTTTGAATAAGATAAATTCCTTATTAGGATTTAGTTTCTTCATAAGAATTGTAGATATGGAAGTTTAGTTTTATACCGTTCAAGAATCAACCAATTTGGAGCATTCTACAGTGAGATATGAATTTTATTCTATAAACACTCAATTCCATCACAGCACTATATCTTGCAAAGATTAATTTATTTGATCTACTTATACTCCGAATCTTAAGATATATTCTTCATGAAAGTTGTAGGTAATGATGTTTTGGTTACTCAAAAATTTGAATCACCTAATGTGGACCAAACAATGAAAAGTTATGCCCAAAATACAGAGGCTATATTATTTTCGTCGAGAATTGAAATATCGACATACAATATTTTAGGGGTTGTTACAATATCTACCCCTTGGGATCATTCGTCCTCGAATGAAGATGAATATAGGAGACATAAAGAATGAATATCATCAATACATCAATTTCTCAAAAACTCTGATACTCAAATGGTCAATGACTCAAACTCAAGAATAAACATCGATTCAAAGGTAGAAGTAAGGAATATTACCTTCAATATCGTCATCAGAAGGCACAAATAGATGAGGATAGTTAGCCTTCATATCTTCTTCAGCTTCCCAAGTAGCCTCTTCAACAAATTGATTTTTCCATAGGACTTTGACAGATGCCACTTCCTTAGTTCTTAATTTGCGAACCCGACGATCAAGAATTTGAACTGGAATCTCTTCATAACTCAAACTCTCTTTCACCCCAATGCTCTCAGTTGGGACAACAAGTGAAGGATCTCCCAAACACTTCTTAAGCATAGAGATGTGAAACACGGGATGAATAGCAGCTAATTCTGGGGGCAACTCTAATTCATAGGCTATGTTACCTACCCTCCTCATAATCTGATAAGGACCAATGTAGCGGGGACTAAGCTTCCCTTTCTTTCCAAATCTCATCACACCCTTCATGCGTGAAACTTTAAAGTATACCTAATCGTACACTTCGAACTCCAAATCTCTTCTCCTAACATCAGTGTAGGATTTCTGGCGACTTTGAGAAGTCCTCAACCTCTCTTGTATGATTTTCACCTTCTCCATAGCTTGGTGAACCAAGTCTGGTCCAATCAACTCAGCTTCACCAACTTCAAACCAACCAATTAGTGATCTACATCTCCTCTCATATAGAGCTTCATAAGGAGCCATGTGAATACGCGAATGGAAACTATTATTGTATGCAAACTCAATAAGAGGTAAATGATCATCCCAATTACCTTTGAAGTCAATGACACAGGCTCTTAACATATCCTCCAAAGTCTGTATCGTACGCTCTGCCTGGCCATCTGTTTGTGGATGAAAAGCAGTACTAAGGTTCACTCTTGAACCCAAGCCCTTCTGAAATGACTTCCAAAACTGAGCAGTAAATTGAGCTCCCCTATCAGAGATGATAGACAAAGGAACTCCATGCAGTCTAACAATCTCTCTAAGATATAGTTTGGCATAATCCTCTGCAGTGTTCGTAGTCTTAACCGGAAAGAAATGGGCCGATTTGGTCATCCTATCCACAATCACCCAAATAGAGTCATGTTGTTTGCGGGTTCGTGGTAAACCGGTAATGAAGTCCATATTGATCATTTCCCACTTCCATTCCGGGATCTCTATATTCTGAGCCACTCCACAAGGCCTTTGGTTCTCAACTTTAACTTGTTGGCAATTCGGGCACTTGGACACAAACTCCGCTATATCTCTCTTCATTCCACTCCACCAGTATACTTTTCTCAAGTCATGATACATCTTTGTTGAACCTGGATGGATGGAATACTTAGAATTATAGGCTTCTTTTATGATTCTCTCCCGAATACCATCAATACTTGGAACACATAATCTTTCACATAATCTTTCTTGATATCTCAACACTCCATCTCCCCCTTTGGTAAAAGCCATTACCTTCTGCTTGTGAACCTCATCCTTCAGTTGAAGAAGAATGGGATCCTGATCTTTCTTTTCTTTCACCTATGCAACTAGAGATGATTCAGCTCTATTTCATACTATTGTACCACCCTCACTAGAGTCAATAAGTTGAACTCCCAAACTCGCAAGTCTATGCACTTCCTTTGCCAACTCCTTCTTTTCCTCTTCCACATGGGTTGTACTCCCCATAGATAACCTGCTAAGAGCATCAGCAACTACATTTGCTTTACCTGGGTGGTAGAGAATGCTCATGTCATAATCCTTGAGCAACTCTAGCCATCTCCTCTGCCTCAAATTCAGCTCCTTCTAGTTGAATACATATTGTAAGCTCTTATGGTCTGTGAACACATCCACATGTACACCATAAAGATAGTGACGCCAGATCTTAAGAGCAAATACCACAGCTGCCAACTCAAGGTCATGAGTGGGGTAGTTCCTCTCATGAGTCTTAAGCTGCCTGGAGGCATAGGTAATGACCTTACCTTTCTACATCAATACACATTCCAACCCAACTCTTGAAGCATAACAATAGATTACAAAACCACCTGTTCCTTCGGGTAGGGATAGTACTAGAGCAGTAGTCAATCTAGTTTTCAACTCTTGAAAACTTTTCTCACAAGTATCAGACCATTGAAACTTAGCCTTCTTCTGAGTCAGCTTAGTCAATGGTGAGGATATGGATGAAAATCCCTCAACAAACCTCCTGTAGTAACCAGCCAAACCTAAGAAACTCCTTATGTCAGTTGGAGAGGTGGGTCGGGGCCAGTTCTTAACTGCTTTAATCTTTTGAGTATCAACTTGGATTCCATCCCCAGATATAATATGCCCTAGGAATGCTACAGACTCAAGCCAAAACTCACACTTTGAAAACTTAGCATACAACTCCTCCTCCTTAAGAGTTTGAAGGACAATCCTAAGGTGATTAACATGATCACTCTTACTTCTAGAGTAGACCAAAATATCATCAATGAAGACAATTACAAATGTATCTAGGTATGGCTTGAATACTCGGTTCATGAGGTCCATAAAAGCTGCTAGAGCATTTGTCAATCCAAAGGACATAACAAGGAACTCAAAATGACCATAGCGGGTTCGAAAAGCCGTCTTCGGGATGTCACATTCTCTCACTTTCAACTGGTGATAGCCTGATCTGAGGTCTATCTTAGAAAAACATGTGGCACCCTGAAGTTGGTCAAATAAATCATCTATTCTGGGGAGAGGTTACTTGTTTTTAATGGTGACCTTGTTTAGTTGTCGGTAATCAATGCACATTCTAAGGGACCCATCTTTCTTTCGCACGAATAGGACAAGAGCGCCCCAAGGTGAGACATTTGGCCTAATAAACCCCTTATCTAAGAGGTCTTTCAGTTGTTCTTTCAACTCTTTCAACTCAGCAGGAGCCATCCTATAAGGAGGAATGGAGATAGGTTGTGTATCAGGAAGGACATTAATACCAAAAGCTATCTCTCTATCAGGAGGGATTCCGGGTAGATCCTCAGGAAAGACTTTAGGAAACTCATTCACAATGGGAATTGACTCAAGAGATGGAGTCTGATCATTAATACTTTTGACTCGGACTATATGATATATACATCCCTTAGAGATTAATTTTCTGGCCTTAAGGTAGGAAATAAATTTACCCCTAGGAACTACAAAATTCCCCTTCCACTCTAAGATAGGCTTGTTTGGAAATTGAAACTTGACAATTCGGGTCCTACAATCAACTGAAGCATATCAAGAATAAAGCCAGTCCATGCCAAAAATCACATCAAAATCAACCATGTCCAACTCAACTAAGTCAGCCATGGTATCCCTATGATAGATTGACACGGTACAATTTCTATAGACCCTCTCAGCTAAGATAGACTCACCAACAGGACTAGACACGCTGAAAGGCTCAAGAAGACACTAAGGAAGGATCTCAAATTTACTAGCCAAGTAAGGAGTCATAAAAGATAATGTAGCACCCGGATCAAGTAATGCATACACATTAAAAGAAAGGACTCGGAGCATACCAGTAACAACATTGGGTGCATTCTCTTGGTCTTGGAGACTACCCATAGCATATAGATGGTTGGTTCCCCCACCTGCACTTGAAGCTTCACCTCTATGATTACCTCTATTCTGTGGAGCTACAGAAGAAAATTGAGCTCTACTACTTCCATCTCCCCGCCTCTTTGAAGGACACTCATTTTGGAAGTGACCTGTCTTTCCACATCCATAGCAAGCATTGGTGCCCACACGACACTCTCCCAAATGGAGCCTCCCACATCTAGCACATGGTGGTTTCTCTCTAGAACCTTGAGCCATACTTAATTGGGACTGAGAACCCTGAGATCGGAAGTTTTGGTGACTTAGCGATCTTTGATCATACCTGGTATTAGGTGTAAAAGCATTTGTTGGGGAAGGTGCATAATTGGAAGACCTTTTCTCAAAGAAAGACTTGTTACCCTTCCCTTGCTTCTGCTCATTCTCATGCCCAGCAGACTTAGCCTTCTTGCTTAGGTGTTCCTCTCGATCCTTTTTCTTGTCATCCTCAACCTGCTAAGCATACACGATCAATCTAGAAAAATCCATGTCAGAAATCATTAGCATTGCCTTACATTCTTTCTTTACATATTTGCCTAGGCCAGAGACAAACTTCCTCATCTTAGACCTCATACGAGGAATCATTTCTGGGGCATATTTGGACAATTGAATAAACTTCAAACTATACTCTTTCACAGTCATACTCTCCTGCTTGAGGTTCACAAACTCCTCAATTGTTTCTTCATATAGCTCTTGGGGAAAGAAGTTATCAAGAAATGCTCTTTCAAACTCATCCCAAAGAGCAAGATCTGCATCCTTACCTCTACTTTCTTCCCAATGGCTATACCAGACATTTGCCACATCCTTGAGTTGATAAGACACCAACTCAACCCCCTTAATCTCTGTAGTATGCATCGCTTTTAGTATCTTCCACATCTCATCAATGAAATTTTAGGGGTCTTCATCAACGTTGGAACCCTTGAAGACTGGCGGATTCATTCTCAAAAAATCTCTGATCCTCGTAGCAGCAGACGGCTCTTGATAACTAGATCTAGGAGTTGTTGAACTCTGGCTACTATTTCGAGCAGCCACCAATTGGGTGAGCATAGCAATCGCTCCTCGAAAATCTTCCTCAGAAGTAGGAGTGGTTTGAACAGTAGGTATTTGGGGTACCTCAGTAGACCTTGCAAGTCGGCCCCTAGTTCTTTGTGGAGGCATCACTGACTGTAGAACCTCAGTACTGGCAGCGTTCCTCTGACTAGCTGAACGTTTAGGAGGCATGTCTGAAATGTGTAAATGCACGAATTAGAAAGAAAGCTTTTATAGAGTTAAACTCTATTGCACGAACTCAGATTATGAAAGAAGTGAAATAATTCCTAATGTCCTATAGCTTCCTGATTATAAGTGTGATGCACGACACACCTATAAACAAGACTCTACTAGACATGGCTTCATATATACCCTAGGACTCTTGAACTCTGTGCTCTGATACCAAGTTTATCACGCCCCGAGAGGGTACCCTAGGCGTGGCCAGCACTCAGAAATCATTTCTGGCTTTTGAGAGAACCACTTGGTCTCATTTTTTATTTATTCATCAGTGGAAGACTTAAGAATACTAATGTGGGCTTGTCATAATCAAAGGAAAAATAAATAATTCTTAGAAGAAGAAGTTTCTAAGGAGAACTACTCCGATTACATCATCAAACTCTGTCTATGAAGCCTCTAATACTCTTAAATGGTGCCAATGACATGTCCATGACTACCTCAAAAGAAACATCACACTCAACAATAATAAAAAGATAAGGAGTTCCTTCGAATACAAGAAGGACTCACCAAATAGATGAAAAGAAATGATCTTCAACGATGCGCCTGTTGAGGATCTCTAACACCTGTATCTGCATCATAAAACGATGCAGGTCAAATGACGTCAGTACGTGGAATGTACGAGTATGTAAAATGGTAGGAAGGTAAGGACAGATATCAAGAAACTCCTCTCAAGAAAACTCAGCTCAGAACTCAACATCATCTCAACATGAATATGTAATGCAAGTTTAAAATATAATAATAAAAATAATAGTAATAAGCAATGCTTACTCAGTTGGGAGTTTCTCTAACCGACAACCATCACTTATGAGCTAGCGATGATACAACGAAGCGATGTCGTTGCCACATCCATCCAATACCTTGCCAGGGTAAAGGACATCACCATCTTGGATCCACTAAACAAAGTCATCTTTTTGGGACTTAAGAGGCATAGCCTCCATCCTACGCTGGCTACGTAGTTCTAGGGTTTAAGTCAATTAAACTCTTACCCAACTCAGTGCTCAATACTACTCCCAAAATATGTGCTCATATGAAACTCATCATCTAGTCTCATTGGACTTTAATTTAAATCATCAAACTCATCTCATTTCATGTTCATCAATAATTATACTTCCAAAAACATCATTTACATCTCATTAAAATATCTTGCTCAAAATATCATTTGCTCAAATTCATTCAAATTCAACTCTTTTGCTCTTTCAAAACTAAATAAAAAATATATATAGTATTAATTCATATAACTTCTTTTTATCAATGAAAATAATAAAAAGCCAGCATCTTTACTCAAAACATGTGTAAAAATATTCATGAACATCAAATCAATTAGGATTCATGGGAAAATAGCCATGAACACTAATTCCAATAATATGAGAGATAACAATAATAATAATATTAATGCATAAATATATCAAACTCAATAGAAGAAGAATTAATTTATTTAGAATTCAAGATTTGGATAAAACTCAATTATAACTCAATTATAATGAATTTAAATATTGGGTGCATGGACGAAGTCAATCCAATGCTATGAAAGCCTTATATACCTTAAATCCGAAGGTTTACTTCGAATTGGAACACTCTTGGACCCCTAGCCTTTTTTTCTCGCCGGAGCGTTTTGTGTACTACCCGGAGTATAAGAATCACCGGAGTAGTATTTTTATACTACTCAAACTAAAATTATTTTTGAGAAGAAGTATATAGAGAGAAGAAGTGCTTAAGAAAGCTTGATGAATAAAATGAGGAAATAAGGTGGGTATTTATAGGTGCGAAAGAGGGATCTAACAATAAATAAAATAATTATAAAGAAAAATCTGAAAATTTAATGGAATATGAGCCCGTTTGGATAGGCTTAAAAAAGTAACTTTTATGTATGAAGTGCTTTTAGAATTTTGAAGTGCTGAAAGTTATTTTTATAAATAAGCAGTTGAGTGTTTGGATAAAAGTGCTTATGATGTGAATTTTAGGGTTAAAAGAATAAAAGAAAGTAGTTTGAGAATTTAGTTAAAATATAAGGGATATAAAAGTAATTTTCATGGTCAAAGAAAATGACTTTAAGCACTTTGAAAAAAAAAGTTAGGAATCCTAACTTTTTATTTTTGACTGACTTTAAGAACTTTATGGCTTAAAGTCAGCATTAGACAAACACGTCCAAAAGCTAAAAAGAGGCTTTAAGTTGGTCAACAGGCTCTATATTGATGTCATGGATGATGTTAAATGGAGGACAATTTATGTCATGAATGATGTCAAATGTATGTAGATCTTTCCATAGTAGGTAAGATGAGTTCTTTTTAACAGAATACTCTTTTTCGGAGCTACGTTTGAATAAGATAAATTCCTTATTAGGATTTAGTTTCTTCATAAGAATTGTAGATATGGAAGTCTAGTTTCATATCGTGCAAGAATCAACCAATTTGGAGCATCTTACAGTGAGATATGAATTTTGTTCTATAAACACTCAATTCCGTCACAACACTATATCTTACAAAAATTAATTTATTTGATCTACTTATACTCTGAATCTTAAGATATGTTATTCATGAAAGTTGTAGGTAATGATGATGTGGTTACTCAGAAATTTGAATTACCTAATTTGGACCAACCTATGAAAAGTTATACCCAAAATACAGAGGCTGTATTATTTTCGTCGAGAATTGAAATACCGACATACAACATTTTAGGGGTTGTTACACTATTATTATTACTACTATTATTAGTATTACTATTACTATTATTATTATTATTACTATTACTATTATTATTTTTACTATTATTATTACTACTACTATTATTATTATTAGATACCAAGTGTTGAGCAGGACCTTAGGGGTTATTGGATTTGATTTTTACATAATCTGGCAATTTTATAAAGTCAAATGTATTTTATGTAAACTGTGAATTAATTATTTGAAACCCAATCGGAAATATCCCTAGGCGATATCATCAGGCATACAGGACTTACCAATGGAATTACAAGGTTTTTAACCTAATTAATTCATCACTAACCATGTTGGGAACACCACTCTTAGGGCTTACCAACGCCATGGTTTAAGCTTAGTTTACTATAAAATTATTTTAATTTTAAACTGATTAAAACCGTAACCCATTAAAGAGAAGCTCTTATTTTAGAGTCATTGCCACTTTATATTCTAACAATCTATATTAGTTATTATTTAATACTTAAATACTTAGATCATCATAGGTCTAAGTTATACAAAAATTAAATAAAAGAAAGAAAGAAAAGGTACCTGGAACACCACCAGTCTTCTAGGGTTGTGCTTCAAACTCACTTTTTTATTTATTAAACAACAATTACAAACTATAGGGTACAGATGTAGAGAGAATTAAGAGTAGTCGCATCAGTAGTCTCATAAGCTAATTGACCCGCAATAGTATGCACAGTTGTAGTATTCATAATCGTAGTTCTTTGGTCTTGGTTTAAAAAATTATCCCACCAACCTTTTAATTGATCAGTAAAACCAGCAATAATTATATAAGCAATATCTTTATCAAAATTTTTATTAACTTTGGAAATCGTGCTATACATTAACATTCTATGCACAGTAGTAAATATTTGTTTGTCATTAAATCCATCAATATTCCATTCATAAATCTCCCAATAATTATAACTATTCTTAAAAACATGTTCATGTTCTTCGTTCAAAACATCAATAGGAGTAGGTCTATTATAATACTACATACGTTGAATAGGCTTATCAACCCACTTGGTATTAATTCTATTTACGGAAAAATCATGTCTCGCCCGTTGTCTAATAAAATCTTCCTCTTTGTAGATAAAATTTGTTGAGGTTCTAAATCCAGATTCTTTACATGAGAAGATAAGTCCATACTCTTTAATTTTTCCCATAAAAGTTGTTCAATGTCGTCGGAAGACTCTATTTTAAAATTTGGTACTTCTGGAGGTGGTTGTAAAGTAATTCGAACAATTTTTTGTTCCACCTTTTCCTTATTCTTTTTTGTAAAAGAATCAATTTTTTCATGTAAAATCTTAGTCTGTTTCAAATAATTATCCAAATTCTTATGCAAGGCCATAATATGTTCACCCAAAACACTCAAATAATAATTAGCGTAATTTTGTTGTTTTAAATTAAGATTAACATGTTCACAATTTAAAACAGCATTTCGATTTTCAAATAGTTTAGAGAAAGCAGTAAAATTAATAGTTTTACCATCTTGGTGAACATCAAAAGATTGCATAGGAGATAAAAAAGAAATCACTATATCATCAGAAATAGATAGATGATATTCATGTTCAATCATAGATAAATATTATCCTACATGTTTAATCATAAACCATGGTACAAAAGATAAAATAATATTTTCTTTTGTCAAATTAGAATAAAAATCATCTTGAATTTTTTTTCTTCTGGGGAAAATGAGGAAAAAAACCATATTCTAAAAGGTTCCCATTTTTGGCAAAATAATTCAGCCGATATTTGCTTTCGTGCCGTGAACCCGAACTAAAATCAATAGTTGTACTATCTATCTAAACCATTTAGAAATTTATTTCAGAATCTGTAGGATCACTTAAATTATCCCTTCCCCTAGCAATATTATTCTTATATAAAATAATATGATCAAAAGTCTGAGAATATTTTCTCTAATCATGGATGTAGATGCCCTAGAGGGTATATCCACTAGATAATTTGCAGGTGAAATATATGAAGAAACAGATCTAGTTAATCTAGAAGAAGAATTGATAATTCTAGGAATATTATCATTTTTAAAACGAAGTCTAACAGTTCCATCAGAAGTTTGTGAAATCTCAAAAATTTCTTCACAAGTAATATTTTGAGGGACAACAACCTCCTCAATAATCCATTCATCAGGGAAATTAATTTCTTCTCATTTTATTAATCTTCATGTGATAATTTTAGACTTAAAAAAATTATTTTCAAATAAAACAGTTTCATTATTTTGGTCAGCAATTCGACATCTAGGAGATAAAGTATATAAAAGTCTATAGACAATTCTTGTACAAATACAAATAACTTCAGTACCAGGTAAATAATTATAACCATTAATTTTTACATTCAAAATCAAAGACTGTAAAATATTCACATCACTTAATGCAATATTCAAGTTGGGATAAGCATTAAAATAAACAGCACCATAAGCCAAACTAGACTGTATTGTACCAATCAAAAGAATTATTCCAGTTTAAATTTCTACCATCTCTTAAGGCAGCAATAAAAGATTCAGGTAAACCTTTTAAGGTTAAAGGTTTAAAAGCAACTTGCACCAAACCAATATGCAAATAATTGAAATCTTTATGTTTATAATAATCAATATCATCCTATTTAAATAGATGAAAAATATCATTTTCTTTTTTCATCGTAAAACTTAATTCGGTAGTTTTAACAGTAGTTCTACTAACATATTTTTCAAAAGTACCCAGTTTATAAATCGTTTGCACATCGACCGTAGGAATTGTCCAAATATTCAGTAAATCTTGATTAATAGGTAAATCTATCTGTTCTTTTAACATATTTTTTAGTAATTTTTATTTTTTGAACCAATCCATAGACATCGTTTAAACAAAAAGTGTTAAATAATAACTTACAACAAATTATTAGAATACTTTCGTGGCTCTAATACCAAGTGTTGAGCAGGACTTTAGGGGTTATTGGATTTGATTTTTACATAATCTGGCAATTTTACAAAGTCAAATGTATTTTATGTAAACTGTGAATTAATTATTTGAAACCCAATCGAAAATATCCCTAGGCGATATCATCAACCATACAGGACTTACCAACAGAATTACAAGGTTTTTAACCCAATTAATTTATCACTAACCATGTCGGGAACACCACTCTTAGGGCTTACCAACGCCATGGTTTAAGCTTAGTTTACTATAAAATTATTTTAATTTTAAACTGATTAAAACCATAACCCATTAAAGAGAAGCTCTTATTTTAGAGTCATTGCCACTTTATATTCTAACAATCTATATTAGTTATTATTTAATACTTAAATACTTAGCCCATCATAGGTCTAAGTTATACAAAAATTAAATAAAAGAAAGAAAGAAAAGGTACCTGGAACACCACCAGTCTTCTAGGGTTGTGCTTCAAACTTCACTTTTTTATTTATTAAACAACTATTACAAACTATAGGGTACAGATGTAGAGAGAAGGTAGAGAGAATTAAGAGTAGTGAGAGAAAGGGTTACCAAACGTTCTGAGGAAAGAATTCTAATTCATTTCTTATATAAACAAAAAGTGCACAGTAAAAGTGCACAGTAAAATACAAAAGTCAAAAAGGTTACAGTGCCAAACAGTAATGCACAGTGCCTAAATAGTACAGATCTACAGTAATAGCATCTTTTTCAACGATTCAATAGTAAAATTACTGTTGATACAGTAAAATCTACTGTGTTGACAACAAAATCTGTCTGTTGGTTTGTTAGTCATTTTCCATGCAGTCCAATTAAATTTTCTTTTTGGTTTTGTATAGCAAAATTTCTTCTTCAGCCTTTTTAATAATTTCTGAAATCTCGCTTGAGGCTGTGCTATGGATGCTTTGGGCATCATTGAAATCATTGTCTTCAGAGTTGTCTCTCATAGAATCATTATCACTTCCAAACTGGATTTGAATATCTCTTTTTACCTGTTTCATATAAGCGGCAACAAGTTCTTCTTGGGTCAATAATCCGCCCTTTTTAATCTGTAATTTCTTGGAAACTTTAGCAAAATGGCTATCTTCTTCAGGGATTTTAATTTTATCAAATCTGCCATATTTAATAATGGTTTCTCCAATATCGTTCAATAAATCCTGGCCATAAAGTTTGCCATGCTTGTCTTTCTAGGTCAATTTGGAGCAAAACTTGGTATGGAATAATCTGTATAGACATGGGACTCCATCTGAATCAGAGTTAACTTCAACAGTCCATTTAAAAATCCATAGGATAGAAAATTCCATGAAAAAATTCATTAGAGGAGTTCCTGGATATAGTTTAACTTCTTTGTCCAATTCTGAAATTTTGGGAGTGGCTTCAAGCCAAAGAGTAAATTGGTCTAGAAAAAATGAAGAAAGAATTGTGTTAGTGGGTCCAAAAAACACCACCACTTTACAAATCAAGTAGGGATGGTAGTACTCTTGAAAACCTGGGCACAAATTTTGATGAACCATGAGTGTTTATAAGGATCGCAACAATTTTCTCTCTCTAACATCTCTCTAGGAACAAAGCTCTCAACTAAGGGCACTATTGTCATCAAGACGAATATGGGAGGGGAACCACCTCCCGACGTAGGAAAATTTCGTTCGAAAGATAGGAACGAAGATAACGATGACACGAATGCAATGCAAGTCGTAGCATCGGAAAATTCCACCCGTAGCCCCTCCAAAGTGAAAAATCAGTCGGCGATCACTGTAGCACTGTCGGAGGAGCAACTCGCCTAGGTTCATCACATCAACGATTTGGAGAAAGTTGGGCGGATTCGAATCGAACAAACAATTGGGGAATCATCAGCATTGCAAGAACTACACAATATGCAAAAATCAAATCGGTTGAATCATCCATGGGCGAGATATTCACTGGCGACTGAAGAGGCGAAGTTAACTGCGCCGCCGCAGTTTCCATCACTCGTTCGACCTAGTTCCGGCCATGTTCGAGAGGATATGACCACTGGGGATTGTTCCCCAGATGATGGCGCACATAATGGGACAAGTTTCACCGGCGTAGCTATCGCCGGTGATAATATCGACGCCGGCGCCGGAGCTCCGGCAAGCTTAAAGGACCAAACTCAATGTCAAAATACTCAGCTGGACATGGAGCACCTCACAGGCATAAATAACCAGCTCGAATATCAATTTAGAATCTCAAATTTCAATTTGACCACTGACCGCGATTTTGGCACCGGAGCTCAGGCAACAATTTCATCTCAAAATCAATGCCAACTCACTAAGTTGGATAAGGAGAACCTACCAGGTATCCAAAACCAGCTCGAATCTCTACCAAAAGCTTCGAATTTTAATTTGAATTCTGAACGGGAAGAGGTCGCCGGAGCTCCGGCGAGCCAATTGGTTCAAGGCATAGTTCAACAGGTTCGTGACAGTGTTGAGAAGCTTCCTAGCTATGTGGCAAGCCTCGAATCACTACCAATCAAGTCAAATTTGAAAAGTCGTCAAGATGACAACCACAGTGGGGTCACCGGAGTTCCGGCGAGACAAATGATGAGGGGCCAATATCAAAATGTTCCTAAGGATGTTGTGAGGCTTCCTACACAAACTACAGACCCCAAATTAGCTCCGAAAAGTTCAAATCCAAAAAGTCATCAAGACTTGCTTGAGGAAGATAGTCACAGTCACAGTGATGTTAGAACTGAGGAGATTACATTGGCAAATTATCAATCTCAGTACCTTGCCAATGGTATTCAATCCCAAAATAATCAAACGAATCAAATGCCAAAAGGATTGAACCACCCCCACAGCAGCAGCTCAACCACAGGAGCACAAGGTAAGTCCTCTCACTCTCTTGAACTCAATATGCAGGGTCAGTATATTTGTTCCCCTAATGACATGCAAATACAGTCTAAGCATATTGAGAATCCTAATAATCTTGTGCAATGTTTGAATAATAATGTGGTGCCTAATGTTAATGAGTCTATCCATCACATTGGTAAGCATAGTGCAGATGGGCATCCCTCTAATCCTATAATTGTTGATGCTAACTTGTTGAACTCCAGGGGAGCTTGTGAACTCCTTGGTACTGCTCCTAGTATGGTCATGCAGGATACTGAGCATACTAATCCCAAGCCTAATACCAACTCTCAAAACAGGGCCAACAACATGATGCAAATGCATAAGCCTGTAAGTATTCAAAATAGCTTCCCTAAAGTCTCCTCCAATTTTGATAGGCTTAACCCCACTAACCAGGGCCCCAAACCTGTTAGTAACCAGCCCCAGCCAATAGAAAGCATCACTAAAAATCCCCCAAAGAACCAGTTCCCTAATAGAAAGGAACAGGTCCCTCAGCCAGCCCCATATACAGTCGTCCAAACCTTTGCTTCCAAACTGAGGCTGAACTAAGCAAAAAATGATATCCCTCTTAATTTGTCTGCTCCTATTTATACCACCAGACAAGGCCTACCAGCTGTCATTTATGACAAAGAGGATTTCATGGTGAAATTGGCTGAAAAGTGTAAATATATCCTTGTTGGAAAATTCAGCAACACTATGCCTAAGGTGGAGCTAATAAGGAGAAGCTTCATTCTCCAAACTCAATTGGTAGGGGGTGTTAAAATTGCCCATTTCAATGCCAGACATGTGTATATTGACTTGGACAATGAATTGGACTACAAAACTGTGTAGACCAAGCAAAGAATGACCATTGAAGGCCAATCCATGAGGATACAAACATGGACTCCAACTTTTAGGCCTGAGGAGGAGACTCCCATTGTCCCAGTCTGGATTGCCCTTCCTGAACTCCCCTGGCACTATTATGATAAGGAGTTCCTGACCACTCTCCTTGCTCCTGTGGGGAAAGTACTCTTCATGGATGCAGCCTCTATTCAGAAGACTAGGGGAAGTACTGCTAAGGTAAGAGTGCAGGTCAACCTTACACAAGAAAGACCCCATCATGTATGGCTTGGGCATGACAAAAGTGATCCTACAATAGGAAGATGGCAGGAACTTTTATATGAGAGTGTACCTGAGTACTGCATGTATTGCAAGCATCAGGGACAAAGCTGGCATGGCTAGCTTCAGGAGAACCAAGATGAAGAAGATCAATCAACCACATTGAAGGAACTTCTTCATACATTGAAATATTAACTGATATTAATAATGATAATCAGGTCCATTGAAAAAGGGAGAGTCTCCCTAATTTACTGCTCTAATAGGATAATCTCCTTACCAATAGATTTAGGATTTAGCAGGATGGTACAGGGCAGCAGGTGCAGGGTGAGGAGTAACATGTGGACCTGTCCAATGGCCCCCAAACTTTGCATGATGGTAGAATATATTATTTTGACAAGTCCCAAGAAGTTTCAGCCCAAACGGATAATTGGAGGCGTTAGGCGAGCGACATGGAAACATTCAGCTGCCTTAAGCCTAAAGAGAGGGTCTTTAGTAATTTGGATCCTCCAACTTGGGAAATAAGCCTTCAAATTTGGCAGGACTAAAGGAGAGGATATATATACTAACTTCATAAAGTTTCAGCACAAACGGAGAATTGGAAACATTAGTCGAGCGACTTGGAAAATGATAACAGTCTTCAAGGCTCTTAATGAGGTCCTTTCTCTATTGCTAGTCTGTGTATATTATGTTTTGTTTGGGTTTGTTTGCTGTATTATTGCAGGTGTTTGGAGTGATATAGAAGCACTCTTCAACAACAAATACATAGAGAAGAGCACAAATACAACCTCCAAACCCCCTGCAGCCTCTAAGCCTCAGCAGGGCAGCAGGTGCAGGGTGAGGGGTATCATGTGGGCCTGTCCAAAGGCTCCCAAAATTTGCAGGATTGTAGCATATGTTATTTTGACAAGGCCCAAGAAATTTCAGCCGAAACAGATAATTGGAGGCGTTAGGCGAGCGACATGGAAACATTCAGCTGCCTTAAGCATAAAGAGAGGGTCTTTAGTAATTTGGATCCTCCAACTTGGGAAACAAGCCTTCAAATTTGGCAGGACTAAAGGAGAGGATATATATACTAACTTCATAAAGTTTCAGCACAAACGGAGAATTGGAAACATTAGTCGAGCGACTTGGAAAATGATAACAGTCTTCAAGGCTCTTAATGAGGTCCTTTCTCTATTGCTAGTCTGTGTATATTATGTTTTGTTTGGGTTTGTTTGCTGTATTATTGCAGGTGTTTGGAGTGATATAGAAGCACTCTTCAACAACAAATACATAGAGAAGAGCACAAATACAACCTCCAAACCCCCTACAGCCTCTAAGCCTCAGCAGGGCAGCAGGTGCAGGGTGAGGGGTATCATGTGGGCCTGTCCAAAGGCTCCCAAAATTTGCAGGATTGTAGCATATGTTATTTTGACAAGGCCCAAGAAATTTCAGCCGAAACGGATAATTAGAAACGTTAGGCGAGCGAGCTTGAAACAATTAGCTGTCTTAAGATTAAAAAGGAAGAATTTTGCTAAATTGAAGCTCCATCTTGGGAAACAAGCCTCCAAACTTTGCATGGATAAAGGAGAGGATATATATGCAAATTTCAGAAAGTTTCAGCTCAAACGGATAAGAGGAGACGTTAGTCGAGCGACATGGAAAATGCTAACAGGCTCCAAAACTCCCTTTGAGATCCTTTCTCTTCTATTAACCTGTACAGGTCCTTGATTGTATTTGGCTATTTGCTGTGTAATTGCAGGTTGTTGGAGATATACACCAATATGCTTTAACAACAAATACATGGAGGACAACACTGCTACAGGACTCTCCATGACTGAAACAAAAGGAGTGTGCAGAAATGGAGACTCCTATTGTTTTTGGTACTTGTTTGGTTGTATGTATTCCTTTGTTTGTTTTTGTTTAGGTGCAATACCTACTGGGGAGCCACACATAAACAACTTGAACCAGATCACAAGAGAGGATCCTCTGTTCTGTGAAGCATGCTCCAACACAAAATTGGAGCTGCACACAAACCTACAGCAGTTTCTCCACTCCATCCATGAATTCTCTAAAAGCTCAATACTTGCAGCAGCCCATTGTGCAACCCCTGTCCTGCTGGCTCCTGTTTGTTGTGTAGCTGCAGGTGTCAGGATGGACTCACTAACATGTTTTATCAACACCTACATAGAGCACAATACAGATACAACCAACAAAACAAATACCTTCACTAAGAGGCCTACAAAAGAATTGTGCAGAATGGCAATTAGCTCCTGGTTTTTGTGTTTGTTTGGTTGTTTGTATTTGTTTGATTGTTTTTGTTTAGGTACATCAACAACTGGGGAGCTATTCCATCACAAATTGGAGCTGCCTACCAGGATTCCACATAAGCAATCTCATTACATCCACTCCAACCTTTGGCTTTGTTCTTCTCAGCCTGTTTGGCCATGGCCTTTTTTCATTTATGCAGGCCCTATTTGGAACTGCTATGAGAGCTGCAATATCCTGGGGCTCCCATGGAGCAGCACACTCAGCCTTCCATTCACACTCTCTAACATAAACACACCACAGCAAACACTCCACCAACTGGCAGCACATAAAGAACATGGATACAGCAGCCTGCAGATCTCCTTGTTTGTGAGGTTTGGTGGTTTTGTTCTATGCAGGTACCCCAGCTAAAGCTCTCACCAATGTAGCTGGCAGACCTCCCTTGGAAATGCTAAAAGGGTTGCAGTAACCTGGGGTTGCTTTGGAGCAGCACAATCAGCTTGCCAACCACTTTCTCCATTATCAACAAACCTCAGCAACAACTCCATCAACCTGCAGCAGACAAGAAACATACACAAGTTTGTTGGTTTTGTTTTGCTGTGCAGGTATTCCAAGAAGTCTAACCAACTCAAAACAATGACCAACAAGTAGCCTAGGGAACCTGCAGCCATCAGCTCCAGCAACCTGCAGATTGGCAAGTGGAAGCCAGCTGCAAGTTCTTATAATTGTGTGCTTGCTTGTTTGTTTGCTTCTTTGTTTATGCAGGTTGATGGAGATACAACCAAACAAGACCTGCACACTTCTTTGGTTGTATGTTTTGTTGGTTTTGTCTGGCTGTGCAGGTACTCCAAGAAGCTGAACCACTTCAAAGCAAGGACCAACAAGCAGCCTAACTACAATGGCAACAACAAGAAGCTGCACACAAATCTGCACCAGCCTGTTCATTTCCCACAGTTGCCTACCCCTTTGTTAGTTGCTAATGCAGCACAGCAGCAGCAATATGCAGCATATGCAGCACACAAGAGCCATTGTTTGCTTGTGTGTTTTTCTGGTGTTGTTTGCATGTGCAGGTACCAATAAAGGGATCTACTACTGAACCTAACCTGCAACAACAAGCATGCTATCACTGCAGCTAGAGAGGTAGCAAGGAACTGGATACAGGACTGCAACAACCATGTTTGTTTGTCTCCTTGGCTACTTATAGGTGAAGATCCTCATAATTGTAAACAACTGGATACTAAAGCATGGCTTACTAGGGTGGTCGAATGCAGCTACACTTGTTCTGATATTCAGGCTCTCAATTTTATCCACAACAACTCCAAGGCTGTTAAATACTATAGCTCCATATATTTCCTCTCCTTTCAGCCCCCATAGCTGATAATCATGATACTGATGCAATGACACATCTCACCTGGATTTACTTGGTACGACAAGACTAGAAAGAGCAAAGATGAAAAGAATTTTCCCATCCCATGCGAGATAGAAGTTTCGTATACTTGTTCTTCTTCAATGTAGCTATGTCTGGTACGTAGCATAGTTGGAATAGGACTAGTGTAGGTTACTTTCATTTTTTTCTCATGGAAGGGGAGAGTCTCCCTCATTTATGCTTTCATAGTTGACATTGTACCGGGAGGAGTCCTCTCACAGGTTTACTGCTTTCTAGTTATAGTTAGTCTCTTTTTGTATCGGGGATGAGTTAGCCGACCTTAATAGGTTAGCCGACTTATGAACCACCATAGGATTGGAGGTAAGGTTTATGTCCCCCTCCTTGTATTTTATTTTGATTATTTATGTTAAGGCTTGGGGGTGTTGCTTAACCCCTGACTGTGCACGAGAGGTGGGAGCCTCGTGTAGGGTCTGTTCCCGTAAAAAAAAATAAAAAAAAAATGAGTGTTTATGGTCATCATTCTCATAATAGAGAGTTTTGGTAAATGCTTTCACATAATCCCAATAATTAAAATTCACGCTTATTTTTTGCTGTGGGGTGAATATATTGAGAGTCTTTAAGAGTACTCAAACCTCATTCTTCCAGTAAAATTAATCTTTTAATAATAATCTTAGAATAAGTAAAATAAGATATATTGGAACCTCCAGTATTGTTGTGGGTAATTTACATTGTCCCTGTAGATGTCAAAATCATTTCAAAATGTAATCTTGTTTTATATGTCTGCATTGGAAATAATGCATTGCTTAAATATCTCTTCATAACGACCCATGGATTGGTTTTCCATTGTAAATCTTTGGGGTCAATATATAAAATTATTTCCTTTTTTGGATTGATATTAAAAATCTCTTTATCAGTTTTGCTAATAATTGAGGCAAAGGAATCTTCTTCAGTGATATCCTCAATAGAGGTGGGTTGAATGGTAACATTGTTACCCCCAGTAGTTCCAGCATTGCTGGCATTGATAAAATTTAGATAGTTTTGATAATCTTCATAGGAGGGTCGAATACTGACATTGCTAGGTGTTGAAGACAACGCTCCTGGAGTAGAAACCGCTCCGATTAATCTATTCCGACTTGGAATCTAGCCCAACAATTGGAATCTATTCTGGTTTCCTTGGGCTCTTCCTCTATTAGAGGACCGGACCAATTCGGGTGCATCCTGTATATGAAAATAGTTAATTTAAATATTTCCTAGTAAGAAAAGCAGGTAAGCTATTTTCAATCCCTTTTTTATATTCAATATTAAAATCAAATGGGACTAATAAAGCATGTCACCTAGCAAACATCTATTTAGAAACATTATATTTACAATCTTTATTAAACATAAATTTAGCAGCTTGACAATCAGTTTTACTAACAAACTTTTGATTATATAAATCAGTTTGGAATTTTAAAATGCATTTAACAATAGCTAAAATTTCTTTTGCAACAGTCGTATAATTCTTTTGACGGTTATTCCATTTACCAGAATAAATTTGAATAGTAAAATTTTTTCAATGGGAGAATATTGAGTCAGAATACCACCATACCCAGTATCAGAAGCATCTGTTTCAACTGTTTTTTATCCAATTCGGATTAGCCAGAGTTAGGCAAAGCAATTCTTTAACTTTCAATTTAATATTTTTAACAGCAGTAGTATGCAAATCATTCCAAGCCTTGGGATCCTTTTTGTGTCTATCGTACAGAATAGCAGTATCAGTAGCCAAATCTTTAACAAAAGAATAAATATAATTCAAACTTCCTAGAAATATTTGCAACTGGGTTTTATCAGTTATAATATTAGGAAATTTAGAAGCAAATTCAATACTCCTATTTATAGGATTAATCTTACCTTTTTCAATATTATGACCTAAAAATCTAACGTTTGTTTGAAAAATAAACATTTTTGGTTTAGAAATAACCAATCCATTTTGAATTACAATTTTCTGAAATAATTCAACATGTCTAAAATGTGATTCAATTTTTTTAGAGAATACCAAAATATCATCAATGTAAACAATAATAAAATTAGTATAAGGAATAAAAATATTATTCATAATTTTTTGGAATTCAGAAGGAGCATTCTTTAATCCAAAAGGCATTACATTCCATTCAAACTGACCCATAGGCACATTAAAAGCAGTCTTATACTTGTCAGACTCAAAAATCTGTATTTGCCAATATTCTGATTTTAAATCAAATTTAGAAAATATAATAGCATCATACAATCTGTCTAATAAATCTTTTTTATTAGGAATGGGATATCTGATCCATTTTAAAACTTTGTTAAGAGGTTTATAATTAATAACTAATCTGGGAACACCTCTCTCCTGTTCAGCATGTTTATTAACATAAAAAGCAGTATATGACCATGCAGAACTACAATGTCTGATTAAATTCTTTTTTAACAAATTATCAATCTTAGTCTTGCATAATTCTAAATAATCAGAGTTCATTTGACAAGGTCTGGCCTTTGTCGGAATATTCAATTCATCAAAAGATTTTTCATAAGGTAAAGTAACAACATGTTTTTTCCTATCCCAAAATGTACTAGGATGATCTCCACAGATATTTAAAATAAATTGATTTTTTAATAAATCTATTATCTCTTGTAATTTAGGATTTTTCAAAATCACGTCTATTTCCATTAGAGAATTTTTTTGTTTAATAAAATTAATTTGTTGATTTTTAAAACTAATTTATCAACAATCTAATTAATAGTCTTTGTAAATGGTCTATTAATAAAATTTAATTGAAAATCTTTATTCTTATAAGTACCAATTAATTTACTATTATCCCAATATTTTAAAGGAAAAATAGCATTCATAAAAGGCACACCTAAAATAATAGGGCAAGAAATATCTTCAACAGTCATAAAGCTCTGAGGTAACCAAACACCATTATTACACAGAAATGCTTCAGGTAATTTATAGCGTAATTTCATTTTACTAACATTAGCAGATCTTAAACAATGGGTAGTCTTATGAAAATATTTAGAAGGAATAATCCCTTCCTGTACACAATTAACATCAGCACCACTATCAAATAAAGTAATAAATTCTTTTCTAAAATTATAATCTATTTGCAAAGTAATATTAATGTAAAATTTCTGTGAAGTGATAATACTAAGCTTCTGTAAAAATTCATTATTAGTATCAAATTTAATATTTGTCAAGAAATTGTCATCAGTATTTTGCAAATTAGGTTCTAACAGAATCTGTTTATTATTTTTATCAGGTTTATTAGCCTGTAATAGTAAATCAAAAGTTCTTGAGTCTTCCAGACTTGAAATCCTTTTATCAATACTTTTGTTTTGGGTTTTCAGTTGAATAATTTCTTCTTTTAAAATACTAATTTCTTGTTGTAAATCAGCCGTAGTAATGTCTTTTGAAAAGAAATTTCTTTGGTTCAAAATTTGTTTTAAATCGGCCATAGAATAATATGCAGGTTGTCTGATAATATCAACAAACTTCTCATCTATTTGTCTACTACTAGAACTTTCATCAAAAATAGTATCAAAAATCTTGTTTCTTAAATCTTTATCCTTAACAGTCTTCAAGATATCAAAAATCTTATCATCATCTATAATAGTCACAATTAAATCCTGAAAATTGGATAACAAATTATACAGATTATCATTTTTTTCACAAGGTAATCCCTTTTGACAGGGTACACAATCATCATCAAAAAAAGATCGATCAGAATCAGAACATAAATCTTCATTTTGTAAAACACGTACTTGGTTTTCAATAGAAGAAGAAGCAGAATCTGAACTAGTTTTAACAATATCAGAAGAAGAACCATCATTATCAGAATATAAAAGAATTTTACATAAAGAATCTTTTAATTTATCATTTAAATCTAATGATTTAATCTTTTCCTGAGTTTTACACTCATTGACATAATGACCATACCTACCACATTTATGACATTTAACATGCTTCTTATAATCTTTTTTACCAACTTTTGCTTTTATACATTTTCCTATATTTCTTAGGAAATTCTTTCAAATCAGTTTTAGATAAATTATGACGCTTAATCTTGCGAGGTTTTCTGTAAAACGTTTCCTTAGAAGGATAAACCTTCTTTTTTCTTGCAGTAATAGGCATATCAATAGCAAATTGATCACAAAATTCACCCAATTGTTGTTTTTCATTTAATTTATTTTTCTTAATATGATAATTCATTTTAATATCATTACAAACATTTAAACCTTCTTGGGTACAAACACTTATAATCTTACCATATGTAAGTTTTTCATAAGGAATCTTAGCTTTAGTACCACGAAGAGTTTTTCTAACACGTTCAGCAAAAATAGAAGGTAATCCATCAATAAATTTGGATTTCCAATGTTCATGACTACAATCATGTAATTCCATAACTCTACTCAGAAAAACATCTTTATACCATCTAAAATCAGACAATTGTCTACAGCGTAAATTTTGTAAAGTAGTTCTAATCGTTTCAGCTTCATCAGTCCATCTACCACAAAAAAGTTCAACCATGGTAGTAACTAGAGTATAAACAACATTAGCCCTTTCTTGGCCTTCAGAAGTAGTCGCATCAGTAGTCTCATAAGCTAATTGACCCGTTATAGTATGCACAGTTGTAGTATTCATAATCGTAGTTCTTTGGTCTTGGTTTAAAAAATTATCCCACCAATCTTTTAATTGACCAGTAAAACCAACAACAATCATATAAGCAATATCTTTATCAGAATTTTTATTAACTTTGGAAATCGTGCTATACATTAACATTCTATGCAAAGTAGTAAAAATTTGTTTGTCATTAAAGCCATCAATATTCCATTCATGAAGTTTGAAGCACAACCCCAGGAGACTGGTGGTGTTCCAGGTACCTTTTCTTTCTTTCTTTTGTTTAATTTTTGTATAACTTAGACCTATGATGGGCTAAGTATTTAAATATTAAATAATAACTAATATAGATTGTTAGAATATAAAGTGGCACTGACTCTAAAATAAGAGCTTCTCTTTAATGGGTTATGGTTTTAATCAGGTTAAAGTTAAAATAATTTTATAGTAAACTAAGCTTAAATCATGGCGTTGGTAAGCCCTAAGAGAGGTATTTCCGACATGGTTATTAATGAATTAATTGGGTTAGAAACCTTGTAATTCCATTGGTAAGTCCTGTATGGCTGATGATATCGCCTAGGGATGTTCCCGGTTGGGTTCCAAACAATTAATTCGCAGTTTACATAAAATACATTTGACTTTGTAAAATTGTTAGATTATGTAAAAATCAAATCCAATAACCCCTAAGGTCCTGCTCAACACTTGGTATCAGAGCCACAAAAGTATTCTAATAATTTGTTGAAAGTTATTATTTAACACATTTTGTTTAAATGGTGTCTATGGATTGGTTAAAAAACCCAAAAATTATTAAAAATATGTTAAAAGAACAGATAGATTTACCTGTTAATCAAGATTTACTGAATACTTAGACGATTTCTAAGGTCGATGTGCAAACAATTTATAAATAAGTATATATATATATATGTAGGTATGTATCATGTAGCATGTAAGTCAAATACATCCCAACAATTTAAATAGGTGAGATAGATATCAACAGTATCGCATGTATATCAGTCACAGTTACACATAGTATGGGCAAATTCCCAAATAATCAATCAGATGCAATGAGTGCACAATGATATGATGCATGAATGTCCATGTATCCACCACAGCACATGGAACGTCTCTAGAATATCATAAAGTAACAACCACAGTGCGTTCCACTTCCTAGGAATGTAATAAAGTAACAACCATGGCACGTGGCACATCTCTCGAATGCAATAGAGTAAAACCCATGGCGCGTGGCATTTTCTGTGAATCCTCTTTATTTTTCTCTTTCATTATAACGTAGCCGGAATCATTTCACATTGTCATAATTATTAATTTAGACTTCAATGATAAGATTCAATCCAAATGCATACGAAATGTTCATGCAACCAACCGGAATATAATGAAATCCAAATACCATATGCAATTCATATCAAGAATGTCATAATGTAATCTCCACAACTAGTCAACAATGCCAATGAATTCAATAACTCAATTCATTAGATCAAAATTTCCTTTTCATAGCCCCGATAACCAACCATATGTGTATTCATGATTTATAATCAATCCAAACTCAAGTTCACATAAATTCACATACACGTAACAAGAATATAAGGTTCTACAAAGCTTATGAAGGTTAAGTTTCACTTGCATTAATATCTCTCTCATAAGAATCTAGTGAAATAATGATTCACAATCAAATTATGGAACTAACAACACTAAAATCATAAAATTCAAGCAAAATGGTCAAAACGGCTTAAAAATCCAATTCCGGAAACAGATTCCAAATCTAGAAATTTTTGGATAATTTTTTTTTTGGTATTTAAAAATCAACGGTGAAAACCAAACTAAAATTGGAGTTGAAATCAATTCATAAACTCAATATTTTTGAAAATTCGAATTCAAGGAAAAATCCCCCAAAATTGAAGTTCAAAACCTATAATTTCAAGTTAAAAATCACGTATGAAGGCTGGGTATTGAAGGATTTGAGTTAAAATTACTTATGCAATGAATTTCCAAGAAAAACCCCTTTCCAAATCGCCTCTACCGAGCTCAAGAACTCAAAACATGGAGTAAAATGGCCTATTTCCCGACATTTGGGAAGGTCACTGTTCAGGCGGAAAAATTATTCTTCGCAATCTCTACTCATTAAGCCCACAAATGCTATGAAGGACCATTGGAATCTTCGTGAAAGCGAGTAGAGTCAAAGAAAGTGAAGGTAAAGGAACTGACCCATCACATTTGTAGCCAGGAAGGTCCGCGAATGCGAAGCTCAAAGGGATACCAGTTGTGTCACAACCCAAGCCTAGGGCCTAGACGGGACATGGCAAACGAGGAACCCGAAAGTACCTCAAGCAAGCCTCTTAGCATTCTTTTAGCCTTTCATAGGTAATGACGATAAATGAAGAAGCGGAAATCATAATAGTAAATATTCAACTTACATATGTCCAACAATACCTCTAACTATTAGATTTAACGGGGCTAAGACAAGTCCCTAGCTCACCCTTAATCATAATAGAAGAAATATCATAGTAAAATATCTCAACATATCATAAGCTAGAAATATAAAGGAGTATTGTTCCCGGAACATGGGAACTCACCAAAAGTAGTCTTCAAACGAAGTCTCAACTAGCCACGTGGAGGAGAACGATGAGGAGCACCGATCCCTACATAGTGATATCATGTAGGCAAAAGAGTATGCGTTAGTACTTTGAATGTACTAAGTATGTAAGGATGCATGAACATTGAGGAAACATTATAACATTTATGTAATATGGAACATAATGTAATACATGTATAATAAATCATATGGATATCCTTTAAAATATTCATTTTGTGGGAAAATAACCATAACCGACATTTAAGACCATGCGAGCTATTACATGGAATCCAACATAACCCCCTATGTTGGCCGGGGAGACTACTTGTCGGGTAGAACTCCGTCAACTTCATTCATTTCTTTAACTTTAACTTTAAGGGCTATTTATGGATCCATTAGCCTAAGCCTACAAGGGCTCCTATGTTGGCACATAGTTAATGAGACAAGGGTTTGCTACTAGTATTCCCTTACCGAATCCCACCTCAATGCCTCATTCGGTGCTAAGTCAATCCCACGGAATAGTTTAATACTTCAAAATATTCATAGCATATAACTTGAGAATTCAAATATCATATTCGGTAGAATAGCTCATTAAAACATTTGATAATTCAAATATGCAAGAATTGTCCTTATTGCATAAAGAATCCATCATTCATATAATTTTATCATTATTTTATTTCATAAGACTCCCTTTTTATCATAGATATTGCTTTCATAAATATTTATTTGGAGTCAAAGCTTTCAAGTCAAACTTTATTAAAAACATAGTAAAACTAGGTGGGTTCAAATCACTTCAACTTGCAAATATGTATGTAAATAAATATACATAAATACTTTGAAATCCATTAATTAAAAATCATGCTTTAAACAACCACCATGAATTTCAAGAATCTTTAAATAGATAAATAGAGGAATTACTTGCAAATCATCAATTCATACATATGAAATTATGTTACATCAAAATAGAACAATAATCATTAGTTTAACCATGATTCATACTATTAAGTAAAAATAAGAATTTACCATAAGAAAATATTACTTGAAATCAAGAGACTTAATTGAAAGAGTTTTTGGATTACATGGGTGGAAGAACCCATGGATAAATACCCACATAACTTAGAGTAGAGCTTAAAGAAATAAATATAATTTATCATATAATCAAAATAATTTAGACATGAGAGTGAAAGAAATACTCTCATTGAAGCCTTACATACCTGGAATCCGAAGCTTTAGTCGGAATCGAAAGAGTTAATGAACACTCTTGAGTCTTAACTTTTCTCTCCGCCGGAACGTTTTGTGTACTACCCGGAGTATATGAATCACCGAAATAGTATTTCTTCACTACTAAGAACTAAAACTATATTTGAGAATATGTAAAGAAGTGTATAGAGAGAAGACTTGCTTGAGAAAGCTTGATGAATAAAATAAGGAAATAAGGTGGGTATTTATAGGTGGGAAAGAGAGACCTAACAATAAATAAAATAATTATAAAGAAAAATCTAAATATTTAATGGAATATATTGATGTCATGGATGATGTTAAATGGAGGACAATTTATGTCATGAATGACGTTAAATGTATCTAGATCTTTCCATGGTAGGTGAAATGAGTTATCTTTGACAGAATACTCCTTTTTGGAGCTGCGTTTGAACAGGATAAATTCTTTATTAGGATTTGGTGTCTCATAAAAATTGTAGATATAGAAGTCTAGTTTTATGTTGTTTAAGAATTAACCAATTTGGATAATCCTATAGTAAGATATGATTTTTCTTCTATAAACACTCCTTTCCGTCGCAACATTCTATCTTACAATAATTAATTTATTTGACCTACTTAACCTCCAAAACGTAAAATATGGTCTTCACAAGAGTTGTAGGTAAAGATTTTGTGGTTACTCAAATATTTGAATCACCCAATTTGGACAAACCTATAAAACGTTATGCCCAAAATACAGAGGTTGTATCATTTTTAGGCGAGAATTGAAATATCGTATACAACATTTTTAGGGGATGTTACAGTATCTCCCCCTTGGGAACATTCGTCCTCGAATGAGTAAAGAATTAACTTGAGTAGAGTAGAGTGTAAACCAACAACCCATCATTAATGCAATAGTATAATTTAAAACATCCTTTAAAACATATTTTATAATTTTTCAAGCATATGACAAGAAAAGTTGAGATACAAGGATAAGTAATTGAGCAAGGACAACTTAATACCTTAGGTTTGGGTAGAGGGGAAAAGATGAGGGTATCTCTTAATCATATCCGCTTCCGCTTTCCATGTTGCACTTTCTATTTATTGATTCCTCCAAAGGACTTTAACAGATGCAACTTCTTTGTTCCTCAATCTCTTAACCTGCCGGTCCAAAATTTCCACAGGAACTTCTTCATAGGTCAAGTTTTCTTCAATATTCACTACTCTCATAGGTACAATGGAACTAGGATCACCCACACTTTTTTTCAACATAGACACGTGAAATACCGGATGAACCATGGTCATTTCCAATGGTAATTCCAACTCATTTGCAACCTTACCAACACGTCTCACGATTCTATTAGGCCCTACATACCTAGGGCTCAATTTCTCTTTCTTACCAAATCGAACCACACCTTTCATGGGTGAAACCTTCAGATACACCCAATCGTCCACATTAAACTCAAGATCCCTTCTTCTAGTGTCGGAATAAGATTTTTGACGACTTTGAGCTGTCTTCAACCTTTCTCTAATGATCTTCACCTTCTCCAGAGCATCAAGTACCAAATCGGGGTCCAACAAGGTCATCTCGCCTACTTCGAACCAACCAACCGGTGATCTACATCGTCTCCCATGTAAAGCCTCAAACGGTGCCATCTCAATACTTGAGTGGTAACTATTATTATAGGCAAACTCGATGAGAGGTAGATGATCATCCCAATTTCCTTTAAACTCCAACACACAAGCCCTTAACATATCCTGTAGTGTTTGAATCGTCCTTTCGGCTTGCCCATCCATTTGAGGATGGAATGTTGTGCTCAACTTTACCTTAGTACCGAGGCCTTTTTGAAATGATCTCTAGAAGTGAGAAGTGAATTGGGTACCACGATCCAAAATAATGGATAATGGCACACCATGCAATCTCACCAACTCCGGAATATACAACTTGGCATAGTCTTCGGCACTATAGGAAGTTTTAACCGGTAGGAAGTGAGCTAACTTAGTCATTCTATCAACAATTACCCAAATCGAGTCATAACGCTTCCGGGTATGAGGCAAACCCACTACAAAATCCATATTCACATCTTCCCACTTCCAAGTTAGGATTTCAATGTCTTGGGCTAGGCCACCCGGCCTTTGATGTTCGGCCTTCACTTGTTGGCAATTCATACATTCGGACACAAACCTTGCTATATCCTTCTTCATGCCACCCCACCAATACAACTCCTTTAAGTCTCGGTACATTTTCGTTGAACCGGGATGAATGGAGTATGTAGAATTATGAGCCTCCATCATGATCAAACTCCTTAGGCCATCAACATTTGGAACACATATCCGACCTTGATAGTATAGTACCCCATCTCCCCCTTGGGAAAAGACCTCTATCTTCTTTTCTTTTACCAACTTCTTTAACTCGATAAACTTTGGGTCAAGATCTTGCTTGGATTTAACATCCACCACCAAAGAGGATTCAGACCTATTTTGAACAACCATACCCCCATCATTAGTACCACAAAACTTCACCCCTAATCTAGCCAATCGGTAAACATATTTCACCAACTCCCTCTTACTTTCATCCACATGGGCCACACTCCCCATAGATACTCTACTAAGTGTATCAGCAACCACATTAGCTTTACCCGGATGATAGTGCATGCTCATGTCATAGTCCTTAAGGAGTTCTAGCCACCTCCTTTGCCTTAGATTAAGGTCTTTTTGGGTGAACATATATTGAAGACTCTTATGATCAGTATACACATCCACATGCAACCCATAGAGTTAATGCCTCCAAATCTTCAGAGCAAAAACAACGGCCGCCAATTCAAGGTCATGGGTAGGGTAGTTACGCTCATGCACCTTTAATTGCCTAGAAGCATAGGCTATGACCTTGCCGTTTTGCATTAAGATACAACCTAAACCAATCTTTGAAGCATCACAATAAACTACAAACCCCTTTAATCCTTCTGGGAGAGTCAAAATAGGAGCAGAGGTAAGTCGATCTTTTAAGGTCTGGAAACTCTTCTCACACTCATCTGTCCATATGAATTTGGATTTCTTTTGGGTCAATTTTGTCATATGAGATGAGATGGAAGAAAAGCCTTTGACGAACCTTTTATAGTAACCGGCTAGACCTAAGAAGATCCTAATATCTGAAAGAGATAATGGTCTAGGCCAATTTTTGACTGCCTCTATTTTCTTAGGATCAATATTGATCCCATCACTGGACACTATGTGACCAAGAAATGCTACCTCCTTTAACCAAAATTCACACTTACTAAATTTTGCAAATAATTGTCTATCCCTCAATGTTTGAAGCACAACTCTTAAGTGATTTTTATGTTCTTCCTCACCCTGAGAGTAAATTAAAATATCATCAATGAAGACCACCACAAAGGTATCAAGGTAAGGTTTGAACACCCTATTCATCAAGTCCATAAACACCGTCGGTGCATTCGTTAACTCAAAACTCATCACCACAAAATCATAGTGACCATACCTTGTTCCGAAGGCCATTTGGGGAATGTCACACTCCCTAACCCGTAGTTGGTGATAGCCAGACCGAAGGTCGATCTTGGAGAAGTGACTTGCCTCTTGCAATTGATCAAACAAGTCATCTATTCTAGGGAGTGGGTACTTATTCTTAATGGTCATCTTATTTAATTGATGGTAGTCTATGCACATTCGAAGGGATCCATCCTTCTTTCTCACAGATAACACAGGAGCACCCCATGGAGAAATACTTGGTCTTATGAACCCCTTCTCTAATAAGTCCTTTAACTGTTCCTTCAACTCTTTTAATTTTGCCGGGGCCATACGGTAAGGAGGAATAGAGATAGGTTGGGTATCAGGGAGGAGATCGATACCAAAATCAACTTCCCTTTCGGGAGGGACACCAGGAAGGTCTTCGGGAAAGACATCGGGGAATTCATTGACTATAGGAACCGACTCAAGAGGAGGACTTTTGGAGTTGACATCCCTAACCCTCACAATATGGTAAATACATCCCTTAGAAATCATTTTGCGGGCCTTAAGATAAGAAATAAACTGACCCTTCTCCACCGAATCATGACCCTACCATTCAATAACAAGCTTATTTGGAAATTGGAATTTGACTCGACGATTCCTACAATCTATGGAAGCATAAGATGCATGTAACCAATCCATCCCAAGAATGACATCGAAATCTATCATGTCAAACTCAATGAGATCACAAGGAATAACTTTATGCAAGATAGACGCAAGGCAACCCCTATAGACCTTTCTAGCAATAACTGACTCACCAACGGGGGTAGATACCAAATAGGGCATGATAACATTTCAGGTAAAACATCAAATCTATTAGCAAGGAATGGAGTAGCAAATGATAAATTTGCACCCGGATCTAATAATGCATACACATCAAAAGAAAAGACCTTTAACATACCAGTAATGACATTGGGTGCATCCTCAACCTTTTGTCTCCTATGCAAGGCGTAAAAGCGGTTGGTGCATTGGATACCTCCTTCGACTTGTTGACCATGAGTAATTTGTCCTTGAGTCCTACCACCACCATCTCTACAATCCTTAGCATGGTGGCCCAGCTTGCCACACTTAAAGCATACATTGGAGCCAGCTAAGCATTCCCCTTTGTGAGTCCTTCCACACTTTTTGCAAGCGGCGAAAGTTTGAGTAACAACATTCTCTCTTGGAATCATTGGTTTACCACTCTTGTCCTTATTGAACCTTGGAGGAGGAGTATTGGTGGAACCTTGTCCCACAAATCCTTGCCCACCTTGGCCTTTGTCATTGTTACCATAATCGGACCTTTGAGGGTTAAACCCTCCACCATCCACTCTAGCCTTTTTGAACCCCCTTGATCTCTCTCTAAACTTCTCTTCTTCAATTTGTTCTACGTAAGTCATTAACCGAGAGATATCCATCTCCTTGACCAACATGGCCGTTTTGCACTCCTTGGACACCAAGCTTGATACACCGGAAATAAACTTGCTTATCCTAGCTCTTGGGTTGGAGACCATGAAGGGAGCATAGTTGGACAACTTAGTGAATTTGAGAGCATACTCCCTTACGCTCATACTCCCTTGATGGAGGTTGATGAACTCTTGGATTTTGGCCTCCCTTAGATCCAATGGGAAGAAGCGGTCTAGGAAGGCATCTTTGAACTCTTCCCATCCTATCGACCCTATTTCTTCATCCCTCTCAACAACCCATTGTTCATACCACACTCGATCAACACCTTTGAGTTGATAGGCTACTAGCTCGGCCTTCTTATTTGATGGCACACCCATGATAGCTACAATCCGATACACCTCATTAATGAACTCCATAGGGTCCTCATCTAGTTTAGAACCATCGAACTCGGGTGGATTCATCCTTTAGAAATCTCGAATCCTAGAGGCTGGATTTTGCATTTAGGGAGGAGGAACACCTAGATTCCCTTGGTTAGCTACGATTTGGGCTAACAAAGTAATAACACTGCGAAACTTGGTATGGGTTACCCCGTCCTCATAATGTTGGGCATTAGGAATCGGAGGAGTTTGGTCCTCATCATCAACCCTTGCTCTTCGAGGTGGTCTTCCACGAGTCATTATTTAGAGAATACAAAATGGGTCGTTAGTTAAAGGAAAGCTTAGGACACTCTAAGGCACGACATGAATTTGAAAGAAGTGAAAATTTTCCTAAACGCCTCATAGTCTCTTATTCATAATTATGGCGCGCTTCACAACCATGAACAAGAACCTATTCGACACGGTATGTTGGACTTCCAAGGATAATTCAAAACCTTGGGCTCTGATACCAAGTTTGTCACGACCCAAGCCTAGGGCCTAGACGTCACATGGCGAATGAGGAACCCGAAAGTACCTCAAATAAGCCTCTTAGCATTCTTTTAGCCTTTCATAGGTAATGACAATAAATGAAGAAGCGAAAATCATAATAGTAAATATTCAACTTACATATGTCCAACAATACCTCTAACTATTAGATTTAACGGGGCTAAGACAAGTCCTTAGCTCACCCTTAATCATAATAGAAGAAATATCATAGCAAAATATCTCAACATATCATAAGCTAAAAATATAAAGGAGTATTATTCCCGAAACATGGGAACTCACCAAAAGTAGTCTTCAAACGAAGTCTCAACTAGCCACGGGAGGAGAACGAGGAGGAGCACTGATCCCTACATGGTGATATCATGTAGGCAAAAGAGTATGCATTATTACTTTGAATGTACTAAGTATGTAAGGATGCATGAACATTGAGGAAACATTATAACATTTATGTAATATGAAACATAATGTAATACATGTATAATAAATCATATGGATATCCTTTAAAATATTCATTTTGTGGGAAAATAACCATAACCAACATTTAAGACCATGCGAGCTATTACAGGAATCCAACATAACCCCTACGTTGGCCGGGGAGACAACTTGCCGGGTAGAACTCCGTCAACTTTATTCATTTCTTTAACTTTAACTTTAAGGGCTATTTATGGATCCATTAGCCTAAGCCTACAAGGGCTCCTATGTTGGCACATAGTTAATGAGACAAGGGGTTGCTACTAGTATTCCCTTACCGAATCCCACCTCAATGCCTCATTCGGTGTTAAGTCAATCCCATGGAATAGTTTAATACTTCAAAATATTCATAGCATATAACTTGAGAATTCAAATATCATATTCGGTAGAATAGCTCATTAAAACATTTGATAATTCAAATATGCAAGAATTGTTCTTATTGCATAAAGAATCCATCATTCATATCATTTCATCATTCTTTCATTTCATAAGACTCCCTTTTTGATCATAGATATTGTTTTCATAAACATTTATTTGGAGTCAAAGCTTTCAAGTCAAACTTTATTAAAAACATAGTAAAACTAAGTGGGTTCAAATCACTTCAACTTGCAAATATGTATGTAAATAAATCTACATAAATACTTTGAAATCCATTAATTAAAAATCATGCTTTAAACAACCCACCATGAGCTTTAAGAATCTTTAAATAAATAAATAGAGGAATTACTTGCAAATCATCAATTCATACATATGAAATTATGTTACATCAAAATAGAATAATAATCATTACTTTAACCATGATTCATACTATTAAGTAAAAATAAGAATTTACCATAAGAAAATATTACTTGAAATCAAGATATTTAATTGAAAGAGTTTTTGGACTACATGGGTGGAAGAACCAATGGATAAATACCCACATAACTTAGAGTAGAGCTTAAAGAAAATAAATATAATTTATCATATAATCAAAATAATTTAGACATGAGAGTGGAAGGAATACTCTCTTTAAAGCCTTACATATCTGGAGACCGAAGCTTTAGTTGGTACCGAAAGACTTAATGAACACTCTTGAGTCCTTGCTTCTCTCCTCGCCGGAACGTTTTGTGTACTACCTGGAGTATATGAATCACCGGAATAGTATTTCTTCACTACTAAGAACTAAAACTATATTTGAGAATGTGTAAAGAAATGTATAGAGAGAAGATTTGCTTGAGAAAGCTTGATGAATAAAATGAGGAAATAAGGTGGGTATTTATAGGTGGGAAAGAGAGACCTAACAATAAATAAAATAATTATAAAGAAAAATCTAAAAATTTAGTGAAATATATTGAAATCGTGGATGATGTTAAATGGAGGACAATTTATGTCATGAGTGATGTCAAATGTATCTAGATCTTTCTATGGTAGGTGAAATGAGTTATCTTTGACAGAATACTCTTTTTGGGAGCTGCGTTTGAATTAGATAAATTCCTTATTAGAATTTTGTGTCTTCATAAGAATTGTAGATATGGAAGTCTAGTTTTATGTTGTTCAAGAATCAACCAATTTGGATAATCCTATAGTAAGATATGATTTTTCTTCTATAAACACTCCTTTCCGTCACAACATTCTGTCTTACAACAATTAATTTATTTGACCTACTTAACCTCCGAGACCTAAAATATGGTCTTCATAAGAGTTGTAGGTAAATATTATGTGGTTACTCAGAAATTTGAATCACCCTATTTGGACAAACCTATAAAGAGTTATTCCCAAAATATAGAGGTTGTATTATTTTTAGGCGAGAATTGAAATATCGTATACAACGTTTTTAGGGGATGTTACAAGTTGACATGAAATTCAAACAAGTCTCAAAGTCATATAATTAACCCTCGGGATTCATTTGGAATCCCGTGAACACAAAGTTATACGCTGCCATACTAATTTCAATATTCTGGACTCAATGGAATAATCAAAATTTGAATTCAAGGTCTTCTTGACCCGAAACCCGATAAGTCATAACAAAACTAACTTTAGCCTCAAAACACTAAATCGAGCTCGGATCTATAAAAATTCAACTAAGACCACACCTAAATAAAAAATCATCCTCCGAATAGAATAGAGTTGTCAAAATTCAATTTGGAGCAACGAATCTCTGAATGTTGACGAAAGTCAACTCTATTATTCAAATTTCAAGAATTTCCAACTTAGAACCTCTAAACTCCGATATAACTCCGAATATGATTCTTCCAACTCTTCTAGACAAAATTCCACATTTCGGAGCTGATGGAATCGACAAAATTCCATTATGAGATCTGACACTCCAAATGACACCAAATAGCACTTTTAAGTAACTTAAGCCCTCAAATTTCAAACTTTGCTAAAAACCATGGCTTTTCAAAGAATTTCACAAACCGACTTTGAATACTAATCAAACATAACTCGGAGTAACTATTGGGAGGACTAAAACAGTCATTTTGCAAATAATATTAAAATGACTTTAGGGTCATCATATCATCCACCACTAAAAACTATGTTCCTCCTCGAATATAAAGTAAAAGAAAGTACCTAAAGCCTCGAAAAGCTGAGGATATCGAGCATGCATATCGTCCTCCGACTCCTAAGTCGCCTCTCCGATTGAACGGTGCCTCCACTGCACCTTCAATGAAGCAATCTCCTTGGTTCAAAGCTTTTGGACCTGCCTATCTTGGATGGCTATAGGCTCCTCCTCAAATGTCAAATATAGGCTCCACTCTACCGAATCAAGGGAGATCACACGGGACTCGTCTGGAACATACTTCCAGAGCATGGAAACATGAAAAAAAAGATGCACCATTGATAAGTTAGGTGGCCAGCCCAATCTATAAACCACATTTCCCACTCACCCTAAATTCTCAAATGGGATAATGAACCGAGGGCTAAGCTTGCCCTTCTTCATAAACTGTATCACGCACTTCATGGGGGATACTCAGAGCCAAACATGATCACCCTATATGAACTCCAATGATCGAACCCTCATTTCTGCATAGCTCTTGTGCCTACTCTAGGCTATGAAGAGTCTACCTTGAATCATGAAATCTTGCTCGATGGTATTTTTGAGAAAATTCATGTTAAAAGAGTCCATCACAGGTGAATCAAACCACCCAATAGGAAATTGACACCGCCTACCTTACAAAGCCTAGAATTGGGTAATCTGAATGCTAGAATGATAAATATTGTTGTAGGCAAATTCCTCTAAGGGAAAATGATCATCCCACCTAGCACCAAAATTAATAACACATGCCTAAAGCATGTCCTCCTATACCTGAATCATCTGCTCGGACAGTCCATTAGCCTTAAGGTTAAAAGCTACACTCATATCAACTCTAGTACCTAAACCATGTTGTAATGCCCTCCAAAAATATGAAGTAACAGTAAACCCATCTCTGAAATAATAGATACGGGCATCGCATGAAGATGAACAATCTGACTGATGTACAACTGGGCTAGCTTCTCTGTTGTATACTTCACCCAAATCAGAATGAAATAGGCAAACTAGGTCAGTCTGCCAACAACTACCCAAATGAAATTATAACCACCCACGCTGGTAGGAAAACCCATAACAAAGTCCACAGTGATACGCTCCCACTTCCATATAGGAATGGGCACCCTTTGAGTCAAGCTTCTAGGCCGCTAGTGCTCACAATTAACTTGTTGGGAGGTCAAACGCTCGAATAGAAACTCTGTGATGTCCCTCTTCATCCCATACCACCAATAATGCTGACTAAGGTCATGAACATCTTTACCGTGCCCCGATGTATATAATATTGAGAACAATGAGCTTTCTCTAGAATCAATATGATTAGATCACCCACCTTGGGTACAAAAATCCTTCCTTCAATCCTCAACACCATCTGAATCAAGTCTAGCCTCCTAGGCTTCACCCTTCAACACCTTGACTTGAATGAGGCATAACTTCCCATCATCAAACTTTTGCTCATGAATCTGCATAACTAAACAAGTGTGAGACCCAATGAAAGTAATAAATCCTCCACTCTCCTCAGAAATCCATAATCGGACGAAGCTGTTGGCTAGCCTCTTAACATCCCTAACCAAGGTCCTCCAGTCAATACTAATCACTTCAAGACTTCCCATACTAGGAGCCTTCCTACTAAAAGCATCATCCACCATATTCACCTTTCCCGGATTATACAAGATAGTCATGTCATAGTCCTTCAGTGGCTCAATGGATCCACAATAGTAGAAAATACCTGCACAAAGCATCTATAATAGCCAACAAAACCCATAAAACTCCAAATATCCATAGGAAAACTAGGCATGGTCCAGCTTCTAACTACCTCAATATTGGTCAGGTCTACTCTAATACCCTCCTTGGACACCATGTGTCCTAGAAATGCCAGAGAATCAAGCCAAAACTCAAATTTGGAGAAATTTGCATACAACTTATGCTCTCTTAATTTTTGAAGCATCTATCTCAAATGACAAGAATGATCCTCCTCTGTCTTAGAGTACACCAAGATATCATCAATGAAAATAATTACAAAGGAATATAAAAATGGTTGAAACACATTGTTCATCAACTCCATGAATGCTTCTGGGCATTGGTCCTGCCTAAAAGCTCATAATAGCCATAATGGGTTTGAAAAGCTGTCTTAGGAATATAAGATGGCCTAATCCTCTGCTGATGACAATAGGATCTTAAGTAGATCCTAGAGAACAAGGCTACTTCATGAAGCTGATCAAATAAATCATCAATATGAGGAAGAGAATATTTATTCTTGACTGTCACCTTATTTAACTATCTGTAATCAGTGTAAATCCTCAGAGACCCATCTTTTTTCTTCATGAATAGAATCGGAGCACCCCAAGGTAATATACTAGGGTGAATTAACCCATTAATCAATAAATCCTACAACTGGTCCTTCAACTCTTTCAACTCTATTGGATCCATGAGATAAGGTGAAAGAGAAATGGGCATACTGCCCGGCTCCAAGTCAATAGCAAAGTCAATATTCCTATTCGGAGGAACCCCCAAAAGATTAGTAGAAAAGACATCAGCAAACTCCTTAACCATGGGAATAGACTTCATAGGAGATGACTCAATGCTATTATCCTAAATAAAAGCCAAATAGGACACACCCTCTATCAATCAGCATCTAGGCACGAATATAAGAGATGGCCTTACTAGGATAAAAACCACTAGTGCCCTTTCTCTTGATCTTTGAAACACCAAGTATCGCTAAAGTCACAGTCTTAGCATAGCATTCAATAATAGCAAAATAAGGAGAGAGCCAAACCATACCAATATCACATCAAAGTCTACTATTCTCAGAATAATCATATCTACCCAAGTATCATGCCATGCTTAAGAAATAAGACAGGATTGGTATACTAGATCCACTGCTAAGGGCTCACCCATGAGTGTAGAAACATAAATAGGCATGAGAATGCGATCACAAGTCAAGTCAAATCTAGATGCCAAATAGATAGACAGATATGAGAATGTAGATTTGAGATCAAATAACAAGGATGCAGGTCGATGGAAAACAGGACGATACCTATGATAACTACATCTGAAGGCTCGACCTCAGGCCTTCTTGGAAAAGGATAACACTATGCTTCCCTGCCATCTCTACTCTGCGTAACACCTCAGCCTCCTTCCTGAGGAATTATAACACCACCAACACCCCAACTGGAAGTACGATCACCTATACTAGTTTATTCTCTGCCTAGACCTCTGGTCGGTGGGGTTTGTACTCTAAATGGATCTGATGGACTAAGTTGGGGTCTACTTCGGCCCTAAGCAAGACACCTCTACAAATATAGTTGGATATGAGTCTGTTGACCAGTGCTTGAACTAAGATTATTTCAAAAGAGAAAGGGAATGAGTCTGAACTTAATTGGGATCCTTATAAATGTAAGAATATATCTGAGTCAAACGCTATTGTGATAAACCCCAAGAAGTATCGTAACTATCTCTATCATATTTATGGGATCCTCAAACTACCTGTCAACCCTCGGCTGCTGGCATAGAAACGTGAATGATTATCTATCTCAGAAACAAATAAAATCTTGACGAGATACTTGAAAACTAACCATTGGAATGGGCCCTCTTAAGGTCCCCAAACTCCTCTCTAACCATTAATTCCACCTCCTTGGTGGTGCTTACTATAGACGGTAAGTAAGCCCCCTCACGGGCCAATCCGAACACATATGAGAGAATTGAGAAACTCAATTCTCTTACAAACCTATGGACTCTCTCCACCTTATCTGGAATCAATGGTATATCATGCCTCAAAAACTGAAAGAATTGGGCCTCATACTCAGCAATATACATAACACCCAGAGTCAAGCTCTGAAATCTCAACCTGTTCTTCTCGTGTATGCTCCATAGGATGAAGTGATCCTCAAAAGAACTAGCAAAAGCACCCCACTCTACTAGAGGGGATCCAACTGATCTGGACCTCATAAATGTCCTCCATACTCTCTGGTTGACCCACATAGCTAAAGTACGATAAAATGAACACCCCGAGCATCAACCATGCTCACTGCCTCTAGTATCTCATGAAACAGCGTCAAGAAATCATGAGCTTCTTAGCTCCTACCACCCTAGAATTGAGGTGGTTTCATATTTTGAAACCTCTCATAACAATACTTATCTTCTACAGTCATGACCATATCTAGAGCAACTTGTGCACCGATAACTGATGCGGAAACCAATTATGGATGTCCCACTTGATCCTGGCCAATTAGGACTTGATAATGCTTTGGGGTCTGTGCATCGAATCTAGTTTTTGAACCCTGTAGCGTGCCTGCAATACCTTGAGTAAAACTCTCTAACACACCCAGCATCTTCTATAAGGTATCTTGAAACAATGGTGATATGAACAATGGATAAACCTAGTCCTTACCAACCTCAACATGTGTCTTTTGGGAGGACTCTCTAGCACAATCCTGAGCAAGTGGCATTCCTTGGGCACGGCCTCAGCCTCTAGCTCAGCCCCTATCTCTACTCCTAGTCGAAGTCTAAACAACTAACTCTGGGACTTCCTCTCCTCTACCAATAGTTGTAGCTCTAGTCCTCAGAATCTGCCAAAACAACACACTACACTCGACACTAGCAATAATAACCCGACACAACAAGGGAAAATGAATAAAGGAAGTTTCCTAATAGTCTTTATATCCTCTCAAATATAAGACAGATGTCTCTATATCGATCCTTGAGACTCTACTTAGTCTTAGCTTATGCACGTGAGACCTATAAACCTAGGGCTCTGATACTATTTTTCATGACCCAAATTCGAGATGATGTAACTCATCTCATCTCATCAAAAAAAGTCAACCCAAACCCAAACAAATGAGAAAATAAAGTAGAAACTATATAAATAGATATAGATAAGTATGTAAAAGTAGAAGTCATAATCATCTACAATACCCCTAAGTATTATTGTCATCTGTAGAAGCCTCTAATACAATAAAAATAAAAGATAAGTATAAGTCCCAATGCATTTGTCTCTCAAATAAAATAAAGTATATAAAAAGAAATAAGAGAGATCCCCACTGTCGACAACTACCTCTCAAGTATCCTCAATAGCTGCAGATAAAGAAGAAGGGAATCTGTATTACTATCCGAACTTGAAACCTACACAAGTATAACTAGCAAAGGTGAGTACCAAACAAAGTTGAACTCAATAAGCAAGACACTAAATATAGGTAAAGCTATATAGAAACAAGTACTCTTGACACACACCATAACTACAACATATAAACAAAGAAGCACAATCAAACATGATATATATATATATATATATCATGTAAAACGTAAGTCAAATACATCTTAATAATTTAGATAGGCCAGATAGCTATCAACAATATCGTATATATACTAGTCACAGTTACACAAAGTATGGGCAAATTCTCAGATAATCAAAATAATGCAATTCAATGCAATAAGTTCCAAATGAGATGATGCATGTATATCCATGCATCCCCCATGGTGCATGGCACGTCCCTCAAATATCATAAAGTAACAACCATGGCGCATGAAACATCCCTCGAATGCAATAAAGTAACAACCACGGTGTGTGACATGTCCCTAAAATGCAAGAAAGTAACAACCATAGTGCGTGGCACATCCCTCAAATCCTCTTTGTTTTTCTCTTTCTTTCTAATGTAGTTGGAACCATTTCACATTGGTATAATCATTAATTTGGACTTCAATGATAAGATTCAACCCAAATACATATGAAATGCTTAGGCAATCAACGAGAATATAATGAAGTCCAAATACCATATGCACTTCATATCAAGAATGTCATAATGTAATCTTCACAATGATTCAACAATGACAATTAAGTCAATACCTTAATTAATGTAACATCCCCCAAAATTTTCCACTAAGATTCGGACCGTTCTTCGTGTACGTATAGGATCATACTAGATAATTGTAAAGTGCATGCATGAGTTAGGATCAATTCCTAAGAAATTGGAGAGTGTTGGATGTGATGTAGGGTCATAAGGGATCCCTAAAACCAAGCCAAGTCTAAATAACTCGTCTTGGCTAAGTTTTCGAATGAGTTTGTATAAGGGTCGACTTCCAACAACCTTATCTTTTTGAATATAACGAACTGGGTGGCCAATGACCTATTAAATTAAAGTTCTTTGAGTCTTCTTTCCAAATCCTCCAAAATTGCATTTTTTGGAGTTCGGAATCAAAAGTTATGACTAACTTACGACGGACTAGTGCTGCAGAAATTTCAGGCCTGGACCATAACTGAGGAAAACATGGGCTTGGCACCACAGTGGCGTGATGTGCCACTATAGCGCCAGGAACAAGCCTCAGTAGTTTAGTCCTTGGCGCAACGCGCCACTATTAGATGTGCGGGGTTTTTAAGCCCATTTTCCAGAACCCAGGAAATTTAGGCTTGGCGCTGCAAGGGCGCGACGCGCCACTATAGCGCCAGGAACAAGCCTCAGTAGTTTGGTCCTTGGAGCGACGCGCCACTATCAGATGTGAAGGTCTTAAGCCTATATTCGACTTGGCGCTGCAGTGGCGCGGCATGCCACTATAGTGCTAGGAGGGTTTTAGCCCGATTTTGCAGATTTTTGAGGAAGGGCAAATTAGGCATTTCCCTAGTTATATATACTCTTGGAATATTTTGGGACTGATTATTTTCAATCCTTTGCTCTCAAAAATCCCTAGACTCCACTCTCTTCTCTCTCAATCCATCTCCAACAAGGAATTGCCTTCAAAAATTTCAAGGATTCAAGCTTTCCATTGAAGACCTAACATCAAGGTTCCTTTAAAATCTTCACCAAGGTATGTAAGGCTACTCAAAGCATGATTTGAGTCCACCCATGTGCCCTACACCTTCTTTGACGTTAAATGTTCATAAAAATGGAGTTTCTTGATAGGCTTATGTCCAAATGAGTCTTTTCATCTACTATCTTAATTTTTGTTATGTTGATGTTGTGAAGTTAAGAAAGTGATGTGCTACATGTTGGTATGCATTGATTGATATGAGTGGTTAAACATATTTTGTTGATTTTCTTAACTATGTTGATTTCTTTAAATATGTTATTTTCTTAAATACGTTGATTATCTTAAATTGTCTAATTTGAACCATGGAGTCATGATGAATCCCAAAATGATTTACTAAATTAATAGAGGAATAATTGGATGGGATGGTATGATGTTATAAATGCATATTTTAAACTACTTTTGAAATATACGATTGAGATTGATTGGATAGTATGATTGGAAGAGGTTTGATTGTGATAGAATTGATGATATGACAAGGTTCCAAATGAGACTTGTTGATATGATTTTATTGAGTTGATTGGATGGAGTTTTATGAGCATTGAGTCTTGGTAGGAGTATCGAGCACCGAATTGGGTAAGAGTAAGTAATAACTCGAATCCAATAACTACATTGCCAAACGTAAGAGGGAATTGAACCGTTAAAGTCGGATGCTTCCCAAATTGTTTTCCTGACATGATAGGACTTAGTTGGATATGGATCCATGATTGGTTGATTTGTTCATACCCTGGCAAGGTATGGACAGAGACAACAACGTCGGCTTGTTGTACTATCACTGGCTCATAAGTGATGGTTGTTGGATAAGAGAAACTCTCATATAGGTTTTGATAGTACTCTGAGTCGAATTGGGTTGAATTGTATGTGATTGGTCCCGTCTAAACCATATTATTATTTAGAATTAGGATACTTGATCGAGTTGTTCTTTTCCTTGAGTTGAGATTTCGAGTTGATTTGATTCTTCCTTGATGTTTGTTTCATTCGGCCATTTTACATACTCGTACATTCCATGTACTGACGCCATTTGGCGTTCATCATTTCATGATGTAGAGACAGGTACTAGATATCATCAACCGATGCACCATTGAAGATCTATTTACTTCCAGCTAGTTGGTGAGTCCTCCCAATTTTCGGAGGATACCGAGATTATCTTTATAGCTTTGTTTTGTTTCCTTTATTTTGATTGTTGGTGGCCATTGACTTGTCATTGGCACCTCCTAGATTGTTGATAGAAGCTTCATAGACTAGAGTGTAGTAATGCTAAATTATTCATTTTGACCAATTTTATCCTAGCTAGTTATTGATTGGATATGTGTTTGGCCTTTGGGCCTAAATCATGAATAGTATCCTTATGATTGAGTCTTCCACTGATAGAACGTGAATGAATGAAAGTGTGACTGGACCAGGTGGTTCTCTTGAAGGCCAAAAATGGCTTTTGAGTGCCGGCCATCTCTGGGGTACCCTCCCGGGGCATGACAAATATGGTATCAGAGCATAGAGTTCAAGAGTCCTAGGGAGTCTATAAAGCCGTGTCTAGTAGATTCTTGCTTATAGGTGTGTTGTACACCACACTTATAATCAGGAGGCTATAAGACATTAAGTATTGTTTCACTTCTTTCATACTCTGAGCTCGTGCGATAGAGTTAAACTCTATAAGACTTCCTTTTTAATTCGTGTATTTATACGTTATAGATAATGCCTCCTAAATGTACTGCCAGACAGAGAAATACGGATAACACAGAGATTCCACAGTTAGAAATGCGCCCATCGAGGAATAGGGGCCGACCTGCAAGGTATGCTGAGGCACCTCAAGTGTCTACTACTCCGCATGCACCAACCTCGGAGGCATAATAGTAAATCTTCAACTTACATATGTCCAACAATACCTCTAACTATTAGATTTAACGGGGCTAAGACAAGTCCCTAGCTCACCCTCAATCATAATAGAAGAAATGCCATAGTAAAATATCTTAACATATCATAAGCTAGAAAGATAAAGAAGTATTGTTCCCGGAACATGGGAACTCACCAAAACTAGTCTTCAATAGAATATCAACTAGCCACGTGGAGGAGAACGAGGAGGAGCACTGATCCCTACATGGTGATATCATGTAGGCAAAAGAGTATGCGTTAGTACTTTGAATATACTAAGTATGTAAGGATGCATGAACATTGAGGAAACATTAAAAGTTTATGTAATATGGAACATAATTTAATGTATGCATAATAAATCATATATATATCCTTTAAAACATTCATTTTGTGGGAAATTAACCATGATTCATACTATTAAATAAAAATAAGAATTTACCATAAGAAAATATTACTTGAAATCAAGATATTTAATTGAAAGAGTTTTTGGACTACATGGATGGAAGAACCCATGGATAAACACACACATAACTTAGAGTAGAGCTTAAAGAAAATAAATATAATTTATCATATAATCAAAATAATTTAGACATGAGAGTGGAAGGAATACTCTCTTTAAAGCCTTACATATCTGGAGACCGAAGCTTTAGTTGGTACCGAAAGACTTAATGAACACTCTTGAGTCCTAGCTTCTCTCCTCGCCGGAACGTTTTGTGTACTACCCGGAGTATATGAATTACCAGAATAGTATTTCTTCACTACTAAGAACTAAAACTATATTTGAGAATGTGTAAAGAAGTGTATAGAGAGAAGATTTGCTTGAGAAAGCTTGATGAATAAAATGAGGAAATAAGGTGGGTATTTATAGATGGGAAAGATGGACCTAACAATAAATAAAATAATTATAAAGAAAAATCTGAAAATTTAGTGGAATATATTGAAGTTGTGGATGATGTTAAATAGAGGACAATTTATGTCATGAGTGATGTCAAATGTATCTAGATCTTTCTATGGTAGGTGAAATGAGTTATCTTTGACAGAATACTCTTTTTGGGAGCTGCGTTTGAATTAGATAAATTCCTTATTAGAATTTTGTGTTTTCATAAGAATTGTAGATATGGAAGTCTAGTTTTATATCGTTCAGGAATTAACCTACAGTGAGATATGATTTTTCTTCTATAAACACTCATTTCCGTCACAGCATCCTACCTTATAAAAATTAATTTATTTGACCTACTTAACCTCCGAATCTTAAAATATGGTCTTCATAAAAGTTGTAGGTACTGATCTTGTGGTTCCTCAGAAATTTGAATCACTCAATTTGGATATTCCTATGAAACGTTATGCCCAAAAGACAGAGGCTGTATCATGTTTAGGCGAAAATTGAAACATCGTATACAACGTTTTTAGGGGATGTTACATTATCTCCCCCTTGGGTAGTGTAGAGTGTTAACAAACAACCTATCATTTATACAACAGTGTAATTTAAAATATCGTTTAAAACATATTTCATAATTTTGCAAGCATATGACAAGAAAAGTTGAGATGTAAAGATTTCAAGTAATTGAGCAAGGGCAACTTAATACCTTAGGTTTGGGTAGAGGGGAAAAGATGAGGGTATCTCTTAATCATATCCTCTTTCGCTTCCCATGTTGCACTTTCTATTTGTTGATTCCTCCAAAGGACTTTAACAGATGCAACTTCTTTGTTCCTCAATCTCTTAACTTGCCGGTCCAAAATTTCCACAGGAACTTCTTCATAGGTCAAGTTTTCTTCAATATTCACTACTCTCATAGGTACAATGGAACTAGGATCACCCACACATTTTTTCAACATAGACACGTGAAACACCAGATGAACCATGGCCATTTCCAATGGTAATTCCAACTCATATGCAACCTTACCAACACATCTCACGATTCTATAAGGCCCTACATATCTAGGGCTCAATTTGCCTTTCTTACCAAATTGAACCACACCTTTCATGGGTGAAACCTTTAGATACACCCAATCGTCCACATTAAACTCAAGATCCCTTCTTCTAGTGTCAAAATAGGACTTTTGACGACTTTGAGCCGCCTTCAACCTTTTTCTAATGATCTTCACCTTCTCTAAAGTATCAAGTACCAAATTGGGGCCCAACAAGGTCATCTCACCTACTTCGAACCAACCAACTGGTGATCTATATTGTCTCCCATACAAAGCCTCAAATGGCGCCATCTCAATACTTGAGTGGTAACTATTATTATAGGCAAACTCGATGAGAGGTAGATGATCATCCCAATTCCCTTTAAACTCCAACACACAAGCCCTTAACATATACTCTAGTGGTTGAATCGTCCTTTCGGCTTGCCCATCCGTTTGAGGATGGAATGTTGTACTCAACTTTACCTTAGTACCGAGGCCTTTTTGAAATGATATCCAGAAGTGTGAAGTGAATTGGGTATCACGATCCGAAATAATGGATAATGGCACACCATGCAAGCTCACCAACTCCCGAATATACAACTTGGCATAGTCTTCAGCACTATAGGAAGTTTTAATCAGTAAGAAATGAGCTGACTTAGTCATTCTATCAACAATTACCCAAATCGAGTCATGACGCTTTCGGGTATGAGGCAAACCCACTACAAAATCCATATTCACATCTTCCCACTTCCAAGTAATGATTTCAATGTCTTGAGCTAGTCCACCCGGTCTTTTATGTTCGGCCTTCACTTGTTGGCAATTTGTACATTTGGACACAAACCTTGCTATGTCCTTCTTCATGCCACCTCACCAATACAACTCCTTTAAGTCTCGGTACATTTTTGTTGAACCAGGATGAATAGAGTATCTAGAATTATGAGCCTCCATCAAGATCAAACTCCTTAGGCCATCAACATTTGGAACACATATCCGACCTTGGTAGTATAGAACCCCATCTCCTCCTTGGGAAAAGACATCTATCTTCTTTACCTTTACCAACTTCTTTAACTCAATAAACTTTGGGTCAAGATCTTGCTATGTTTTAACATCCACCACCAAAGAGGATCCAGACCTATTTTGAACAACCATACCCCCATCATTAGTACTACCCAACTTCACCCCTAATCTAGCTAATCGGTGAACATCTTTCACCAACTCCCTCTTCCTTTCATCCACATGGGCCACACTCCCCATAGACACTCTACTAAGTGCATCAGCAACCACATTGGTTGTACCCGGATGATAGTGCACACTCATGTCATAGTTCTTAAGGAGTTCTAGCCACCTTCTTTGCCTTAGATTAAGGTCCTTTTGGGTGAACACATATTGAAGACTCTTATGATCAGTATACACATCCACATGCACCCCATAGAGGTAATGCCTCCAAATCTTCAGAGCAAAAACAACTGCCGCCAATTCAAGGTCATGGGTAGGGTAGTTGCGCTCATGCACCTTTAATTGCCTAGAAGCATAGGCTATTACCTTGCCTTTTTGCATTAAGACACAACCTAAACCAATCTTTGAAGCATCACAATAAACTACAAACCCTTCTAATCCTTCTGGGAGAGTCAAAATAGGAGCAGAGGTAAGTCGATCCTTTAAGGTCTGGAAACTCTTCTCACACTCATCTGTCCATATGAATTTGGATTTCTTTTGGGTCAATTTTGTCATAGGAGATGAAACGGAAGAAAAGCCTTTGACAAACCTTCTATAGTACCCGGCTAGACATAAAAAGCTCCTAATGTCTGAAGGAGATAATGGTCTAGGCCATTTTTTGACTGCCTCTATTTTCTTAGGATCAACCTTGATTCCATCACCGGACACTACGTGACCAAGAAATGCTACCTCATTTAACCAAAATTCACACTTATTAAATTTTGCAAATAATTGTTTATCCCTCAATGTTTGAAGCACAACTCTCAAGTGATTTTTATGTTCTTCCTCACCCTGAGAGTAAATTAAACTATCATCAATTAAGACCACCACAAAGGTATCAAGGTAAGGTTTGAACACCCTATTCATCAAGTCCATAAACACCATCGGTGCATTCGTTAACCCAAAACTCATCACCATAAACTCATAGTGACCATACCTTGTTCGGAAGGCCATTTTGGGAATGTCACACTCCCTTACCCGTAGTTGGTGATAGCCAGACCGAAGGTCGATCTTAGAGAAGTGACATTCCCCTTGCAATTGATCAAACAAGTCATCTATTCTAGGGAGTGGGTACTTGTTATTAATGGTCATCTTATTTAATTGATGGTAGTCTATGCACATTCGAAGCGATCCATCCTTCTTTCTCATAGATAACACAGGAGCACCCCATGGCGAAATACTTGGTCTTATGAACCCCTTCTCTAATAAGTCTTTTAACTGTTCCTTCAACTCTTTAAATTCTGCCGGGGCCATATGGTAAGGAGGAATAGAGATAGGTTGGGTATCAGGGAGGAGATCCATACCAAAATCAACTTCCCTTTCGGGAGGGACACTAGGAAGGTCATCAGGAAAGACATCGGGGAATTCATTGACTATAGGAACTGACTCAAGAGAAGGACTTTTGGAGTTGACATCCCTAACCCTCACAATATGGTAAATACATCCCTTAGAAATCATTTTGTGAGCCTTAAGATAAGAAATAAACTAACCCTTCACCACCGAATCACGACCCTGCCATTCAATAATAGGCTCATTTGGAAATTGGAACTTGACTCGACGATTCCTACAATCTATGGAAGCATAAGATGCATGTAACCAATCCATCCCAATAATGACATTGAAATCTATCATGTCAAGCTCAATGAGATCACAAGGAATAACTTTATGCAAGATAGACACAAGGCAACCCCTATAGACCTTTCTAGCAATAACTGACTCACCAACAGGGGTAGACACCAAATAAGGTTCTAATAACATTTCAGGTAAAACATCAAATCTATTTGCAAGGAATGGAGTAACAAAAGATAAATTTGCACCCGGATCTAATAGTGCATACACATCAAAAGAAAAGACCTTTAACATACCGGTAATGACATTGGGTGCATCCTCAACCTCATGTCTCCTATGCAAGGCGTAAAAGTGGTTGGTGCATTGGACACCTCCTTGGACTTGTTGACCATGAGCAATTTTTCCTTGAGTCCTACCACCACCATCTCTACAATCCTTAGCATGGTTGACCAGCTTGCCACACTTAAAGCATGCATTGGAGCTGGCTAAGCATTCCCTTTTGTGAGTCCTTCCACACTTTTTGCAAGTGGGGAAAGTTTGAGTAGCAACATTCTCTCTTGGAATCATTTGTTTACCACTCTTGTCCTTGTTGAACTTTGGAGGAGAAGTATTGGTGGAACCTTGTCCCACAAATCGTTGCCCACCTTGGCCTTTGCCATTGTTACCATGATCGGACCTTTGAGGGTTAAACCCTCCACCATCCATTCTAGCCTTTTTGAACCCCTTTGATCTCTCTCTAAGCTTATCTTCTTCGATTTGTTCTGCGTAAGTCATTAACCGAGAGATGTCCATCTCCTTGACCAATATGGCCGTTTTGCACTCCTTGGATACCAAGCTTGAGATAACGGAAATAAACTTGCTCATCCTAGCTCTTGGGTCGGAGACCATGAAGGGAGCATACTTTGACAACTTAGTGAATTTGAGAGCATACTCCCTCATGCTCATACTTCCTTGACGGAGGTTGATGAACTCTTGGATTTTGGCCTCCCTTAGCTCCAATAGGAAGAAGCGGTCTAGGAAGGCACCTTTGAACTCTTCCCATCCTATCGACCTTATTTCTTCATCCCTTTCAACAATCCATTGTTCGTACCATACTCGAGCCACACCTTTGAGTTGATAGGCCACTAGCTCGGCCTTCTCATTTGGTGGCATACCCATGATAGCCACAATTCGGTACACCTCATTAATGAACTCCATAGGGTCCTCATCTAGTTTAGAACCATCAAACTCGGGCGGATTCATCCTTTGGAAATCCCAAATCCTAGAGGCTGAATTTTGCATTTGGGGAGGAGGAACACCTAGATTCCCTTGGTTGGCTACTACTTGAGCTAACAAAGTAATAACACTACGAAACTCAGCATGGGTTACCCCATCCTCATGATGTTGGGCATTGGGAACTGGAGGAGTTTGGTCCTCATCGTCAACCCTTTCTCTTCGAGGTGGTCTTCCACGAGTCATTATCTAAAGAACACAAAATGGGTCATTAGTTAAAAGAAAGCTTAGGATGCTCTAAGGCATGACATGAATTTGAAAGAAGTGAAAATTTTCCTAAATGCTTCATAGTCTCTTATTCATAATTGTGGCGCGCTTCACAACCATGAACAAGACCCTATTCGATGCGGTATGTTGGACTCCAAGGATCATTCAAAACCTCGGGCTCTGATACCAAGTTTGTCACGAACCAAGCCTAGGGCCTAGATGTGACATGGCGAATGAGGAACCCGAAAGTACCTCAATCAAGCCTCTTAGCATTCTTTTAGCCTTTCATAGGTAATGATGATAAATAAACAAGCGGAAATCATAATAGTAAATCTTCAACTTACATATGTCCAACAATACCTCTAACTATTAGATTTAACGGGGCTAAGACAAGTCCCTAGCTCACCCTCAATCATAATAGAAGAAATGCCATAGTAAAATATCTTAACATATCATAAGCTAGAAAGATAAAGAAGTATTGTTCCCGGAACATGGGAACTCACCAAAACTAGTCTTCAATGGAATATCAACTAGTCATGTGGAGGAGAACGAGGAGGAGCACTGATCCCTACATGGTGATATCATGTAGGCAAAAGAGTATGCGTTAGTACTTTGAATATACTAAGTATGTAAGGATGCATGAACATTGAGGAAACATTAAAAGTTTATGTAATATGGAACATAATTTAATGTATGCATAATAAATCATATATATATCCTTTAAAATATTCATTTTGTGGGAAATTAACCATGATTCATACTATTAAGTAAAAATAAGAATTTACCGTAAGAAAATATTACTTGAAATCAAGATATTTAATTGAAAGAGTTTTTGGACTACATGGGTGGAAGAATCCATGGATAAACACACACATAACTTAGAGTAGAGCTTAAAGAAAATAAATATAATTTATCATATAATCAAAATAATTTAGACATGAGAGTGGAAGGAATACTCTCTTTAAAGCCTTACATATCTGGAGACCGAAGCTTTAGTTGGTACCGAAAGACTTAATGAACACTCTTGAGTCCTAGCTTCTCTCCTCGCCGGAACGTTTTGTGTACTACCCGGAGTATATGAATTACCAGAATAGTATTTCTTCACTACTAAGAACTAAAACTATATTTGAGAATGTGTAAAGAAGTGTATAGAGAGAAGATTTGCTTGAGAAAGCTTGATGAATAAAATGAGGAAATAAGGTGGGTATTTATAGGTGGAAAAGATGGACCTAACAATAAATAAAATAATTATAAAGAAAAATCTGAAAATTTAGTGGAATATATTGAAGTTGTGGATGATGTTAAATGGAGGACAATTTATGTCATGAGTGATGTCAAATGTATCTAGATCTTTCTATGGTAGGTGAAATGAGTTATCTTTGACAGAATACTCTTTTTGGGAGCTGCGTTTGAATTAGATAAATTCCTTATTAGAATTTTGTGTTTTCATAAGAATTGTAGATATGGAAGTCTAGTTTCATATCGTTCAGGAATCAACCTACAGTGAGATATGATTTTTCTTCTATAAACACTCATTTCCGTCACAGCATCCTACCTTATAAAAATTAATTTATTTGACCTACTTAACCTCCGAATCTTAAAATATGGTCTTCATAAAAGTTGTAGGTACTGATCTTGTGGTTCCTCAGAAATTTGAATCACTCAATTTGGATATTCCTATGAAACGTTATACCCAAAAGACAGAGGTTGTATCATGTTTAGGCAAAAATTGAAACATCGTATACAACGTTTTTAGGGGATGTTACAACTTCTTTCCCAGAGAATTGAGGGAAGAGAAAGTGGAAGAGTTTGTGAATCTGAAACAAGAGAGTATGACCATTAAAAAGTACAGTCTAAAGTTCATCTAGCTGTCCAGATATGCTCTAAAGATGATCCCAGATATGAGGTCGAAGATGAGGAAATTTATCTCCGGATTAGGAAGATATGTGAAGAAGGAGTGCAAAGCGGTATTATTGATCTCCGACATGGATATTTCAAGATTAATAGTGTATGCTCAATAGGTGGAGGATGAGAAGAGGAAAGACAGGGAGGAGTATCTGAGCAAGAAGGCAAAATCAGCTGGACATGAGAATGAACAGAGGCAAAACAAGGGCAATAGGTCCTTCTTCCAGAAGAGGTCCTCCAACTATGCCTCGTCCACCGCAAGTGCACCTATACCGCATAACAAGTATGATCGGCAGGGACAGAGTCACTAGAATTTTAGATCCCAGGGTTCTCAATCCTAGGCTAGCGTAGGTCGAGGTTCAAAAGGAAAGCCACCATGCGGCAAGTGCAGTAAGCTCCACTTGGGAGAGTACAGAGAAGGGGATAGGGGTTGTTATAAATATGGCCAGGTTGGTCCATTTTTAGAGGGAGTGTCCAACATGGGGCAACAGGGCCCAGTATTCTGCCATCGCACCACCAGCTAGAGGTAATTACAGAGGCACTACTCCAGGTATGAGCGGGGATACAAACCGTCTATATGCCATGAGTAGTCGCCAAGATCAGGAGAACTCCCCAAACATCGTGATGGGTATGATTCGAGTCTCTTCTCTTGACTGTTATATTTTGATGGATCCGGGTGCCACACTATCTTTTATGACTCCTTACGTAGCTAGTAAATTCAATAAAATTCCTGAATGTCTTCTTGAGCCTTTCGGTATAGCTACTCTTGTCGGTGATTTTGTCTTAGCTGAGAGAGTCTATAGAGATTGCACTGTGTCAATCCATCACAAGGATACCTTGGCCGACTTAGTTGAGTTGGATAGGGTCAATTTTGATGTGATCCTTGGAATGGACTGACTTTATGTCTGTTATGCCTCTATTGATTGTAGGACTCAGATTGTCAAGTTCAAATTCCTAAATGAGGCTGTCATAGAGTGGAAGGGTAGTCTTGTCGTGCCTAAGGGTAAGTTTATTTCCTACCTTAGGGCCAAAAAACTAATCTCAAAAGAGTGTATTTATCATATCGTCCGAGTGAAAGATGACAGTATTGAGTCTCCATCCCTTGAGTCGGTCCCGATTGTCAACGAGTTTCCTGAAGTCTTTTCTGAAGATCTGCTCAGAGTCCCTCCTGATAGGGAGATCGACTTTGGGATCGATGTCCTTCCTGGTACCCAGCCTATATCTATCCCTCCATATAGAATGGCTCCTGCTAAGTTGAAAGAGTTGAAAGAATAGTTGAAGGACTTGTTAGATAAGGGATTCATTAGGTCAAGTGTCTCACCATGGGGTGCTCCCGTCCTATTTGTGTGAAAGAAAGATAGGTCTCTTAGAATGTGTATTGATTCCAGGCAACTAAATAAGGTCACCATAAACAACAAATACTCTCTCCCAGAATAGATGATTTATTTGATCAACTTCAGGGTGCCACTTATTTCTCAAAGATAGACCTAAGATCGGGTTACCATCAGTTTAAGGTAAGGGAGTGTGACATCCCAAGGACAGTTTTTCGGACCTGTTATAGCCATTTTGAGTTCTTGGTTATGTCCTTTGGGTTGACTAATGCCCCTACAGCTTTTATAGATCTCATGAATCGAATATTTAAGCCACATCTTGATATGTTTGTGATTGTATTTATTAATGATATTTTGGTTTACTCCAAGAATGAGGAGGAGCACGCCTATCATCTTAGAGTCATCTTACAAACTTTGAAAGACCGGGTATTGTATGCAAAGTTCTCTAAATGTGAATTTTGGCTTGCATTAGTGGCTTTTCTCAGCCACATTATATCTAGAGATGGTATTCAGGTTGATGCACAGAAGATTGAGGTAGTGAAAAATTGGCCCACACCCACATCCCCAATAGATATAAGAAGCTTCTTGGGTTTGGCTTGCTATTATCGAAGGTTTGTAGAGGGATTCTCATCCATATCATCACCATTGACCAAGATGACCCAAAAGAAGGCTAAGTTCCAATGGTCCAATGCTTGAGAGGAGAGTTTCCAGAAATTGAAGGCCAAACTAACCACTGCTCCTGTCCTAACTTTGCCTAATGGAATAGAGGATTTTGTGGTCTATTGTGATGCATCTAGAGTTGGTTTGGGCTGTGTGTTGATGCAAAGGGAAAAAGTGATAGTCTATGCTTCAAGACAGCTTAAGATTCATGAGAGAAATTACCCAACTCATGACCTTGAGCTGGCATCTGTGGTATTTGCTCTTAAAATTTGGAGCCACTACTTGTATGGAGTGCATATTGATGTGTTCACCAATCATAAGAGTTTGAAATACGTCTTAAGCCAGAAAGAACTCAACCTGAGATAAAAGAGATGGCTCAAGCTACTCAAGGACTATGATATGAGCATCCTCTACCATCCAGGGAAAGCTAATATTGTTGTTGATGCTCTTAACAGGTTGTCTATGGGTAGCACTACCCATATAGAGGAGGAGAGTAAAGAATTGGCTAAAGAGGTGCATAGACTAGCTCTATTGAGAGTTCGGCTTGAAGAGAATAATAAAGGCGGAGTTAATGTTCAGGATGGGTCTGCATCCTCACTCGTGGCAGAGGTAAAAGAGAAGCAAGATCAAGATCCCATCATTTTCCAATTGAAGGAAGTTGTTCACAAACAAAAGGTGATGGTTTTAACCAAAGGGGGAGATGGTGTATTGAGGTATCAAAATAGGTTGTGTGTCCTAGATGTTGATGATGTCCGAGGAAGGATTATGGCCGAAGCGCATAGTTCTAGGTACTCTATTCATCCTGGCTTTACAAAGATGTATCATGAATTGAGAGAAGTTTATTGGTGGAGTGGAATGAAGAGATATATAGCGGAATTTGTTTCTAAGTGCCCGAATTGCCAACAGGTTAAAGTTGAGCATCAAAGGCCATGTGGGTTAGCTCAAAACATAGAAATTCTGGAAAGGAAGTGGGAGATGATTAATATGGACTTTATTACAGGTTTGCCTAGGTCCCAAAAACAACATAATTTGATTTGGGTGATTGTGGATAGGATGACAAAATTGGCTCACTTCTTGGCAGTTAAGACTACTGACACCGCAGAAGATTATGTGAAATTATATATCCAGGAGATTGTCAAGTTGCATGGGGTCCCCTTGTCTATCATCTCAGACAGAGGAGCTCAATTCACTTCCCAATTTTGGATATCCTTTCAAAAGGGACTGGGTTCAAAGGTGAATCTTAGTACCGCCTTTCATCCCCAGACAGATGGCCAAGCGGAGCGCACCATCCAGACATTGGAAGATATGTTGAGGGCATGCATACTTGACTTCAAAGGAAATTGGGATGATCACTTACCTCTTATAGAGTTTGCATATAATAATAGTTATCATGCAAGCATTCAAATGGCCCCCTACAAAGCTTTGTATGGGAGAAGGTGTAGATCACCAATTGGGTGGTTTGAGGTTGGTGAAGTGGAGTTGATTGGGCCTGATTTTGTTCACCAAGTATGGAGAAGGTGAGAGTTATTCAAGATAGGCTAAATATGGCCCAAAGTCGTCAAAAATCTTACACCGATGTGAGGAGAAGAGACTTAGAGTTTGAGGTGGATAATTGGGTATACTTGAAAGTGTCTCCCATGAAGGGCGTCATAAGGTTTGGAAGGAAGGGAAAGCTTAGTCCTCGATACATTGGTCCTTACCAGGTGGTGAAGAGGATTGGGAGTGTGGCTTATAAAGTTGGAGTTACCCTCGGAACTAGCCGCTATTCATCCAGTATTTTATATTTTGATGTTGAAGAAGTGCTTGGGCGATCCCTCATTGGTAGTACCCATTGATAGTATTGGAATTAAGGATAGCTTGTCATATGAAGAGGTTTCGGTCCAAATTCTTGATTGCCAGGTTAGCAAATTGAGGAACAAGGAGATTGCCTCGGTCAAAGTCTTGTGGAGAAATCAATTTGTTAAGGAAGCCACATGGGAAGCGGAGGAAGATATGAAAGCTAAATATCTGCATCTATTTGTGCCCATCGATGAGAATGTTGAAGGTAATGTTCATTTTCTTAATTTAAATTTGTAAGTGCATTTTGAGTTTGGATAGTAAAATATTTTGAGAATTTGATTGGTTGAATAACTGGATTTTGATTGTGATTTGTACCTCAAGTCCATCCTTGGTTTACTCATCATTCGAGGACGAATGATTCCAAGGGGGAGATAATATAACACCCCCAAAATTATCCAATAAGATTCGGACCATTCTTCGTGTACGTACAGGATCGTACTAGATGATTTTAAAGTGCATGCATGAGTTAGGATCAATTCCTAAGAAATTAGAGAGTGTTGGATGTGATGTAGTGTCATAAGGGATCCCTAAAACTAAGCCAAGTCTAAAGAACTCGTCTTGGCTAAGTTTACGAATGAGTTTGTATAAGGGTCAACTTCCAATGACCTTATCTTTTTGAATATAGCGAACTGGGTGGCCCATGACTTATTACATTAAAGGTTTTTGAGTCTTCTTTCCAACGCTACCAAGATTGCATTTTTTGGAGTTCGAAGTCAAAATTTATGACAATCTTACGACAGACTAGTGCTATAGAAATTTTAGGCCTGGACCATAACTGAGGAAAACCTGGGCTTGGCGTCACAGTGGCGCGATGCGCCACTATAGCTCTAGGAACAAGCCTCAGTAGTTAGGTCCTTGGCGCGATGCGCCACTATTAAATATGCAGGGTTATTAAGCCCATTTTCCAAAACCCAGGAAATTTAGGCTTGGCGTTGCAAAGGCGTAATGCGCCACTATAGCGCCAGGAACAAGCCTCAGTAGTTTGGTCCTTGGCATCACGCGCCACTATCAGATGTGCCGGTTTTAACCCTATATTCGACTTGGCATTGCAGTGGCGCGGCGCGCCACTATAGTGCCAGGAGGGTTTTAGCCTGATTTTGCAGATTTTTTAGGAAGGGCAAATTGGGCATTTCCCTAGTTATATATACTCTAGCCTTAGAACGTTTTGGGACTTATTATATTTAGTCCTTTGCTCTCAAAAAGCCCTAGACTCCACTCTCTTCTCTCTCAATCCATCTCCAACAAGGAATTGCCTTCAAAAATTTTAAGGATTCAAGCTTTCCATTGAAGACCTAACATCAAGGTTTATTCAAAATCTTCACCAAGCTATGTAAGGCTACTCAAAGCATGAGTTGAGTCCACCCATGTGCCCTACACCTTCTTTGAGATTAAATGTTCATAAAAATGGAGTTTCTTGATAGGTTTATGTCCAAATGAGTCTTTTCCTCTATTATCTTAATTTTTGTTATGTTGATGTTGTGGAGTTAAGAAAGTGATGTGCTACATGTTGGTATGAGTTGATTGATATGAGTGGTTAAACATATTTTGTTGATTTTCTTAACTATGTTGATTTCTTTAAATATGTTAATTTTCTTAAATACGTTGATTATCTTAAATTGTCTAATTTGAACCATGGAGTCAAGATGAATCCCAGGATGATTTACTAAATGAATAGAGGAATGATTGGATGGGATGGGATGATGTTATAAATGCATATTTTAAACTACTCTTGAAAGATAAGATTGAGATTGATCGGATAGTATGATTGGAAGAGGATTGATTGTGATAGAATTGATGATATGACAAGGTTCCAAATGAGACTTGTCGATATGATTTGATTGAGTTGATTGGATGGAGTTTTATGAGCATTGAGTTTTGGGAGGAGTATCGAGCACCGAATTGGGTAAGAGTAAGTAATAACTCGAATCCAATAACTACGTCGCCAAACGTAGGAGGGGATTGAACCGTTAAAGTCAGATGCTTCCCAAATTATTTTCCTTACATGATAGGACTTAGTTGGATATGGATCCATGATTGGTTGATTCATTCATACCCTAGCAAGGTATGGACGGACGTGGCAATAACGTTGGCTTTTTGTACTATCACTAGCTCATAAGTGATGGTTGTCGGATAAGAGAAACTCTCATATAGGTTTTGATAGTACTCTGAGTCGAATTAGGTTGAATTGTATGTGATTGGTCCCGTCTAAACCATATTCTTATTTAGACTTAGGACACTTGATCGAGTTGAGATTTCAAGTTGATTTGATTCTTCCTTGATGTTTGTTTCATTCAGCCATTTTACATACTCGTACATTCCATGTACTGACGCCATTTGTCCTGCATCATTTCATGATGCAGAGACAGGTATTAGAGATCATCAACCGATGCACCGTTAAATATCTATTCACTTTCAGCTAGTTGGTGAGTCCTCTTAGTTTACAGAGGATACCGAGATTATCTTTATAGCTTTGTTTTGTTTCCTTTATTTTGATTGTTGGTAGCCATGGACTTGTCATTGGCACATCCTGGATTGTTGATAGAAGCTTCATAGACTAGAGTGTAGTAATGTTAAATTATTCGTTTTGACCAGTTTTATCCTAGCTAGTTATTGATTGGATATGTGTTTGGCCTTTGGCCCTAAATCATGAATAGTATCCTTATAATTGAGTCTTCCGTTGATAGAACGTGAATGAATGAAAGTGTGATGGGACCAGGTGGTTCGCTTGAAGGCCATAAATGGCTTTCGAGTGTCGGTCACGTCTAGGGTACCCTCCCAGGGTATGACAATCAATTAGATCAAATTTTCCTTTTCATATCCCCGATAATCAACCATATATGTATTCGTGATTCATAATCAACCCAAACTCAAGTTCACATCAATTCACATAGCACGTAAAGAGAAAAACGGGTTCTACAAAGCTCACAAAGGTATAGACAAATGAAGATTCGCAATCAAATTACAGAACAAACAACCAAAAATCATAAAATTCAGACAAAATAGTCAAAATGACTCAAAATCAAATTACAGAAACGAAGTCCAAATCTAGAAAATTTTTGATGAAAATGTTCCTTGAGATATTTGAAAATCAACAGTGAAAAACTAATTGAAATTGGAGTTGAAATTAGTTCCCAAACTCAATATTTGTGAAAATTCGGATTCAAGGAAAATGCCCCAAAAATGAAGTTCAAAAACTATAATTTCAAGGTTAAAAATCACGTATGAAGGTTGGATATTGAAGGATTTGAGATAAAATTACTTACCCAGTGAATTCCCAAGAAATTTTCTCTCCAAATCGCCTCAACCGAGATTAAGAACTCAAAAAATAGAGTAAAATGGCCTATTTCCCGACATTTGGGAAGGTAACTGTTCAGACGAAAGAATTACTCATTGCGATCGCGGCTCATTAAGCCCGTGAACGTGATGAAGGACCATTGTACTCTTTATGAATGCAGACGGAGCTCCGCAAATGCAAAGGTCAAGGAACTGATCCTTTGCAAACCCAAAGCTCAAAGGGACACCAGTTGACAGCAAATTCAAACTAGAGGCATAGAGAGGACTCAAGGACAAGACACGACTCAGACCCTAGTAAATTTCTCAAAGTCATGGAATCGACCCTCGGGATTCATTCAAAATCCCATACACACAAACCTTAAATTCTACCATACTAATTTCGATGTTCCAGACTCAATGGAACCATCAAAATTCGAATTAAAGGTCTTCTTGACCTGAAACCTGCAAAGTTGCAACAAAATAAATTTTAGTACTCAAAACACTAAATCACTCTCAGAATCTCTAAAAATTCAACCAAGACCACTCCTAAACCAAAACTCATCCCTTGAATCTATCGGAGTTGCCGAAATTCAATTCAGAGTAGTTGATATCCGAATGTTAAAAAAAGTCAACTCTATGATCCAAATTTCAAGAATTTCCAACTTAAAACCTTAAATACCCGATATAACTCTAAATCTAATTCTTCTAACTCTCCTAGACCAAATTTCACATTTCGAAGCTGATGAAATCGACAGAATTCCATTCCAAGACCTGACACTCCAAATGATACCAAATAGCACTTTTAAGTAACTTAAGCCTTTAAATTTAAAACTTTGCCAAAAACCTTGACTTTAGTAGGAGGGCTAAAACAGTCATTTTGCAAAAATTACCAAAATGACTTTAGGGTCATCATATCATCCACCACTAAAAACCATGTTCTTCATCGAACATAAAGTAAAAGAAAGTACCTAAAGCCTCAAAAAGTTGGGAATATCGAGCACGCATAACATCCTCCGACTCCCTAGTCGACTTTCCTACTGAACAGTGCCTCTACTGCACCTTCACTGAAGCAATCTCCTTAGTGCTAAGCTTTTGGACCTGCCTATCCAGGATGGCTAGGGGCTCCTCCTCAAATGTCAAATCTAGGGTCCACTTTATCGAATCAAGGGAGATCACATGGGACTCATCTGGAACATACTTCTGGAGCATGGAAACATGAAAAATAGGATGCACCACTGATAATCTAGGTGGCAAGGACAATCTGTAAGCCATCTCTCCCACTTTCTCCAAAATCTCAAATTGGCCAATGAACCCAGGGCTAAGCTTTCCCTTCTTCCCGAAAAGCATCATGCCCTTCATGGGCGATACTCGAAGCCAAACATTATCACCCTCTATGAATTCCAATGGTCGAGCTCTCTTATTTGGATAGATCTTTTGCCTATTCTAGGATATCAAGAGTCTATCTTGAATCATCCAAACCTTCTCCATGGGATCTCTGAGCGAATTCATGTCTAAGGAGACCATCTCAACTAAATTGAACCATCCAATAGGAGATCGACACTGCCTACCATAAAATGCCTAGAATGAGGCCATTTGAATGCTAGAATGATAACTGTTGTTGTAGGAAAACTCCACTAAAGGATAATGTTGATCCCACCTAGCACCAAAATCAATAACATAGTCCAAAAGCATGTCTTTCAATACCTTAATCATCCGCTCGGACTGTCCGTTAGTCTGTGGGTGAAAATTTGTACTCATATCAAGTTTAGTACCCACACCATGTTGCAATGCCCGCCAAAAGTATGAAGTAAACAACAAACCTAGTCCAAAATAATAGATGTGGGCACCTCATGAAGCGAAATAATTTGACTGTTGTACAACTGGCTAGCTTATTTGTCGTATACTTCACCCGAACTGGAATGAAATGGGTATACTTGGTTAGTCTACCATCAACTACCCAAATGAAATCATAACCACCCACGGTGGTAGGAAAACCCATAACAAAGTCCATGGTGATCTACTCCCACTCCAAGTAGGAATGGGCATCCTTTGAGTCACCCCTCCAAGTCATTAGTGCTCATACTTGACCTGTTGGAGGGTAAAATACTTGGACACAAACTCTGCAATGTCCCTCTTCATTCCACACCACCAATACTATTGACTAAGGTCATGATACATCTTGGACGCTCCCGGATAGATAGAATATCGAGAACAATGAACCTCTTCTAGAATCAATCTGATTAGATCACCCACCTTGGACACATAAATCCTACCCTCAATCCTCAAAACATAATCTGAATCAAGTCTAACCTCTCTGGCTTTACCCCTCAACACCTTGTCTCGTATGAGACATAACTTATCATCATTAAACTATCGCTCCCGAGTCTGCTCTACTAAAGAAGAGCAAGCTTCAATGAAAGTAATAAATCCTCTACTCTCCTTAGAAACCCGCAATCGGATGAAGTTGTTGGCTAACCTCTGAACATCCCTAACCAAAGACCTCATGTCAACACTAATCACTCTAGGACTACCCATACTAGAAGCCTTCCTACTCAAAGCATTGGCCACCACATTTGCCTTCCCTAGATGATACAAGATAGTTATGTCATAGTCCTTTAGTAGCTCAAGACATCTACGCTGTCTCAAGTTTAGATCCCTCTGGCTGAAGATGTATAAAGACTTCGATGATTAGTAAACACCTCACAATGCACACCATATAAGTAATGATGCCATAGCTTTAACACAAACTCCACCGCTACTAACTCCAAGTCATGGGTAGGGTAGTTCTTCTCATGAGCCTTCAATTGTCTAGAAGCATAGGCAACTACCTTCCCCTTCTACATCAACACACCACCTAAACAAACTAAAGAAGTATCACAATACATAGTGAAGTCCACACCCTCCTCGGGTAAGGTCAAAACATGAGTTGTAGTCAATAAAGTCTTGAGCATTTTGAAGCTTGCCTCACACTTATCAGACCAATGAAAATCTACTACCTTCTCAGTCATTCCTAATAATGGTGCGGCAATAGTAGAGAATCCTTGCACGAAGCATTTGTAATAACAAGCCAAACCCAAAAAACTCTGAATCTTCATAGGAGAAGTAGGTCTAGTCTAGCCTCTACTTGCCTCAATCTTGGTCGGATCCACCCTAATACCCTTCTTAGACACCACGTGTCTTAGAAATGCAATAGAATCAAGCCAAACCTCACATTTGGAGAACTTTGCATACAACTTCTATTTTCTCAATTTTTGAAGCATCGATCTCAAATAACAAGCATGATCCTTCTCTGTCTTGGAGTACACCAAGATATCATCATGAAAACAATTACAAAGGAGTCTAAATACAACAGAAACACCCCATTCATAAACTCTATGAACGTTGTCGGGGCATTGATCAGCCCAAAAGAAATAACCAAAAACTCATATTATCCATAACAGGTCCAGAAAGTTGTCTTGGGAATGTTTGATGGCCTAATCCTTAGTTGATGATAATCGAATCTCAAGTCAATCTTATAGAACAAGGTCGCTCCTTGTAGATGATCAAATAAATGACCAATACGAGGAAAATGATATCTGTTCTTGATTGTAACTTTGTTCAATTTTCTGTAGTCAATGCACATCCTCATAGACCCATTCTTTTTTTTAACGAATAGAACCGGCGCGCCCTAAGATGACACACTAGGGCGAATAAACCCCTTACTCAATATATCCTACAGCTGGTCTTTCAACTCTTTCAACTCTGTTAGAGCCATGCGATAGAGTGAAAGAGAAATAGGCTTAGTGTCTGGCTCCAAGTCAATAGCAAAATCAATATCCCTATCCGAAGGAATCCCTAAAAAATCAGTAAGGAAGACATCGGCAAACTCCTTAACCACTGGAATAGACTCCATAGGAGGTGACTCAGCGCTAGTATCCCAAATAAAAGCCAAATAGGACATGCACCCTCTATCAGTCATCCTCTAGGAATGAATATAAGAGATGACCTTATTAGGATAAGAACCATAGTGCCCTTCCACTTGATCCTCGAAACATTGAGTATAGCTAAAGTCACAGTCTTAGCATAGTAATTGTCATGACCCAACCCCGTAGGCTACGACTGGGGTCCGACCTGGACCCTCTTATGCATATTTATCAGCTACACTTAAGTTGAACCGTGTGTGAGGTGATACTATACACAAAAACCTCAATAGTTTAAAACTTTTTCATATACCTATAGCCCCTTTCATTCGTATCATATCATGAAAGGGCACGCGCCGACGAGGCTGTCATAACATAAAAACATTTACAACATGTCGTATAGGCACAATCGAAACAAACTTATAAACAACCTACATATATATATGTCTACAGACCTCTAAGAATAGTAACAGCAACATATGGTGGGACAGGGCCCCCTCCGTACCCCTAAATGTACAAATATATACATTAAGTGACCAGTATCAAAAATTAGGCTCCAGAATAGTGAAGCACTTCCAACATAGCTGAGAGGAACTCTTAAGCTGACAGATTTCCAGAATGACCATCTGTACCTGCGGGCATGAAATGCAGCCCCCCTCCCCCCGAGAAAAGGAGGGTCAGTACGATATATGTACTGAGTATGTAAAGCATAACACATTGTAACTGAGACCATAACTAAAATAAGGATGCAGGAGACAAGTATAACAATTAACAAATTACTGTACCTGCACCTTAGGACACGTAATCCTATACATCATCATATACTGTGCTCGGCCCTCTAGCGAACTCGGTGTTATAATCATATTCTCATATTCACATATCATCGTATCATCATGTATTTCATTTCATCATATCATCATATATGGTATCATATCATCATATATGGTATCATATCATCTTCTACGGTATCATATCCTCGTACACGATATAACCTTACCACGCACGTCATCGTATTACACCCGGTTCACTGCGGGGCTCGGGGTCATAATGTATCACTCTAATCTCATATGCATGCCTACATAAAGTATCTGGCCCTTTAGTGAGGGACTCAGTGAGTGGAGTGGTGTACGTCTATAGCGTACCATCATAATATACATACGTACCTGTAACACCCCAAAAATTTCTACGCCAAGACTCGTAGTATTTTTCATGTACGTATAGGATCGAACTCTATGACTTTGAAGTGAATTCATGAGTTAGGATCAATTACTAAGTAATTTAAGGGTATTATATGTGGTTTAGGGTCATAAGGGATCCCTAAAACCAAGTCGAGTCCAAAGAATTAGTCTCGACCAAGTTTCCGAATGAGTTTGTATAAGGGTTAACTTCCAACGATTATATATCCTAGAATATAGAGAATTGGGTGGACCATGACCTATCAAATTAAAGGTCTTCGAGTCTTCTTTCCAACGCCACTAAGATTACAATTTTTGGAGTTCGGAGTCAAAAGTTATGACCATTTTACCACAAACTATCTCTGCAGAATTTCAGGCAAACTAGCCTCAGTAGTTTGGGTGCTGGCGCATCGCGCCAGCAGTTGTTTTGCCTATTTTCCAGATTTTTTGATGAAGGGAAACTTGGGCATTTTCCCTAAATGTATATACACGAACTTGGGCATGTTTGGGAGTCATTTTTCAGCCTTTCACCTCTCTAAAGAACCCTAAACTTCATCCTCTTCTCTCTCAAATAATCCCCTCCAATTTTTCTATCAAACTCAAGGATTCAAGGCCCCTCATTAAAGACCAAGAATTCTCCAAATCTTCTTCAAGTTCCTCCCTAAGGTATGTGGGTTTTCATCCATGGGTTCTTCCACCCATGGAGCCCAAAGGTTTTCTCAATCTAGTATTTCCATTTTAAATGATGAAATCTTATGTTATTTTACATAATGGTATAGATTATGGTATATTTAAGTTTATTTACTCCTATTGGTATATATATGTGTATTGACTCTTAATTTCAAGTGATGAGAAATTTTAGGAATTTTCATACTACAATTCCAAATGTATGGATTCATGAATATTTGATGTTTATTACCTATATTGACTTATGTTGATTCTTATTTACATGAATTAGATGATTTATCAAGGTACTTATATGAAGGCTTGAAAGTAGTTTTAAAGTGCATATAGTGGGTTATTTTTAAGATGTTTGATTTGATGCATTCATAGCACTCTCATGCATACATGTATTCTTTTAAATGTATTTGAAAGTTATATGAAATAAACCCACCTAGTCTTCTTATGTTGAAATGAAGTTGGATTGAAAGTTTGACTCTAAATGAAAGTTTATGAAGCAAATGCCTATATTTAAGGGAGTCTTGTGAAATGATTGAATGATTGATTGATAAAAGGGCTTCTTAGCCAAATTAAGGTTTCAATGTGAAAGGACAATTCTCACATTAAATCAAATGAAATGTTTAAGGTTATGATATGGCATGTTTGACCTCCCTATAAGCCGTTAATGCTTTTGAACATTTTCCCAAAATAGAAGGTCCGATTAGCATGGTACCCGGAATGCCATCACTGATTGTAGACCTAATTTTCTTATAAAACAAGGTTCATTAGTAGAACGGTAAATAGGATATGGTAGTCATGATGATATTATAAACCAAAGGTTTTAATGAGCTATTCCACCGATGATGATTTAATGTCTAAAGTCATACAATGCTTATGTTATTATGATATATAAATCTTATTCCGTAGGATTTGACCTAGCACCGAATGTAGCATGTAGATGGGGACTCGACCTAAGGGGTCCTTAAGTAAAGTCTCATGTTGCATTAACTATGTGCCATCATAGGAGCCCTTGTCGGCTAGGCCTTTGTAGCCACCAAATGTTAAATAATTAAATGTAATCTGAATGGAGTTCTACCTGGCAAGTAGTCTCCCCGTGCCAACGTAGGGGCTTATGTTGGATTCCATGTAATAGCTCGCATGGTCTTAAATGTCGGTTATGGTCATTTTCTCACAAAAATAAATATTTTTAAGGTTTCCTATGATGATGTCTAACGCATTCATTCACTTATGCATATTGATTTCTCATGTCCCTCTTATGTTCTTCATTTCATAGCATACTCACATACTTAGTACATTCAAAGTCCTAACGCATACTTTTGCCTACATGATATTACCATGTAGGAACCGACGTCGCTCCTCGATCTCCTCCACGTGGCTAACTCGTATTAGTTTGAAGATTTGCTTGTGGTGAGTTCCCATGTTTCGGGAACAACATCCTTTTTATTCCAAGCTTTTGTTATGTAGAATAGTAAGACTTTTATTAAAGCTTTTCATGGCACTTATATTGAGGGTGAGCTAGGAACATGTCATAGCCCCCGCCAAGTTTATTAGTAGAGGTATGTTTGGACATAAATGGATGAAATGTTTTTATTTCCGCTTATTATTGTTTATCATTACCAATGAAATGCTTAATGAATGCTAAGAGGCTTGGGTGAGGTACCTCCGGGTGTCTCATTCGTCGTGTCACGTCTAGGCCCTGGGCTTGGGTCGTGACAGTACCCGACCCTCTAAGGAGGGACTTGGTGATCCTTCCTTATTTTGCCACATATACTATCACATTACAGCCGGCTTGGGACTCAGTGAATAATCGTATCGTCATAACATATAACACATATCACACCTCACGTACGGTATTGTCTCCTCATGCATGGAACTATACACATCCAGCCCGGGATGTGGTGAAAGAAGTAGTAAAACTTTGCACGATAACGTTCCCAGCCCATCGTGAGACTCGAGGAAGGATGGGTTACAGTATACATGAGTAGAGTAGTGAGAAACCATATGCAACTAAGTTATTGTTTGAGACTCGATGAAATAGTCAAGTGAACCATCACCTGAAGACCAGGAAGGTACTTATCTGAAGTGCCCTTTAGATGTCATTAGGGCTTACATCATTTGGGGCTTCAGGAATCACAGACATGCATCAAGACAATGCCACGCAGTTTATGCAATCAGAAATATAGTTATGCAGTCAGAGACACAATTATGCAATCAGAGACAGTTATGAAATCAGAGACATTGATCATTTCAGAGCCTTCAAGAAAAGGAGCTTGTATCTCCACTTACTATTCACTATATAGAAGGCTCGAGAATAATAGTTTGGCTACTTTCAGACTCTAAATGGTCAAAAGTGACTGCAAGTCACGAGTTACTCTCAGGGCTCATGAATGGAATTACCTCTAAACCCATATCATATATCATTTTACCTAAAATTAAGTCATTCTAAAGGAAAGAAGAGATAGGTTTTACATGTACTGGTTTTCATTACATAGAAGACTTAAAGGCAACGACTCAGCTATTGCAGGAGTTCTAATATCAAGAAGTAAATGAGAGTCTCGACTCATACTTAGGGATTTATGAATGGATTGAATCCCGAATATCATATAAATAGAATTTATAGCTTACATCTAAGACATGCCAAAAGAAAAGAAGAATAGCTCTACATACTTATTCCAAAAACACGCCAAAAGAAAGCTTCACATACCTTGTCTGAGTTATTCCTTATCCTGTTCACCTCGTCATCCTTTGAACCTATACAATAGGAGAGTAATATGAATATCAACCCTTCTTAACTTTCCAGCATCTTAGGTTACACCTTAGTATTAATGGAATCTATTTCCTTAGTCGTTTCCTCGACTAGTTCTTTAGTTTGTTAAGGCGTTAACGAAAATTGGGCAGCACCTCCCCTATAATGTGCCCTATACGAATTTCCAATTAGGTACCTAATACCTACATCCAACCAAAAACACCAACCTATAGCAATTCACACCAACAATATATAACATAAACTCCAAACGACATAATCAAAAATACAATATCACAATAGGGCGTCTAGCCTTTATTTTGTAACGCCTTTAATCATACGCAATAAGGGGTCAAGTGGCTTCAACCAGAAGCACCCTAACCCACATTTAGAACATATTTAGTCCCTGAAACAACATGTCACACCCCTGCAGCAGCAACTCACAAGAACAACGCCTTACTTCGACGATAATTCGACTATAACGACTACGATTTAGCTTATTTCGAACACCAAACTTTTCAAACCTTTTCCCCAACTTCCATCAGCCCACAAGGTGTGTAATACACCCTATAATAACATCATAAACTTCAAATTAGAGTGGAAGACCTTACCTTACCCAAAATTAGCCAAAACTAGCTAAAACTTGCTTCGAAAATCTTTTGCCGTGCTGAAATAGAGAGGACTGTTTTTGACATTTCTTCACTGCCCCAAATTAAAATTTTATGTTATTAAACATCATTATACATCTGAGGGACACTTCCAATAATTAATTCACGGAAAGAAACCCGAAAACTTACCCCAAAAGGGCCAAACCCGTAGCCCTCCTCTTTGCCCCTCTACGTTTTTCTCTTCTTCTTTTCTTCCAAATTTCCAATCGTAAAGCTGAATTTTTGATTCCATAAACATCATCAATCACATATATACATATCCATGTACTTAGGGAACACCGTGGATAATTAATTCATGGAAGAAAAGTGAAGAACTTACCTTAATTTCCTCCAATTTGTGGCTGCTCTTGTGAGCTCTCTTTCTCTGATGTTTCTCTCTATCACTTGGATGAATTTTGGACTCAAAATGACTTAAGAGTCATTAACATACATATATAGGGTCCCTTAGGAAGTGACACATGTCAAGCCCTTATTGGGCCACGGATCCACCCTTTCAAGTAGGGGCTATCACATGGCATTGGGGCCCACCTCCCCAAGCAGGTGGGTCACCTACTTGACCCCAAGTAGGTGGGTCACCTGCTTGCTTTGGTGCTGCCACGTGTCACCCTCCCATTAGCTGCCTCGCGTAATTTTTTTTCTCTTCCTCGTGGATTCGTAATCTCGTCCTATTTTAAGAGCTAATGTAATTCGTACTACGTAAGCTTGATATATCCTTAAACAACCTAAGTGTATAAGACTCTTAACTTACTTGCTTATGTAGGTAAATCGAGTCCTACGACTCATTTCTTAGCCTCCAACTCTTTCCAGATTCGTATGACTCTATTTCCAACCTTCCTTCTCACGAGGTATCACAATCTTCTTTCCTTAGAGTTGTTTGATGTGTGTGGATAGTAAGGGTCTCATGGCTACTTTCAAGATGATTAGGGGACATGTGTTAAGGTTCAAAAGTGTGGTGTATAACAGTAATCAAGAATAACACGATAAAAAAGAGCCAATCCATACCAATATCATATCAAAGTCTACAATTCCTAAAATAATCATGTCTACCCAAGTATCATACCCAAATAAAGAAACAAGATAGGATCTATACACTCGATCCACCACTAAGGGCTTACCTATGAGTGTAGAAACATGAACAGAAATGAGTATGCGATTACAAGTCAAGTCAAATTGAGATGCAAAATAGCTAGACACATATGAGAATATAGATCAAGGATCAAATAACACGGATGCAGGTCGATGGCAAACTAGGATAATACCTATGATAACTACATCGAAAGACTCGGTCTCAGGCTTCTTTGGAAAATCATAACATTATGCTCCCCTTCCACCTCTGCCTTGCGCAATATCTCAGCCTTCTCCTTATGGAACTATAGCACCACCAGCACTCTAATCAGAAGTATGGCCACCCCTACTAGTCTAATATCTAGCTCATCCTCTGGTCGGTGGGGCTGGTACTCTTGCTAGAGCTGATGGACTAGGCTAGGGTCCACCCCGTCAATGAGTAAGATACCTCTATATAAGATAACCAGGATCCCCATAGATGTAACAATACCTCTAAGTCAAACCCTGTTGTAATGAACTCGAAGAAGTACCATGAGCACCTCTGTCAAAAATATGGGACCCTACCTTTTCACCTTCAGCCACTAACATACAAGCATGAATGGTTCTCTGTTGCTGAAATGAACTACCACCTCTATGTGATCATATACCTCTTGATAAGGTACCAGAAAACTTACCACTGGAGCGAGCCCTCTTGGGGTCCCCAAACTCCTCTCTAACTATGAACTCCACCTCTTTGGCGATGCTCACTATGGACTAAAAAAATACCCCTCACGAGTCGATCTGAACACATACGAGCTAATAGAGAAAGTCAATCCCCTCACAAACCTGTAGACTCTCTCCATTTCATCTGGGATTAACGCCATAACATGCCTCGACAATTGACAGAATTATGCCTCATACTTGTCAATGGACATACCACCCTAAGTCAAGCTCTCAAATCTCAACCTGCTCTCCTCGCGTGCGCTCCATGAGATAAAGAGATCCCTAAAAGCACTAGAAAAAGCACCTCACCCTAATAGAGGGGATCCAACAGGTCTGGACCTCATGAATTTCCTCCACCACTCTCGCTGACCTATGTAGCTGGAATGCAAAAAAATGAACACCTCGGGCATCAACCATGCTCACTACCTCTAGCATCTCATGAGATAGCATCAAGAACTCATGAGCGTCTTCACTACTACCATCTTGAAACTGGGGTGGTTTCATCTTCTGAAACCTATAATAACACTGCTGATCTGCTATAGTCATGACTATATCTGAAGCAGTCTGTGCACCAATAGCTAGTGTGAGAACCAATGGTGGCTGACCTACCTAATCTTGGACAACTGGGAAATGATAGTGCTCTAGGGTCTGTGCCCCGACTCTCATCTGTAAACCCTGTGGCGTGCCTACAACACCTTGAGTAAAACTCTCTAACACACCCAACATCCTTAATAAGGTCTCCTAAAATAATGGTGTCGCGAACCCTAGAGGAACCTAGTCTTGACCAACTTCAACATGTGGCTCTAGGAGGCCTCTCTAACACAACATCAAGCAAGTGCCGCTCCTCGGGCATGGCCTCTACCAATGACCACTTTACAACCTCGTGTTGACACCCAATTTTGACCAACCTATGACTATTTTTTGGATTACTATTTTAATAAATAGGCATTTCTCAAAACTTATTTTTTTACTGAGTGAATGAGTTTATATTTAGTTTTACCCTATAAATCATATATTTTGATATTTATATTCTACGATATTTTGTTGTTGTTGTTACTGCTATTGTTGTTGTTGTTGTTGCTATTACTGTTGTTGTTGCTGCTGCTGCTGTTGTTGTTGTTGTTTTTGTTGTTGCTGCTGCTGCTGTTGCTGCTGTTGTTGCTGACAAGCTTCGTACGTTCAAATATTTTTACATGTATATTTAGTATATATTACATATGTGTGTATTTTCTTTATATAAAAAATATTACTTAACTAAGTATATTTTATTAATTTACTCATTCATATATATATATATATATATATATATATATATATATATATATATTATGGTTATTAATTAGATAGTAATCTATTCGATCTTTCTCCAATTTATTTAAAGCATAGTCCTTTTTATTAAATTTATTTATATATTTTTTTGATAATTAATTCTAGCCTAATTGAATTTAATGTGGTCTAATTTTAAATTCCTCTTTTAATAACATTTGTTCATCTATACTGATCAATGGCCACAATTTGATCTTTTAATATTCTCCTATCTCTAACTACCTAAACTCTAAAACATTTTTACTTTTCTTCTCATTAAAAAGAACTCACTCTCTCTCTAAACCTTCTCACCCTCATGTCGCCTCCCCCACTGTCTCTCTCATCTACTCCGTCTATGGTGGAGTCTCGGCGGTGAGACGAACCTCAGACCCTGTTGGCTCTATATCCGGCGAAGCCTCGACGGCGAATCGCTGCCTCCACCATCATCTCCCTCACGCTACTCTTCTTCTCATCTCTAACCAAACGCAGCTAGCCGTCGCCGCGCCACGTCCTATTCTTCCATTCTTCTCCGGTGAGAAGCAGCAAGCAGCCATCGTTGCTCCCCTCTACCTGTCTCCATGCAGCATCCACGGGTAAACAACCATACCCCCCTCGCCGCTGCTGCTTCTCCTTCGAGCTACTATTCGGAGAAGACAGCCGAACTACCGCCCCTCACATCTACCTTTCCTCTTCTCTCGCTAGTTGCCGCTTCGACCGGCGAAGACCACTGGTGACCCGTGGGACTAGCAAACTCCTACAAAGTAACATTCGTCGGACGTCGATAGTCTTTTAGAAGTCAAAGTTGTCAGAAATCTCGAGACCCTACATAGGTAAAGGAAGATCTAAAGAGATTTGTCCAGGTACAACTCGTGTTATCTAAATGATGCTTCATTCATTTGATTCGTGGTTCATTCATTATGTATCTGTGTTTAAACTTCGATATTTTGAGCATTTTTGTATGATTTACGTTGGTTGATTTCTATTATGTTCAAATGGGTTCCAATAATTCATTAAATATGCTCGTGTGTTGTTTATAGTTTGTTTCCCCTCTTGAAATCAAATTGATACAACTTTACATGCTCAGCTCCATTAATTCCAAGCACTTGTTGATTCTAAAAATTCATAGAGACAGTTGGTATTTGGTAATTTTGGGTAATTTGATATGTAATTTGCTAATCACGCAAGAATATTGGTGATTTTCGATTGATATGTCACTGACCCTTAACCGAATTCAACATGTTATTGTTCTAAGGCTTACTAATTTTTCAATTGTTTAACATGTTACAATACAATTTTCATTTACTTTTTGCCTAGTAACATATAATTTGTTTTATTATCTATATATAATCCTAGCATATCTTACTCCCTTAATTGATTCTATAACATGTTTAAATTAGCAAATTTGTATATTTAGCTTAATTGCAGCATAATTTTATTTATCATCTGATTACTTGATTTTAGGAAATAATCATGGCATGAGATAATTTTCTTTGATCTATTTTACTTTTCATAGTATGTATAACTGATATTCTTAAAATTAGAATAGCTCTAAACCTAATTTCTTTGGATTCTCAATTATCCTTTATGGTAAATGTTACTTTATTTCTGCCTATAATCGATTATTATTTTTACAATTATTGACAGTGGAACCCTCTTGGCCAAACTTTTTGACTCTTGAAACATCTTTTTGAAAAAAAATTGGATCAAATCTTGAAAAGTAGATATTATTTTGATTTTGTTGACAGAAGGTTGAAAATTTTGTCACCTTCCTTTGAAATATGTGCTCTTCCTATGACTTATTTGAAAAGAAAAAAAAAGTCTTGGCTAAAATCTTGCCTAGCCGTTTTTCTAGATTTTCTTGTTTTTTTTGATTGTCTTTCACCACTATAAGACCCATCTTCATTTTAGACACAGACAAAGAGAAAAATATACATACAAAGAACAACACAAGAACAAAAACAAAGAGTAGAGAAAGAAAAAGAAGAACACATAATTCTTTAACTTTCTATTTCAACACCTCATATTCAGTAGGACACAAAGAGATCTTAAAACAAATTAGTCATTGCTCTTAAGTCCTTTTTTTTTGTTTTGATACTCCGTTACTTGTTTGAATATGGGATATTACTAATATTTTCCTTTTGCATATTGATAAAACTCTTGCTAACTGGTTAGTAATTCTTTTCCTATTTTGTTATATAGTCTTTACTTTAAGCTCTTGCATAGTATATCTTGTTAAATAAAATATGAAAAGCATCCAGGTTAGTATCTAAATCCCTTTTCTCTTTGTGTATACTTGCTCATTTTATAGAGATATGATAATTGTATTTCTTCTCTGTTTGCCTTTAAATGTCATAATATCGTATGTGTGTTGTCTGTTATCGTATATTGCTTGTTCATGTCTTTTAAACAGGGTTTGAACTCTAGAGGTTCAAGATAAGAAGAGTTACCAAGAGGGGACTTTCGAATGTATTTAGTTTAAGGTTTTTGACAATCTTATATATTTTATTGTATTTATTCTTTTGGCTCTGCAATAATTCGTATGTAAAAAACTTCTCATATAATAATAATAAATATTTGGGGACTATTTAAGGGGGATGCTATCTGTATTTATTTTATTTTAAAATGATGTATTGCGTGTGCATGTGGCTATATTAGTAAGTGTTTGAGGGTAACTTTTTAAAATCATGACATTATCATCATGTTTAGATAAAATTCTAAATTTTTGTTTGAGTACTATTTCTATAGGTATTTATTTATTTAATTGAAAAATGACCTAAAGTTTTAATATACAAATAGTCTAATCGTAATATTGCCTTATTGTATATTATAATATGTATTTCAAAATAATTTGCCTAACTTTTTACATGTTACATTTGTTTAAATTAAAATCACTAACTCATGTTATTAGAATAATTAAATGATCAAGTTTACATTAGAACATGTATCAATAAGATTCAAATAAATAGTTATCATGCTATTTTTTTATGACCACGCCCCTAGCTTTAAGTGTATCTTCAACATATTATATCATCCATAAAATCATGCCTATAGAATTTAATTATATTTTGAGAATATTATATCATATAGAATTTAGAAATCACGCCTATAGGATTTAATGATATTTTTATATCACCTAAGAAATCATGCCTATAGGACTATAAATATTTTCATCATATTAATTCATAAATAAATTATATCTATAAAATTTAATAAATGTGTTCAATATATACTTTATTTAGAAATCATGGTTGTAGGTTAATAATATTTTCAACATGTTAGTTATTTTGACGTCATGTTTATAGGGTTTTTATGTTAATATCATGTAACAAATCATGTCTATAGGACTTAACTAATAATATTTTTGTAATTATAAATCACCTTTAAATTTTAGCTCGTTATTAGGATGTAATGAATATTTTTAGAAGGTTACTTTAGGTAGAAATAATGCCTATAAGTTAAAATTGACCTCCCTAATTAATCATACCTAATATTGGTGACATATATTTCATCAATTTAGACACCAAGTTAATAGAATTTAATTTAATACTCTCAGCATATTAATATACATAGAAATCATGTTCATAGGATTTTAATAAATGGTTATCATGATATTATGTGTAGAAATCATGCCTATAGGATTTTAATAATTATTTATCATATTATTTTATGTTGAATCCATGCCAACAACATTTTAATAAATATTTTAGCATATAATTGTATTAGAAAGCATGCTTACTATTTTTCATAAATTTTCAATATATTGTTAGAAATCATGCTTATAGGATTTTAAATAAATTTTCATAATATTATTTTATAAAAGAGATTATGCCTGTGACATTTTAATAAATATTTGACATAATATTTAGAAATCATATCTATAGTATTTTAATAAATTTTCAGCATGCTATTAACTAAAAATCATGTTAATAGGATTTTATAAACATTATTAGTTAATAACTAAAATTATCAAGGATGCCTTCTTTTATTAAAGTCACCTTAGTAATTAAAATTGTCTTCATATGTCTAAATAATAAAATTTCCCCTCAATGTTATTCAAGTTTTTATATTTACGATACCTGCATCTGATTGTATGCACACACATAATTATTATGACCTTTACAACTTATTTGTATTTTCAAATATGTTAATTAATTAATCTAGAGGTTTACTTGAGATTCTATGTGCTAACTATTTGTCATATCTGTTTTGTTTGACTATGTGTCTAATTAGAATGCCTATATTTTCTTTGGTCTAAGACCTACCCTAATAGTACATTCAATGCTTCTTGGATATTAAGTTGGGACGATAGGCACGCTTTAGGACGTTAGTTTTTACTTCTTTTAGATCGCTTTAGGATTATAATAACAAATGAACCTAAGAGGGGTAGGGGTAGTTAGGCCCTTCGGAAATGATGGGAGTTGACCCGAGCATAAAATGATAAAAATTTATATAATTTATCTTCCGATTAATAAACCGGCGCTAATCCGAAGAAGATAAGAGCATAAATATTTATTTCCTGTCAATTTTTAAATATTTCGTTTGTATATATTTGGGGTAGTTTAATATTTTAAAAACTTAATAATTTCTAGGCATCACTAATTTTATTTGAAGTTTCACCCAAATAATATTTATTACATATCCATATATCTACACTCATTCATTATTTCATATACTCATTTATTTTATTTTCTTTTATATCGCGTGTATAAATAAAGTAATGAATTCTAATGCTTAACATTCATATTAGTTACCATAAATTTAGGTAAGCTTATTTATTCATGACTTTAAACATACGTCTATATTTCAATACATAAAATCTCCATACATTTCAAATATATTTCGTTATTATTTATTTTTACCGTATGATAAATATATTACTATTAAATTTGCTCCATCCATATTGTACACATATATATGACATGCCTTGTATGTTTCCTCTTTCTTTTCCAAATTAATGAATATCTTCTTATCATTATTTTCTAAAGCAAATAACTGAATAAATATCCCTAATTATTTTTTCTAAAACTAAATTTAAGGACTATCTTCGGATAGGCTCTCAGGGATGCCTAATTCCTTCCCATTGAGTAACTAAAACTCTTACCTAGAATTTCACTGGTTTCACAAACCAAAACAGAGTTTACATTTACATTTTAAAAAAAATAGGTTTTCTAATATTTTCCTTAAAATTAGGTGGCGACTCTAAATATTTTTTAACATCATAGGTATAGCCATTTTATGTTGCGAACTATTTCGACCAGTTCGAAAATAGGGTGCGACACCTCGGACTCTAGCTTGGCCCCTACCTTTATCCCTAGCCAGGGTCTTAAAAACTTCCTTAGGTACTGCCTCCCCTCTACTAATAGTTTTAGCTATAGTCCTCAGCATCTGCCAAAACAACATGCGACACTCAGCACAAGCGATAATAACCCAGAACGATAAGAAAGAATGAATAAAGAAAGTTTCCTAACAGTTTTCATAGCCTCTCGAAGATAATTACAGACATCTCCATACCGATCCTCGAGACTCTACTTAGACCTGGCTTCTACATGTAAGACCTATGAACCTGGGGCTCTAATACCATTTGTCACGACCTAAATTTGAGTGTGATGACACTCGTCTCATCCCATCGAGACAAGTTAGCCCAAACCCAAATAAATGCGGAAATAGTCTAAATAGATAGATAAGTATGTGGAATCGAAAGTCTTAGTCATCTACAATATCCCAAAGGATTGGTTATCACATGTACAAGTCTCTAATACAATAGAAATGAAGGATAATTAAAAGTCTCAATGAGTTTGTCTCTCAAACAGAATAAAGCATATAAAAAGAAATAAGAAAGATCGTCGGCGTCGACAGCTACCTCTCAAGTATCATCGATAGCCACAGATGAAGAAGAAGGGAATATGTATCACTGTCCGAGCTTAGAACTGTCAAAAGTATAGATAGAAAGAGTGAGTACCAAACAACATGATACTCAGCAAGCAAGACACGAAACACAGGTAAAGCTAGATAGAAACAAGTACTCTTGACACACCATCCGAACCTCCATAACTACAACCTGCAAGCAGAGCAGCATAAGTCAAATACATCTCAACAATTCAGATAGGCTTGATAGGTTTCAATAGTATCACATGTATATTAGTCACAGTTACACATAATATGGGCAAATTCTCAAATAATCAAATAGATGCAATGCGACAATGATATGATGCATGTATGTCCATGCATATACCACGACGCATGGCACATCCCTCTAATATGATAAAGTATCAACGACATCGCGTGGCACTTCCCTTGAATGCAATAAAGTAATAACTATAGTGCATGAAATGACCCTCAAAATACAATAAAGTAACAACCACGGCACGTGGCACGTCTCACAAATCCTCTTTGTTTTTCTCTTTTATTATAACGTGGCACGTCTCACAAATCCTCTTTGTTTTTCTCTTTCATTATAATGTAGCCGGAACCATTTCACATCAGCATAATAATCAATTTGGACTTCAATGATAAGAATCAACCCAAATGCATATGAAATTCTCATGCAATCAATGGAAATATAATGAAGTCCAAATACCATATGCAATTCATATCAAGAATGTCATAATGTAATCTCCACAACGAGTCAACAATGCCAATTAATTCAATACCTTAATTCATTAGATCAAATTTTTCTTTTCATAACCCCAATAATCAACCCTATGTATATTCATGATTCAGAATCAACCCAAACTCAAGTTCACATTAATTTACATAGCACATCACAAGAATACAAGGTTCCACAAAGCTTGAAAAGGTTTAGAGTTTCCCTTGCCTTAATATTTCTCTCGACTACTCCAAAACTTCAGCCTAGCCCTTTTGTCGATGCTCTAAAATGTAATAATCTAGTCAAATAATGATTCAGAATCAAATTACAAAACTAACGACACCAAAATCATGAAATTTGGGCAAAATGGTCAAAACAGCTCAAAACTCCAATTCCAGAAACGGAGTCTAAATCTAGAAATTTTAGGATAAAAATGCTCCTTGAGGTATTTGAAAATCAACGGTGAAAACTAAGTTGAAATTGGAGTTGAAATCAGTTCATATATATAATTTTTGTGAAAAATTAGATTTAAGGAAAAAAACCAAAATTGAAGTTCAAAAACTATAATTTCAAGGTTGAAAATCACGTATGAAGGCTGGGTACTGAAGGATTTGAGTTAAAATTACTTATCCAATGAATCCCCATGAAAAGTTCCTCTCTAAATCGCCTATACCGAGCTCAAGAACTCAAAAATAAAGTAAAATGGCTTATGTCCAAACATTTGGGAAGGTCACTATTCAAGCAGAATAATTACTCTTTTCTATCGCAGCTCATTAAGCCGGCGAACACGGTGAAGGACCATTGGACTCTTCGCGAACGTGGACGGAGCTCCTCGAACGCCAAGGTCACTGACCTCAACCTTCCCGAACGCAATGACCCCTCCACAAACAAGAAGGACAAGGAACTGACCCTTCACGAATGCATTTAGGAAGGTCTGCGAATGCGAAGCTCAAAGGGACACTATTTGACCGCAAATTCAAATAAGTCTCAAAGTGTAACACCTCAAAAATTTCTATGCCAAGACCCGAACTATTCTTCAAAGGTGTATAGGCTTGAACTCATCAAAATCTAATTTTACATGTGAGTTATGATAAATTTTTAAGTATTTAAAGTGTATTAGATGTGTTTTAGGGTCATAAGGGATCTTTAACACCAAGTCAAGTCCAAAGAATTTCCATCGGCTAAGTTTTCGTTTGAGTCTGAAATAGGGTCAACTTCAAACATCCATATCTCCTATTATACAATGAATTAGGTGTCCTATGACCTATCATATTAAAATTCTTTGAGTTCTCTTTCCAACGCCACCAAGTTTGTCTCATTCCCAGTTCAAAGTAAAAAGTTATGACCATTTTATCAAAGACTACCGCTGCAACAATTATGGGCTTAGCACGGCGCGCCAGCAGAGCGCCCGAAACTAGCTGCAGTAGTTTGGGTGATGGAGCAGTGTGCCACTATCGCGCCTGCAGGGTTTTGAGCCTTTTTCCAGATTTTTTTGATGAAGGGCATCTTGGACAATTACCTAAACAAATATATACGAACTTAGACGCGTTTTTGGGTTATTTTTGCAGTCTTTCACCTCCCCAAAACCCTAAACTTCATCCTCCTCTCTCTCAAATCATTCCCTCCAATTTTTCTCTCAAACTCAAAGGATTCAAGGCTCCTCATTAAAGACCAAGAATCAAACTCTCTTAAAAGCTTCAATCTAAGGTATGCAGGTTTACCACCCATGGAGCCCAAATGTTTTCTCAACCTAGCATTTCAATTCAAAATGATGAAATCTTATGGGCTTTTACATGATGGTTATAAATGCATAGATTATGGTATATTTAAAGTTTATTTACTTATATTGATATATATATATATATATATATATTGACCCTCAATTCCAAGTGATTAGTTTTTATGGGTTTTCAGACTACGATTCCAAATGTATAGATTCTTGAATATTTGCAGTTTATTTGTCTATAATGACTTATGTTGATTCTTATTTACATGAAATGGATGATTTATCAAGGTTCTTATATGAAGTTTTGAAAGGTAGTTTTAAAGTGCATATGGTGGGTTGTTCCTAAGATGTTTGATTTGATGCATTTATATCACTCTCATGCATAAAAGTACTCTTTAAATGTATTTGAAGGTTTTTATGAAATGAACCCACCTAGTTTCTTATGATAAAGCAAAGTTGAAATAAAGTTTGACTCCAAATGAATGTTTGACAATGTGTACAAATGAGTTTAAAGGTGCTCTTTGCAAATAAGTTTTGTGAATGATGATTCTATAATGTTCAAGCAAGTTAATGATAGGGTGAGTTAAGGCCCTAAAGATATTTTATGAATAAATATATGTGATGATAAAAGGTCTACACTCACATCACATGAGACAAAGTTAAGTAGTTATTCTATGATTTTGTTCTTATGAAGAGTGGACGAGTAGTAGATATGGCCCCTCCCACACGATGATTGAGTTTATGTTTTATGGTTGATCTATTCCATTGAGAGTTTACCTAGCACCGAGTGGATCTTGGGATAGGCATTCTCTCCCGTAGCAAAGGCAAGAGACCCAAAAAAAGATCCCATTGTCCCATAACTACGTGCCACGGTAGGTTAAAAGATCACCCGTAGAAGAGGCTTGATTCCTTAAAGGATCACCCGTAGTTGAGGCTTGATCCTTCATGTAGCTTAGTGGATCCACTTAGGCATATAGGAGTCTATCTTGGCAAGTAGTCTCCCATTTTCCTCCGATGTATGGGTAAACATTAGGACTCCATGTTATGTCTCACATGATTTCTGTCGGTCAACGGTCGCTCTCATAAAGTTACAAGGTCATTCTCTCGATGTTTAAGGTATTTCTTACTATGACTACTAAAATCTTTCATATGTCCATGATCTCTTATAAGATTAAAGGTCCTATCTCACAAGTTATATTATATGAAGTAAGTTTGACTTTGAAGTTTTATGATATGCATCGACTAGGAATTTCTTATGTTTAAAGATTGCTTTTAAGCTATACTCATGCTCATTATAATTGGTCATGTATCTTATGGCATATTGATGATTTCTTTTACTTATTCATGCATATCTCACATACTTAGTACATTCAAAGTACTAACGCATACTTTTTGCCTACATGATATCACCATGTAGGGACCAGTCGTGGTTTTTGAATCGCTTGAAGGCCACTTTTGGTGAGTTTCCATTATTTCGGGGACAATACTCCTCCCCTTTCTACCATATGTTATGTTGAGGCATTAAGACACCTATTTTGGTAGTTCATTGTTAGTTTATTTGAGGGTGAGTTAGGGACATGTCTTAGCCCCCGTCAAGTCTATTAGTAGAGGTATGTTTGGACATAAATGTATGATGATCTAAGGGTGATGATGACTCTTATTTTATGATGTTCTCCCTTAGTCCCACGTTTCCCTTTTTCTTCCGCTTGATATTTATTGTCATTACTGATGAAAGGCTAAATGAATGCTAAGAGGCTTGGGTGAGGTACCTCCGAGTTCCTCATTCACCATGTCACGTCTAGGCTCTAGGCTTGAGTTATGACAAAAAGTCATGGAATCGACCTCGGGATTCATTCAGAATACCATGCACACAAACCTTATATGCTACCATACTAATTTCGATGTTCCAAGCTCAATGGAACCATTAGAATTCGAATTCTAAATCTCCTTGACCTGAAACCTAAATTTAGGCCTCAAAACACTAAATTGAGCTCGGAATCTTTAAAAATTCAACCAAGACCACTCCTTGACCAAAAATCATCCCCCGAATCCAATAGAGTTGTCGGAATTCAATTCTAAATAGCGGATCTCTGAATGTTGACCAAAGTCAATTTTATGATCTAAATTTCAAGAATTTCCAACTTAGAACCTCAAATCTCCGATATAAGTTAGAATCTGATTCTTCCAACTCTCCTAGACCAAATTCCACATTTCAAAGCTGATGGAGTTAACGGAATTCCATTCGAGACCCGACACTCTGAATGACACCAATAACACTTTTAAGCAACTTAAGACCTCAAATTTCAAACTTTGCAAAAAAACCTTGACTTTCCAAAGAATTTTACAAAACCAACTTCGAATACTGATCAAACATCACTCGAGGCAACTACTAGGAGGGATAAAATGGTTATTTTACAAAATTTACCAAAAATGACCTTCAGGATCATCGCATCAGGGTCGCCTACGGGCCTTCCTATGAAGGCCGATCGTAGGAACTTAGTCCAAAATTTGGACTTCACTGGAATGTGTCACATTAGGTCTACAACCAACTTCTACGGGTCGTAGACCATAGGATGACTCGTAGTAGTCCACTCGTAGAACTCGATTGGGAATAGAGCTTGAAGACTATGGACCATTTTGTATGGCCCGTATAATGTCTTACGGGTCGTAAGACCCAATCGTAGGGACTTTGTGCACAATCCAATAGCTATTAGAATGTGACACTAAGGTCTATGATTGATCCTATAGGTTATAGAACAAACGACGAACCGTAACCTTGGCTCGTAGAACTGTCCCTCATGATTTAAAATTTGGCTAAGTGTCAAGGAGTTCTACGGGCCATCCCTACAACTCGTAGGAACTTCTATAGGTCGTAGGAGACCCTCATAGCCCACTGGTAGTCTACGCTTCTCAACTTTTCTCAAGGTTCTTGAAAAATATATTTATGTTTAAGAGCCCGTTTGGATTGACTTTAAGTTGGTCAAAACCAATTTAAAGTCCCTTTTCAATTTTTGGACGTGTTTGCCTAATACTAACTTTAAGCCAGAAAGTTCTTAAAGTCAGTCAAAAATGAAAAGTTAGGATTTCTAACTTTTTTTTAAGTGCTTAAAGTCATTTTCTTTGACCATAGAAATTACTTTTATATCCCTTATATTTTAACTAAATTCCCAAACTACCCTTTTTATTCTTTTAACCCTAAAATTCACATAATTTTCCTCATTTAAGCACGTTTATCCAAACACTCAACTGCTTATTTATAAAAATAACTTTCAGCACTTTAAAGTTCTAAAAGTACTTCATACATAAAAGTTACTTTTTAAGCCCATCCAAACGGGCTCTAAATAGTATGGGGGTGTTACATAAGGTTTAAAGTCTTCGAATAATATATGTGGCGTGTCTGTTCAATTTTAGGGAAAAAAGTGTGTGTACTTGGATATGTTGAAAGTCTAAAATGTTGTCAATTTAGAATTAAATAACATTAAGCTAACATGTTGATACCAATTTAAACTCACTCTTCTAATAGATTGAAATATATATATATATCTTTACGAAAAAGTATGAGGGGAAGGGAGGCAAAAAAATCAATACCCCAATCCATTGCTTTAGTGGCTTTAGTCGAGCCGAGCCCAATTATAATATTGTTTTTGGTATTGATTTTCAATAATAAATAATCTACATTTATTTTTTCTATATAAATTGTAGTTGTAACTTTAGATACTTTTTGAAAAATCAAAAGCCTACCCAAAGCAAATAAATATTATTCTATTTTTGTATATTTAGAAAAAGAAAAAAAGGAAAAGAAAAAACCTGTAACTAATGTGTGTGTGTATATATATTATATTTGTCCTATTTTAATTTAACATGGAGTTTAAAATGTGAATAACACACTTAAATTTTATGATATTAAATTAAAAATATGTAAAATGTATCAAAATAATCTTGAATTTTATAATCTTAAATATGTTATGTGAAAAGTTAAAAATAACAAGTTATCAGAAAAAGAATACATATATTTTAAAAATGAATTAAAAATAAAATTAGAAGAAATAAATTGAAACAAAATGGGAAATGGGACGAAAAAAACCCAAAAATAAACAATGAAAAAGGGCCAAAATTACCCTTCAACTATTCAAAATAGAACACATATACCCTTAAACTATATTCTGGCACAAAAATATTTCATCATACTATTGACTCACTTCTACCCCTCCGTTTGACAGAATAAAATGTGACATCTCATGTGTATTAATTTATTCCACATATGATATCCACATAAGCACCCACCCTAACCCATCAATTAAAAGACCCAAACTTGTTTCACAGATCTTTGTGTAATAAACAATGGTGACTACCGGGAAGACTACCATAAAATAATTGAGAAAAAAGATCTCCAATAAAATTAAAAAACTTGTTCAAGACCTTATCTAACTAAGAAGGAAATAACTCGGTGACCAAGCTATTAGCTTAAGGTGATGAGTTGAATGGCTCCATTATTGGTTTATGCTCCTAATTGTAAAAGAAAGAAAGGATAGTGGAATATTTGTACATGATTGTATGTAAGGAAAAACTTCATTCTCTTTGAGTTTTAGCTATAGACACTTAAAGCTAACTAAGAATTCTTTAAAATTTGTGTTGTAGGTTTGTAATTTTGTGGTTTTATACTAAAGATTGTTGAATGCATAATAACAATTGTAGAATCATTATGTTACTTGGTAGTAGGGTTGCTTATCGGACGGATCGGATGGATTATTATGCTTAACGGTTCGGCTTAACGATTATTGGTTTTTAAAAGTACTAATCTGTTAGCCAACCTATAATATATCGGTTGGTTCGGTATTGGATCAACAATTATCGGATGATTATCGGGCGGTGTATCGGTTAAGTATAGGTTACCAATTTGTCCCTTGCAGTTGCAAGTATTGCTTCTCTGCTAACAGACGGGCGGATATAACAGACAACTATTTTTACTAAGTGAGTTCCAAAGATCACAAAGATTTGATTCTAATCGAGCTCTAATATAACAGTTTTTACTAAGTTGGAATAAATTAAAGGTGGCAAAACGAGTTCACAATTAATGCTTGAGAAAAACAAATATCTTCGAGCAACTAGATCACCAGGGATTACTTCAAGCAAGGTGAATCCCTTCACCTAAGCAATTCTCCTTTTCCTTTTACCATACACCAAAGATTAACATCCAAAATGCTCTTATAAGTCTAGCACATGTCATCAAGCAAAAATTATGTCCAATCTACAGTTCTAATACTAATGAAAAGGTAAAAGTAATCATCACTCTCAAAAATTAGTTGCTGGTGACCAAGTTTGAACCCAACATAGAGTTTTCAACACCATTAGATTCTCATAAACAAAGAACAAATCAAATTGTTCCAAGAAGGATCTGTTCAACCTTTTCCTATGCATAAGAATTAAGAACACAATTTCTTAGTACATAGTACATAATACAAAATATCACAAAAGCAAACGAGCCCCCCAGACTTAGTAGAGAATCACATTGTTGGAAGAACTAACAAGAAATAAAACAGAATTGCACAACTTCTTTCAGTACATAAGAGCTTTTCCTTGCATAACTTCTTTCGCACAACTGCTGATGCTTTTTCTATTGCAGCAACCACCAAGTATCCTACAATAAAAAAATTGAATTGTTAATATGTAAAATTTTAAGTGCATTCAAACAAACAACGATAAGATAACAGAACATTATGAAAGTCACCTTGTACTATATGTCAACTACAGTAGGGTCTTTTCCAGCGTTGGCTAAATCTGAAGAGAAAATTATCATAATGAGTCATGTAATAAGTATACACTATTTACAATAATAATATACAACAAATATAACAAAAAGTATTATTACCTTGTTCAAGCTGCTCGAGATTATCAAGATCTTCCTCAATGCTAACAGGTTGTTTTAATTTTTCACTTCGAAGCCAATCTTGAAAACACACTAGAGCTTGCACTAATTTAGGAGTCAATGAACTCCTAAATGAATCAAGAAGACGTCCTCCCGTACTAAATGCAGATTCAGATGCCACACTTGAAACTGGTACAGCTAATACATCATGAGCCATCTCAGCAAGAATTGGAAATCTAACTGAGTTCATTTTTCACCAGTCTAGGATGTTAAATTCTTTACTATCATCCTCAGTTTCTTCACCAAAATATTTATCTAACTCCATTCTAGCATCCACACCTCCATTCGCTATTTTATAGTTCTTTAGATCTTTCATGAGTGATTCTAAAAGTCCTGTACTTTGGGTACTTACTTGACTGCTAGAAAGCCCGGAAGTAGAAGTGTCTAGTGAAGAGCAAGGTGAAGATTCAGTAAGCACGTTGCCTTTTGAGTTGGATTTTACATACTTGCTAAATAATGAAGTCATGTACTTCTTTACTTCTGCTTGTATAGATGGCCCATTTTTCCCCAAACATTTTTACAAATGCATAGCTAACTGATTCAAGCTTGTAATGAGGATCCAAAATACACGAAATAAAAATTATCTTGTTCATTTTTGCTGGATCTTCCCAATACTTATTAAATTTTTCTTGTATTTTTTGTCATATCGCCTAAACTAGTGTCTTCGCTTGCCATCAATTGATTCAAATAAACAACAACCGCACAAATTTCAAGAAAATGAATATTTGACGTAACATAACGTGATTCAGATATTTTTAAAGTAAAAAGATAAAATATCTCAAGAAATCTCATAATTCTTTTTACATGGACCCAATCACTACTCAAAAGTTCACCGACAGTGATTCCAATTTCAACATAAGAATTTTCAAGATAATATCTCAGGCCAATTTCACGGAAAGCATAATTTGAAAATGCATTCTCAAATTTAACAACCCTACTTAACATCAGATAGGTGGAATTCCACCTAGTTGGAACTTCTAAACATAAAGATATTTTGCAACTGAGTTGTTCATCGTCACAACTTTCTTGAAATCTTTTCAACCTCGCAGGAGACTGCCTAACATATCTAACTGCATGTCTAACACGTTCAATAGACAAAGAGCATTCTTTTAAACCATCTTGGACAACAAGATTCATGATATGAGCCATACACCTCATGTGAAGGTGATTACTGTTTATCAAATTAGTTTCCATTTTTGTTAATTGCTTAGACAATTCTTTTACTGTCACATCATTTGAACTTGCATTATCAACTGTGACAGTAAAGATCTTATTTATCCCCCACTCATGTAAACACCTGCTAATACCATTTGCCATATCTTCACCTTTATGGCTAATAATAGGACAAAAATTAAGTATTTTCTTGCGCATGTTCCAATCACTATCGATCCAATGGGCAGTGATACACATGTAATTGATTCTTTGTATAGAAGTCCATGTGTCAGTGGTAATACAAATTCTCTGCTTTGTTTCTATAAAATACCTCCTCAACTTTTGCTTTTCTTCATTAAACAGATTAAAACAGCCCCTACTTATAGTACTACGGGAAGGGATCCAAAAATGAGGTTGAGCCACTTTCATAAATTCTTTAAAACCTTCTTTTTCGACAAAGCTAAAAGGAAGCTCATCAACTATTACCATACAACATAAAGCCTTCCTACACTCTTCTTGGTCAAATTTCCAAGAGACAACAACTACATCACCTTGACTACCCCCGAAATAGATTTAAAGCCTATGGTTGATTGATTTTTATCAACAAGAGGAGTAGAAAGTTTAGGACATGTCAACAAATGACCAAGAGGAGTCGACGTACCATCTCTTGACTTAAAATAGTACAACTTATAGCAATGACTACATTTTTCTTTTGTACCTTCGAAAGTTTCAACTTCTGTAAAATAATCCCAAGTAACAGACCTTTTCTCCTTTTTTAGCACTACCTGACAGAGTTATCTCAGCATGACTTGCTGCATTTGAAGCCTCAGTTTCACCTATCACCTTATCACTTTGTTCAGCCATGCTACGAGTTTAAGACTTTGAGTCCCTGTAATAAGAAAAAACAATTCAATAAACAACAAAATTAGAACAGGAAAAATATGATCGGTACAACAAATAGTAACGGAAAATACACATAGCACAGAAAAATAGAGAATTTGTTAATCCAAATACAACATAGACACATTATGATAGTGGAAGCAAAATTGAAAATAAATATAGAGCAAAAAATACAACACCTTTACATCATAGGGCTGAAAATAGATGAACAGTTAGTCAAGCCAAATGAAACTCTTGCAAAAATAAATCGAACACACAAGACCTTGCAGTTCATTTATTGAGCCAAATAAATCGATTTTTAGTTTTTGATTTTATTGAGCTTCAATTTTACTTTATTCTAGAAATTGTTCAATTATCTAAGATTGCTTGTTCACGTATTCTACTTCAAATATGATAGTGCAAAATAGAAGAAATTGCATGGATCAGAAGGGGAAAACCCATTACGATCATAAGCTCGAAATTTACCTTGCGTGTAGTAGAAAATGACAACAGTTCCTACCCTTTAGATAAAATTAGAGTATAGTTGCTATCTTATTTACTAAATGGGCGGGCTTATCTTATTTACTAAATGGGCTGTCTTATTAACTAAATGGGCTTGGTCTGTTGAGGCTTATCTTTAGGTTTACAAATTATAATTACCATACATATTTTATATGTTTAGGGATAAAAATATAATAAAATATAATAAATTCTTAATGGGTTAATGGTTTACCCAATAAGAAAATTGAGTAATCCATCCCCCACACTGATAAGCCGTTAATTATAAAATTTAAATTCATTCTCCACCCGCTAATTCGATAACCCAATACTAATAAGTCAATTTTGCGGTTGAGTTATCGATAGCGGTCGATTTTGAACAGCCCTACACGGTAGTCACCATTGTTGATTACACAAAGATCCGTGAGACATGTTTTGATATTTTAATTGGTGGGTTTAGGTCTTTTAATTGATGGGGTGGAGTGAGGTGGAGTGCTTGTGTAACATAAATTAATACACATTGGATGCCACATTTCATTTTATTAGATGGATAAAAATGAGCTAATAATACAATGAAAAGAATATTTTTGAGCGAAAATATAATTTAAAGATAAATGTGCTTTATTTTTAAATAGTTAAAAGATATGTTTGACTCTTTTCCGTAAAAACAAAAAAGAATGGTACCTCCGGGTCATTTCAGGCATCTACACTGTCAAAATTTGATTGCCACTGAGATATTTCAAAACCCTAACACCTAAAACAAATCTCTATCCCTCTCTACTCCTATATACAATTCCTCTACCATTCCTGCTCACCGACTACGTTCCGCAGTACAATGGCATCTTTAGCTATACCTGGAAGCTTTCTAGATGTCAGCAAAACCTGCCGTGGTAGATATGCTACTGGAAATTCCATTATAGTAAGCTATTTCTCTTCCCCTTCTCCTTCATGGCAAAAATTTACTTTATTGTGTTCCAATTGTGACACCTATACGTGCTTCTCCTATTTTTTGCCGCATTTTAGAGGTGTAATGTGGCGGAACCACTTAAGTTTAGCAAAGAGAATGGGAGACCATGCATACCCCTCCAGGTTAATGGCGATAATCCATTTACCAATATTTTGAACGCCAATCAGCTAAGAAGATTTCCAGTTACACATGGTCAAAATGATACCAGACTCCGTATTTTCTCTGGGACTGCCAATCCTGCACTTTCTCAGGTACTTATTTTGTATTCAGGATTTCTGTTTAAGGAGTTGCTATTTGTTTCTAATACATATACATTATAAGAATATCTGAGGAAGTCAAGAGGTTATAATTGATTCACTCCTATAGTTAAAGGGGAGTGAGATGGCTCCACAGTGCAGCAACTAAAGTAAAGGAAATACAGATTGAATTTAGGTATTGCTTTAAAGAATAGGCTGTAGTCTCAATTCCAACTTGAGTGTAAGAGATTTAGGTGTTACTGGCATGTGATATCAGCTCTTATTTGAAGTCTGCAACAATTATCACGTTGAGCTAGACAAGAAAAAGAATTGAAGATTAACATGAAAGATCATCAATGGATTGTGTCCATATATGCTTGATCCCCACTTGTGGGATTACATTGGGTATGTTGTTGTTGGAGTTACTGAAACGTTTTAGTTAGTTTAATATCTCCTACCCACAGCCCCACTTGACTCATCTAAGGCAACCCTTAGAGCTCTGAAGGTTATGAGAAAGTTCAACAATAAACAATGCAAAACAACGTAATTCCACCCTTTTCTCATATGATCAAATAAAAGGAGTAGTATTGCTAAAGGACAAGTATTTAGTTTTGCTTGGTCAATAGCATAGTTGTATATTCCCTCCTTATCCAACTAGAAGTTTGCAAATTCGAGTTATCAAGGACTGTTGTGGAAAGGTCACACTTGGACTCCTGGGTAAGGGGTTTCCGGTAGTTGGATTTTAGTCTTTTACCATATCAAAACACAAATAAGTAAATAACATTCTTGCTTTATTATCTTAGCCAGTGCAATTCTTTTTAATACATTAGATATCGTTTCTCAGCTTCTGGGATAATATCATTGTGTCTATGTTTTCTTATGTGTCATTACCGATGGATTACTTCCTGTTCCATAGGAAATTGCTAGCAACATGGGTTTGGAACTTGGAAAGATAATGATAAAACGTTTTGCTGATGGCGAGATTTATGTCCAGTTACAAGAGAGCGTTAGGGGTTGTGATGTGTATCTCGTCCAACCTACCTGTCCTCCTGCTAATGAAAATCTGATGGAACTCTTGATAATGATTGATGCTTGTCGTAGGGCCTCAGCCAAAAATATCACTGCAGTGATTCCTTACTTCGGGTATGCCCGTGCTGATCGGAAGGTATTTTTTTTTATGTAGCTTTTCCCATAAAATGATAAATGAATGGTTGAGTATGTCATAATTCTTGTCCAATGAGAACTTATTATCTCATATTGAATTTTGTTGCTACAAACTAAGATGGTAAGACAATGATAATAAATGTTTGACAGATTGAGTGTGTCAAATAAGTAATTCATCTTCTTTTTAATTTGGCCCTAACCTTGATTGGTTTAGCTACATAGATGATAAGATTAAGTTTGATGAATTTTATGTAACTATGATGCGATTGAATATGTCATGAATGCTTACATTCGAGCCATTTCTTTTTTTTTTTTTTAAATCATGATGAATAAAAATTAGGTATTAGAAGAAGTATCAGTGGCATGTTCTCATTTTTTATCCAACAAATTCCTGTTTCCAATAGCTGGCTCGGCCGAAAGGAATATCTAGATAGAAGGATTGTTCACTTCCTGTTCTATGAGGGGTGGCTTGCGACGGTAGCATTAGATAGGCAATCAAGGCCAGGTTGAACAAAGTCAGTCCTAGGGTGGAAGAGCATTGGATGGAAAAATTGAATTGGTTGGGGGAGGGGGGTACTTGAGTTTTTTTCTGGTCAGTGATAGTGGAAATCAACTCGAGTTATTAATAGTTTATTCATTCAAATACCCAATCCTCTTGCAGACTCAAGGTCGTGAATCAATCGCAGCCAAACTTGTAGCAAATCTGATAACAGAAGCTGGTGCAGATCGAGTTCTTGCTTGTGATCTCCATTCTGGCCAGTCAATGGGCTATTTTGACATTCCAGTGGATCATGTACATGGCCAGGTAATTTGTCTATAGCCACAACATTAACTTTTGCACCAACAGTGCCGGTACTAGGTATGATGTTACAAAATGAGAAAATTGGAAGAGAAGGCTCTCCCTTCACTGGAAATTGGAAAGCGTGGATTCATTTGTATCCTTATTTGCCTTTTGTGTTTCCATGTATAGCCTGTCATACTTGATTACCTTGCAAGCAAGACTATCTGCTCTGATGATCTAGTTGTGGTATCTCCGGACGTTGGGGGGGTTGCAAGGGCAAGAGCTTTTGCCAAAAAGTTGTCTGATGCACCCCTAGCTATCGTGGATAAAAGGCGTCATGGGCACAATGTTGCTGAGGTAATCTGGTTGATGCTATTTTATTTGAGATTTCTTTCCACCCTCTATCTTTTGTCCCCTTTCTCTTTTTCTTGTCTTCAATTCTTTATCGATGGCATTTGAGGTTGGTTTGGGATAGTTCTTTTTGTTGCTATCAACTCTTTCCTGAAGAACAAACTTCTAATATTTCTATCGTGTATAAAAGGTGTCATGGGCACAATGTTGCTGAGGTAATCTGGTTGATGCTATTTTATTTGAGGTTTCTTTCCACCCTCTATTTTTTGTCCCCTTTCTCTTTTTCTTGTCTTCAATTCTTTATCGATGGCATTTGAGGTTGGTTTGGGATAGTTCTTTTTGTTGCTATCAACTCTTTCCTGAAGAACAAACTTCTAATATTTCTATGTTTTATTGTATATTAGCTTTACACTGAATTGTTAACATGTGGAATTCAAAATCTAATGCCAGGGATGGGCTACATGCTAAATATGCTTGTAATTGGGCAACATGCTAACTCATGCTATTGCTTAGGATGATATATTTGTGGTTGTATTTTTTAATATTTTCACTGGGTATGTTGTTGCATATATTTTTAATATTTCCAATGGTTATTACTAATGAAATTTGTAAGTTCTATTAAATGCATGATTGCTTATAAACTGTTGAAGTAAGATTTGCTTTCTTTCCTTAAAAGGAGATGGGTTTCAGTATTGAGGCTCATGTTCTTCTCACAGAGACAATTTCACAACTTGAGCATCACTTTTCAATTTCATGTACAGCACGACTCCTCTTTACAGACATTTAAGGTTCATCATCCCAGTTTTTCGGAATTGAGTTCCCTGTATATGTTTCAATCCGTGTAAGCCACTTGCTATGCCCTTAACTATTTTGTCACGTCACCTTGTTCGATATTATACCTCTGTCCGTGAATGTGTCATTACATGTTCTGAACATGCTAGACCAAGTACAGGAATCTTCTTACATATGACATCATAAATGCATGTTCCAGTCCTTACATACTGCATAATTTTATTATTTGTGCCTGTTTATATGTTTTTCTGTGGGCACTAACTTGCTGCTCTCTGACCACAGGTAATGAATTTGATTGGCGATGTCAGGGGAAAAGTGGCAGTTGTGGTTGATGACATGATTGATACGGCTGGTTAGTATTTTCCTTTTGTTTTCCCTTTATGGTCTTATTTTCTACAATTCTTTCTCCTTTTTTGTTTTGTGTGAATGCCATTTTGTGTTTGCTTTAGTGCATTACAGGGTTTTTCAATTTTATGTCAAGTTTTGTTGTTAAATTTTAAAGCAAAGATCCTCCAATATTATTTTCGTCCCTTTTGTTCTATATGAGGCGATGTATCACAATTAGTTATTTTCATAAATTGTTATTCTATGTGAGACCCTTGCTATTAATTGCTTTGGCATTGTTTTGACATGCTCTTCTTAAAGTGAATTTATTGCAACCAAATATCCCGTTTCATTTTTTTCCCATTTCTTTCTCTGATGGGTTGGTTGGTTTGTATTTTGTCAAACTATTATTCCTTGTTATTATATAAATATTTTTCATTCTTAGTAGGCATACTAAGAGTGACAAGATTAGGAATGAGGTTATTCAGGATAAGGTGGGAGTGCCTTCGGTGGCGGACAAGATGAGGAAAGTGAGTTTGAGATGGTTTGGGCACGTGCAGAGGAGGTGCGAGAGGTTGGATGTAGGGGGTACGCGGCGGGGTAGGAGTAGGCCAAAAAAGTAATGGGGAGAGGTGACTAAACATGAAATGACGCAACTTCATATTATTGAGGACCTGACTTTAGATAGGAAGAAGTGGAGGTTGCGTATTAGGGTAGAAGGCTAGTAAGGGGTAGAGTGTTGTCTTGCTGTGTAGAGGTATAGTGCCTATCATAGGACTAGTTGTGCCCTTATAGGTCTTGTCATATGTTGTTTATTGTATTTCAATTATCATATTATTTGTTGTTGTTGCTGTTTTCTCTCTTGTGCTTTCGTCATTGTTTTCTTCTTCTTTTCCCTGGGTCTGATACACTTGAGCCGAGGGTCTTTCGGAAACAACCTAAGGTCTGCGTATATTCTACCCTCCCTGACCTCGCTTTTTGGGATTTCACTTGTATTTTGTTGTTACTCTATAAATATTTTGACGTTTATACTGCTAATTGTTTTACAGGTACTATTGCAAAAGGAGCTGCTCTTTTGCATCAAGAAGGAGCCAGGGAAGTTTATGCATGCACCACTCACGCAGTTTTCAGGTACTTTATGTATGTTTTACCCGAATTTGGAACGTTGAATCAATCCTGAGCTTGCTACTTTTAGTGAAAAAAGTTCTCCCATAGCGTCAATAGCCTGGAATTTCTTAGTCACATCTGTTTCTTAGTGATGATAAAGACGTGTACTCTCTGGATCTTTGTCAAAAAAAGATATGTATTCTGTGGATCTCGAAAATGTAATTTCTTGTTCAATTCTTGGAATTGTGTCTATTTCCTTTGTGAAGATGAAAGGAACTGCATCAATTTACTAACGGAAATGTTTGGTGAAAAAGGAAAAAAGAGATTTTTCCATGCAAATCCTGCTCTTCTTAAAGTCACAAGGACATTTCAAAAAATGGCTTTGGACTTTGAGATGCTAAGCTTCCCAGCATGTTACTGAATTTTGCATGGTACTTAAGATACATGACAGAACTTATCTATGTTGAATCTTAATCTAATGTTTTGCAGCCCTCCTGCAATCGAGAGGTTGTCGAGTGGACTGTTTCAGGAGGTAATCATCACAAACACCATTCCGGTTGCAGAACAGAACTATTTTCCCCAGTTGACCATCTTGTCTGTGGCAAACCTCTTGGGTGAAACCATTTGGCGTGTCCACGATGACTGTGCGGTAAGTCTAAGCTTCAATATTAAGATGAACTTGTGAAAAATTGGCCTTATTCCTCTTCCCTTGGTAATCCTTTTCCTTTCTATCCCGAATTGCAGGATAATGTCTCTAAGAAAAAGGGTGCAAGTTTTGAGAAAAAAACTAGAACAAGAAAAAAATTCCTCTTTTTTTTAGTGAGTAGAAAAAACAAAAGTATAATGACATCTTTAAAGGACGTGGAGAAACAATCACATGTATTCTGTTTCCTTGTTAATGTTAGCAAGTTTTGCAACTACTTGATTTAGGCATCATCCTTTTAGATTCTTACGTGATTTTAAAATTGCTCTTTGAAAATCTGGTAACATTTGGAACTTTTATAGTAACATAAACTCCACATTATTATGATTTACGAGATTCAGCCATGGTTTGGCATGATTTAGGAAACTTAAATAACACTAATAGGAGACAGCTGTGTAGAGTGTAAAGGCTGTGTAGCAGTATGATTCTATTTCATTTAATTGAGAATCATAATACCAGTAAGAGTTGGAGTATCCCTGTTAGAATTATGCATTTTTAATGTCTCTCAAATATTTCTATGAACTGTGCAAGCTATTTTCAGTTTCATGTTTTAGCTGTAATAATAGTTTCTATAAATCCTTGAGGAGAATGTTCAGTATGAGCTTTAGCTAACCTTGCCACTCTTCTTTGTACTTGTCAGGGAGGCTTTGAGCCTTACTCAAGTTTGGGCATTGATTAGTTAGATCCCATTCATTGGCTGCCTTGAAACTGTTGTCTAGAACTTGAAGTAGAATTGTAAATCCACCAAATTTCCATCCAGGAACGAAGTGAGCATTTTCAGTTGTAAAAATCTTGCTTGCAGAATGTTTAAGTTGTAAATCTTTCAATCAGTGACTTGGGTGCCTGCTGTAAATAAGCTTTTGGGATAAGTTCTCTTTCTTTTTTTCTTTTCCAGGGTGATTGATAACTTTCTGCCCATACGAAGCTATACTAAAATTGCTGTTACCGTAACATCACACATCATAGACATTTGTGGCCAAATGTACTGAGCAAATTATGTTTTGAAACGTGACATGACTATGTTTGCCTTTTTTTTTTATTGTGCTGTTTAAGTACTCTTGCACTTGTTTGTGTCGAGGAATGAGAAGCAATTTCACGGTGGAGTCCTGAAGAAATGCAGGAAGAGAACTTCGCTAAATGCCCAGTATGGTCTGCCTTGTGGCTTCTGCCATGACCTACTGTAAGCATTTTTTAAAAGGCCTAAACTCTGTGTTTTGGAATTTTGCATTGTTTGGGTTCTAAAATATTTAAATAATAAATTCTGGCCAGACTTCTCATAAGTACCCAAAATATTCGATGGACCGAAATTAGGGGAGAAAGGTGCAAATAGCTACATTTTACACCATTAGCTAAAAATTAGTTTAACATCTCCAAATTAATCAACATTAGCCACTTTAAATATGGGATAATACTCTGGACAAAAATATCTCTACCTAAAACACGAAAAATATATTGGAGTTCCATTAGTCCATAAGTTTTAAGCACTTTGCAAACAAAATCTCTAGATTGGTATGTGAAAGAATGCTAGCAGTTTTGCCAATGATGATCTCTAAATCAGTCAGGTTTTGTAAAATGAAAAGTATTACATAAAATGTTCTATTAGCCCAAGAGATTATCATGGATATCAACAGGAGGCACAAACTGCACAATCTATTGATCAAGCTAGACAAGGAGAAACATATGATAGAGCGTCATGAATTTTTCTGATAAATGTTTTGGAGAAAATTTGGCTTCCAAAGAATCATTGACATGGTGGCGAGGTTAGTAAGCATTAATTGGTACTCAGTTTTGATGAATAGACAATCATTTGGTTTATTTCAATCCTCAAGCAGGTTGAAATAAGGGGGTCATTTATCACCTACTTTGTTTATTACTGTTGTTGGTGTTTTAGCAAGGGATTTGAATGGGTTATATAGAGATCTTGATTTTAAAGGATTTGGGATTCCCAAATGAAGTCCTGAAATCAACCATTTGTCATATGCAAATGATACCATTTTATGTTGTTAGGAAATTAAGATTTCAATAGAAACTCCTAAATTTTAGATATTTTGTAGTAGACATGTCTTTTGAGTTAAAAAAATGGTGGTTAGTGAACCATATATGTACAGAGTATGAGATATTTTGCTTGTTATGTTGTGATTCTGACACTTTATATATATAAGGATCTTATGTAATTAAACATCTAGATAGAAATATAGAACTCAAAATCTTTAGCCCTTTTCTTCTCCCTCTTCAGATCACTGTAGCAATTTCCAACTGCCATTTTCTACTGTTACACTTTGTAAACTTGAGTTCTTTCTTTTCTTTGTAACATAGTATCCGAGCACATTTCCTATGGGATTTGAATCAAATCTAGTTGTTTGACTCATCTAATTTCTATTTTTCTTGAATATATTTTATGGAAAAATTCATGGCACCTGAAAATCAGCCAACAATAGGTCCGCCGATTTTTACCGAGGAGAATTATCATATTGGGCCATCAAGATGAAGGCTTATCAGAAGGCTCTCAATTTATGAAAAGTTGTTGAGAGTGGAGAACCTGCTGTCCAACATTGAGAGCTAATGCAACTCTCAATGAAATTAAAAAATATGATGAGTTGGTGACTAGATCTCCAAGATCTCTCAACTTCATGCATTCAAGTATTACAGACGTGATGTTTACTAGAATTATGGCTTGTGAAACAGCCAAAAAGGCCCGGGATAAATTAAAGGAGAAGTTGGAAGGCAACAAAAGAGTGAAATCTGCTAGGGTCTTAGCTTTGTACAGAGAGTTAGAGCTTCTGAAGATGAAAGACTTAGATAGTGTGAAAGAATACTCTTCCAAGCTGATGGAGATTGTTAACCAGATAAGAAAACTTGGTGAAACTTTCTAAATGAGAAAGTTGTAGAGAAGATCTTGGTCAGTCTTCCAGACAATTTTGAATAAAAAATCTACGCTATTAAAGAGTCTTGTGACTTGACTACTCTTACCATTGCCGCACTAATCCCCAAATTACAAGTCCAAGTGCAACGAATAACTATGAGAAGTGAATGGATAGTAGAAGATTTCTTTCAAGCAAGGCATAAATTTAAAAATCAAAAGGAAGGCAAAAAAGTCTTCTTGAATAAATCTAGAGATGTAAAATCTAGTGGAAACTAAGGTGATTCATTGGGAAAAGAAAAATTTCCACCCTGTGGTATTTGTAAGAAAACAAACTACTTAGAGAAAAATTGTTGGTAGAAGTCAAAGAGGTCTCCAATTCAATGTTGATATGGTAAGAAGTATGGGCACATTGAGAAGTATTGTAGGCAAACGCAAAATCAAAGTGGTCCGTCTTTCCAATGAGTGAATTTCGCAGATGATCCCCAAGTTGGAAAATCAGAGGAGGATGTTTTCATTGCCTCGCGCACATCACATGTTGATCAATGTTATTGGTAAGTCGATAGTGCATGCAAAAGGCATATGAAGATTGATGAAAATTTGTTTGTTACCTTGGATAGATTCGATAAAACTAAAGTGAAGCTTGGAAATAATGCATTGGTGCAACCCCACGGTAGAGGGTCAATAAAATTTTTACTGACAAAGGTATGAAAATAATTAATGATGTTTTTTATATACTAAATTTAATTCAAAACTTGTTGAGTGTTGCTTAGTTACTTCATAAAAAATATTCTCTTAATTTTAAGGACAAACAATGTGTCATTTATGATTATAAAGGATGTGAAGTGGCTAAAATTAGCATGTTCGACAATTCTTTTCTGATTTCATGTTATTTTATTGATAATTGATCTTTTAATGTTGAATTGAATGATATTTGACTTTGGTACAAAAGGTTCGGTCATTACAACCTTAGCTCACTAGTGTATATGCAGTCAAAGGGAATGGTACTTGATGTACCCAAAATTAACATGTGCAGAAATATTTGTGAGTCATGTCAATTTGGTAAAATGCATAGACGATTCTTTTCTAAAGAAAGTCTTTGGAGGGTTAAGAAAAAGCCAGAGTTGGTTCATATAGATTTATGTGGACCAATGAGGACGACTTCTTTGAATGGAAGAAAATATTTTATTCTCTTTGTGGATGACTTAAATCGAATGACATGGCTCTAATTCTTAGTAGCAAATCTCAAATGTTCTCTGTTTTCAAAGAATTCAAGGCTATGGTAGAAAGAGAGAGTGGTTGCAAGTTGAAATATATCAGATCATATAATGAAACTGAACATACTTCGTATCAGTTCAGTAAGTATTGTAAAAAATTGGGTATCCAACAACAATTCACTGTTAGATACACTCCAGAACAGAACGAAGTTTCTGAGAGGAAGAACATAACAGTGATGGAGATAAAAAGATGCATGTTGGCAGAAAAGAAGATGCCTAACTAATTTTTAGCCAAAACAGTCAATACCGTTGTCTATTTGCTAAATATATTACCAACTAGAGCAGTCCAAGGCATGCCGCCATTTGAAGCATGGAAAGGTATAAAGTCGTTTGCTAGACACTTGAAGGTATTTGGTTCGGTGTGCTATGCACATGTTCCTGATGCTAAAAGAGAAAAATTAGATAGCAAGACAGAACTTGGTATTTTGTTGGGCTTAAGCACAGTTGCAAAAAGGTCCAAAGTGTACAATATTAATAGCAAGAAGGTGTTTGTCAGTAGAGATCTTGTAATGGATGAGTCTAGCGACTATGATTGGGATCGAGATATTATTGTAAAGAACCAAGGTAGGAGTACTTCAGTTGCAACTCCAAATCTGAAAAAAGTGATGCTTCTTCTAGTCCTATTGTTGGAACAATGCACAATTCAGATGTTGAATTGGCTACAGATTCTCCTATTTTGAAGATTCGATCACTAGCTGAAGTTTATGAGAAATGCATTTTTACACTTGTTGAACCATCCTCATTTGAAGAATCAGTAAGTCACAAAGTTTGAATTTCAACAATGGAGGAGAAACTTGCAAAGATTAATAAAAATGACACTTGGGAGTTGGTTGATAAGACAGAAGAGAAGAACGTTATTGGTGTCAAATGGATCTATCAAACAAAGTTCAATCCAGATGGCTACATCTTCAAGCATAAAGTTAGACTTGTAGTTAAAGGCTATTCTCAGTAGCCTGGAATGGACTTTGGAGATACGTTTACTCCTATTGCATGGCATGAGACAGTAAGATTTCTAGTCACTCTTGCAATGCAATGCAAGCGGAAAACCTTCCATTTGGATGTCTAATCTACATTTCTCAATGGATTTCTTGAGGAAGATATTGATGTTGAACAACCTGAAGGTTTTAAAAGTTGCAGGTGAAGAAGATAGGGTGTATAAGCTTAAATGGTAAACGGATCATAAATTAGAGGCATAGAGTACTGGTTATTCACTTTCACCTTGTTCAGCTGCCTGTAGTCAATACACATATGCATGAACTCGTCCTTCTTCTTCAAAAACAAAATTGGGGCAACCCAGGGAAAAAATACCTAGCCAAATGAATCCCTTATCCAAGAGATCCTGAAGATAAACACTGAGATAGTTAAACTCTGCAATGTCCATACGATAAGGCGGAACGGAAATAGGACGATTGCCTGCTCAAGGTCAATAGAAAAGTAAATATCATGGTCTAGGGGATGGCCAGGTAGATCAGTAGAGAACACATCCATGAACTCTCATAATAGTGACTGAATCAACAGTAGGATCCTCCCTTCCAAGATCCCGCACATAAGACAAATAAGCTGGAGACCAGCTAGCAACCTCTGCGCTTGAACATAAGAGATAACCCTAGTTGGTGTGTGATTAAAAGAGCCCTGCCACACAACTGGAGGGATATCAGACATGGTTAAGATGATGGTCTTAGCATAACAATCCAAGACCGCACGGTGGGGGAATAACGTTTCCATTCCAAGAATAACATCAAAATCTATTATGTCTAACTCAATAAGGTCAGCCTAAGTGTCACAACCCTGGATAGTCACCAAAAAAGATCTAGAGCCCGTTTGGATTGGCTTTAAGTTAGTCAAAACCAACTTAAAGCCCCTTTTCAACTTTTGGACGTGTTTGCCTAATGCTAACTTTAAGCCAGAAAGTTCTTAAAGTCAGTCAAAAATGAAAAGTTAGGATTCCTAACTTTGTTTTTCCTAAGTGCTTAAAGTCATTTTCTTTGACCATGGAAATTACTTTTATATCCCTTATATTTTAACTAAATTTCCAAACTACCCTTTTTATTCTTTTAACCCTAAAATTCACATAATTTTCCTCATTTAAGCACTTTTATCCAAACACTCAACTGCTTATTTATAAAAATAACTTTCAGCACTTTAAAGTTCTAAAAGCACTTCATACATAAAAGTCACTTTTTTAAGCCCATCCAAATGGGCTCCTATAAATCTGATCCACTACTGCAGACTCACCCACAAGGGTCGAAACACGCAACAACACTGATAGAGTCTCGGAACACATACTCAATTGGTAAGCATAATACATAATTACATACAAAATGTAGAACCCGAATACAATAAAGTCGAGGCGGGCTGATGGCATAAAATAATTTTACCTATGATAACATCGTTCGATGCCTCAGCCTCCGCCCTTGCTGGAGCTGTATAGAAGTGGCCTTGTCCACCTCTGCCCTAAGCATCTGATCTACCACTTGACCTGTCTCCCTAAGATCCTCTTGAGCTCCCTGCTGACCACCTTGCTGGTCCCAACTCTGTGCATCGCCTCTTGCTGGAGGTGCTACCGCTGAAATTGGCCAAGCTAAATATAAAACAAGTGCAATCATCCCTCACCAAGGATAGAGTCTAGACCAATGGTCTAGCTCGCCACCATCATAGTAACCCTGAGAAGTTAGCCCGCAAAGTAATGACCTCCACAACTTAAAGAACCTGATCGTGAGCCCCTCAAACTCTGACATGAACCAGAACCACCCTGACTGTAATGATCGCTCTTTGAGGCCTAAAGCGCCTCCTGAAAAAGCCAGCTGGATAAGCTCTGCTACGGATAACACTAGTGAGGCCTATCATAGGAGTTCCTGGCCTTAGAATAAGAACCCCTATAGCTTCCCTAGTGATAAACCCTCTTGTCGCTGCCTCCTCGGGCCTCGCAATGAAGCTGTTCTATGGTACGGGCATGATCAACAACACATAGGGAAGAGCAGCCTGCTGAAACCATCAACTTAGTCTCAATCCACAATGCAACCTCAAATTACAGACAAAATATCAAACTCTCTCATTCTAGTAGGTAGAATCATAGTAGCATGTTTGAGAGCTCGTGAAACCTTGCCTCATACTTAGATACAATAATGGAGCCTTTCTCTAACCTCACAAACTAAATATGAAATCCACCAGTGCATGGCTAGTTTGTCAAGCTGATAAGTAGCTAAGTCAGCATCTTTCGACTCGACTAGTCCAATATATATAGCCGCTCATGGAAAGTAGTCAAAAACTCATAGACGTCCTCCCTAATAGCCCCAAAAAATCTTAAAGAAGATAATCTCAAGAATACTCTGAGCATTATTTTCTCCTCCAACAATATTACTTTGTCTGCAATAATTGATCGGGCAGCGAGGGGTGCTGGTGGCACCTCAATACGTAGAGCCACTGCTATCGATAGAACCTGTGGTGCCTGCATTGCTGGAGCTGGGGCTTGCTGTATGCCCCTAGAATGACCAACAACTAGGCGATAGCCACCTATACATTTGGAGCCATAGCTAGTTCAGGTGGCGGCTAGGTTAGTTCTAACCCTACTGACTATGGAGGAATAGGAGCTTCTTAGGGCTCTGCCACCGTCTCTAGATCCCTCGCTCTGCCTCGATCCTAAGTTGGTGGTGCATCTCTCCTATGAAATCGAGGTCATCCTATGTCCCTATCTGGGAACCCTGGTACATCACCCCCAACCACTGAGCCGCACGTGTGTGCCATCCTCCGAAAGAGTGATATAAGTAAGATTCCACAAACCAAATGCCACAACCATATGCATGATAACGAACCAAAAGAAAGAATCTTCCTAAAGATATCTTGTAGCCTCCCGAAGATAGATTATTGTTGTCTCCGTACCAATCTATAGGACTGTACTAGACATTAGCTCTATACAAGCGATACTGGTGAATTGGGCTCTGATACCAATTTGTCATGATCCAATATCTCAAGTAATGATGACACCTACCATAATATCCTAAAACAACTAGTAACAGACATACTGGGTAAAATAAAAAACAACAAGGTAAACAAAGTAATTCAAAGGAAAACAACAGAATAAAAGAGAATTGTAAATACATATATGCAATAATAAAATGATCCAATCCTACGACCTTGCGGTGATAAGTACAAAGCTACTATACAAGACCCAAAAGTGTACAAAAATACAAACTTGTCTCTTATACAAAGGACTAGCCCAAAAATATAAATAGAAGGAGACAAACTGATTAAGGATGCCATAAGCCCCACATTAATCTCTGATATCCCTACAACACGCTCGAAATCAAGGCTAACCGCTGGCGCTCAAATCTACATCAAGAAAATAGATGCAGACTGTAGTATGAGTACAAAAATAACAGGTACCAGTAGGCATCATAGGCCTACTGAGCTTGGAGATTAAACACAATAATAAAAGAGAGAAATAACACTAACAAGAGGTCAATGAGCGGAATAATAACAGAAGGACTAACTATACATCACACAAGTCTAGGAATGAACATAAATGTAATGTACGTAGCTAGCTATAACCTGACTGGACCCTATTAGCCCAGAAGATACACTCATGCACAATTGAAAGTAATTTACCAGAACTGACCCCCATAAACCCGATAGGTACATAGAAAAGCTACTACTACTTGATCAAGAACCAATACACCCAAAATAGGGGAGTGCATAGCCCAGACCTGGAACCACAACTATAACACTAGAAGAATCCAATAGAATCATGATGCCAAATCTCAACCCCACTGAGAGTAATGTGCTCATAAAATTGTGGCTGAAGATCATGTGCCCAAACCTGCGAGTAAGAATTGTATGCCCGAATCTTGAATGTGTAGCTATATGAGCACTGAGGGAATTATGCCATATAAAAAGTCAACATAAAAGGGATATCATGGATCATGTCTAGCCCAAAGGGCCATGTGAATCCAATCTTGAATAGTCGAACAAAGCCGAATTCACAATCAAATAACACTAGGGCCAAAGCACCAAAAAGGGAGTTATGGATAAAAGGGACATGAGGGATGAGTTACCTCCTAGATAAGGCTCATACTATCAGAACCAAGTCTGCTACATCAGGCTATATGGAGCTAAGCCGTCCGAAGCAACGTTGGGGAATATCTAGGCCTATCGTCTCCAATACGTAAGTCTATGATAATCACTAGACTATGCCCAAGCTACGACAAATAACAATCTATCAATATCTAAAGTCAACAACATTACGGAAACCATGAGGCAGGATACGATCAACATACTAAATATGGGCATGGTCAATTTCCCCAAAAACCTAAAAGTAAGGCTAAGGCATGAATTCTTGTAAGTACACATGATTAAATTTACAAACCTAGCCCCATTCTATCTAATCATCATGAATTCACAATCACAAGCTCAATCTAAAGTCCAGTAAGTCGTAGTCTACGTCAAAGTAGACCATGTGTGCTCTAAATTCACTATTCTAGAGCTTTTCCATTCTAAATATCCTCTATTTACTACCACACTACAAAAGTATGATGACAACGTCAAAATAGGCGTTTAAACACCAAAATTCTATCAATTAAAGACATGCTCAAAATTGGGTCAAAAATTGAATTATATGACTCGCGATGGAAATACCAAAGTTGACTCCATCAATTGGTCTTAAATAGTTGTGCCTCAAAACTGGGCACACTTCAAGCTCAGAATCAACAAAATAGATCATGCAATAAAACAATAAGAAAAACACCATTAAAGAGACCCGGGAAGTTCTTTGAGACAAGAAAATACCTAATAAATGAGCTTTGCATGCCTCCCCAACAGTCCCAATAGAAAGCCACAAGAAAACCCAACTCACACAAATAACAATTAGCCAATTTGGAGCTCCCTAGCTCATACAATAAAACTTTCAAATATTGAAAGAGGGTTGATTCACGACTGGTTCTTTATTTGAAAGACTAGTCAAAGTTGATCAATGCTATTACGATACCTAGGTTCATGATTGCGACTCACATGTAAAATGACTATCGCGATCCCCGTGGTCAAACCTCGCAATCGCGCTGAGAAAAAGGTCAACCCCCATGAAATGCCCATCGCAATAGCAGCAAGAGGGCCATACGACCGCGGTGGTTAGGTGTAGTACTCTATGCGATCGTGGAAGCTTCATCATGACCGTGATGATGGATTTGACCTGCACCAGATGCTAATGAATCAGTTAGAACATCAAGTCTCAAAATTCCCGATGGGATGCTAAGGATTTGTTCGGAACCCTATGCCCACAATTGAGATATGCTACCCCACCAAATTCAATATTTCAAACTGAACGGTGATGTCGAAACTTCCAACAAAGGTCATCTCAAAAAACAATTGGTCCCACACCTAAGCTTCATTTGACTTTAAGCCACAAGGTTACTAGAAATGATTCCAGAAGCTTGGGGACCTGAACCAAAGGTTCTTCTAGACACAACTCGACATTATGGAGCTAATAGAGTCATAAAAATTGCATTCTAAGTCCGTTTAGCTGAAGTTTTGACTGAAGCCAACCATTTAAGTTTGAAAAGCTCCAAAAGACAAAAACTTGTGCAGAATCCAAATGAATGATCAAGCGATCGAACTGTCATTCCCAGTAAGTCATACATGACTTGAGGTCACTATATAAACACTCTAAATGCCGAAAATAATGCAATAAAGAGGAAATGACCTAGAGGGTCATTACAGAAAAAGTGAATAGCTGATAGTTTAGATATGTTTTAATACGTAGATTGTGATAGTTCAGGGTATTTTTGACAATTGAATCAATATTCTAACTCTAACCCCTCTTGTTATTCTCTATGGAATAGATTCAAATTTATTTTTTATAATTTTATTTCAAAATTGACCATTTTTAGTTCAGAATATAAGTTGTTACTAGTTTATTCTAATAGTAAAATAAAATTAGTTAGAGCTCAAGCAAGATGCTGAAGTTGATCTCAAGAAAGGATACCTCACACTTCTTTTAAAATGCACGATGAAGGGTAGATTGTTACTTTTTTGATATTGTAGTCGATTATTAGTGAGTGATAATCGATTGTTGATAATAAAAATAATAAAACTGCAGAAATTTAAAGTGCAGAATGTTTAAGTGCTACAAAATATTTTTATTTTAATCTGGATCCAATGTGGATCTTAGTCTAGTGCCCTTGACTTGCAAGAAAATTATGTGTAATCTCTTGTAAGTTGTTCTGTACAATTTTGATGAAGTGTGAAACCCACTTCTACACTCAGTCTCTTTTTCTCGTAAGTTTGATACACATACCTTGCCATCAATATTTTTCTCTTCTCCTTTGTAAACAATTGATCAGTAAGATTACAGTGCTTGTTAAAAGTAGAATAAAGAACTTAGAGGGTGATTGAGACAAAACTAGATTTCTCTTGTCCTTTATGGATCAGCTATTTATGGTCTTAAAATTAGCCATTTAGATCATTGACCTAGATGACAACCCAAGGGATTTAATCCTTAGATAAAGAGTTGATTGATCTTATTTCCAAAACTAAAGTTAGAGCTTATTGCTTTCTAGATGTGTTTCCTTTAACTGCATTCTTGAGATCTTTACTGGTTCAAATAAGGACTAGTACAATTTAATGTGAAATCTTCTTTCATTTGATGATTGCTTGAGGATTTTTCTTGGTATGAGATCTAATTTATTTCATCCCTTGGTAATTTATATTCCTTTCAAATTCGTAGAGAAGAATCTACATTTAAAAAAAAAGAAGGGCAGCCCGGTGCACTTAAGCTCCCGCTATGCGCAGGGTCCGACCACAAGGGTCTGTTGTAAGCATTTGAAGTTGTAAAATCTCGTTAGCACTTGAAATTTATGAGTCTTCATACCTTTTCCCCTTATATTTTGACCTTTTTATACTTAATACATGATTGGAGTTACTCTTCAAAACAAAGTAACTATAATCTAATTTTAATCTATTATTAAACAAAATAATGTGAAAATAAATTGAGAACATTATGTATGTAATTAACAATGTTTCAGTAGATGTATAAATTTTATTGGATTAAATTCATACAAAATTTGGATTAAGTCCATGTTCATTTGGGTTGATTAATTAATTTGGACTTTACAAAATAAATAAGTCCATATTATTAAATTCAAGTCCAAGGCCCACAACATCTTGGAGCCCAAACCCATGCCATGTGTCATGGTGACTAGGCATCCAAGACCAACAAGAAGACAACACATGTCCAAATGAGGTGGTAGTCCCAGTCAAATGCAAGAACCAATCACAGCCCGCCAAGTGTCAAAATGACACCTTTCGTCTAACCATAAGCAACCTTCTCCATCCCTTACAACTATAAATAGGGGATAGACATGACATTCAAGGGATACTTCAACAAGTGTTGGAGAGATTCTAAAAATACTTCAACAAGCAGTGAGAAAGCCACAACATCAACTACATAGTTCTTCAAAGGAGTGGTCAATGTAGTTTTTCTCGGAGATCGACTTGAAACGATAAAGTGCTTTCCGACATTTCTGGAGATCAAACACATCTCAAAAAGTCTATATCATTCTATATTAGAGAAATACGCTACCATCGGTCCTCGAATTATGAAAACATATTAGGAGAGAAGAATCAAGAGAACATCGGAATTGTACTCACAAACTATTCAATAAAAATAACATATTTCTTTTATATATTCTGATTGCAGTTAATTTTCAGCACTAAGAAAATTTCTTGTGAACAAATTTGACACGCCCAGTGGGACAAGTTTTGATCTTCATCTCTTTCTCTTGTAAATTAGAAACGGCGAAGTCAACTACTGCAATAGCCTCTAGAAAGACCGGTGATGTTTCAAGCAAGGATTCTACTGCTGCCGTATTTGCTAATATCAGTCATGTTGGCCCAATTACTCAAAGAAAGTTTAAGATTTTTAGCTTAGATGGATCTGAATACTTCACTTCTTTGGAGACGGTAAAAGGAAATGACTCTCATATGACAGTTGTAACTGCAACCCGTTTGGGCAACCTCACATCCGTCTTCTTTGGAGAACTTTCTCAAATTGGCTTAAACTTTGGTAAATCTGATGATTTAATAGATTCTCCAACATCAATGAATGTCAATGCCTTGATGGCCGACTCAACTGACATGGACGATAAGTTTGCAATGATGGAGCAAACCATTAAAGCCTTGAAGAAGTTTGTTGATGATAAAAATCTTCTTATTGCTCAAGTTTTGAACAAGTTGGAGGCCTTCGCACTTGAAGAGTCAAATCATGTCCCCACTTGTCCGCCTGACTTTAATCCATAAAATAAAGACGTTGAGGAATCTCTAGCTAAGTCTAAATTTTAAAAGGATTAAAGGGCAGCCCGGTGCACTTAAGCTCCCGCTATGCGCAGAATCTGGGGAAGGGCCCGACCACAAGGGGTCTATTGTACGCAACCTTACCTTGCATTTCTGCTAGAGGCTGTTTCCAAGACTTGAACCCGTGACCTCCTGGTCACATGGCAGCAACTTTACCAGTTACTCCAAGGCTCCCCTTCAAATTTTAAAAGGATTAACAATCTATTTTAGTTGCAACGTTATCTGTTCAATAGTTGCAAGACATGATAACAAACACCATCAAGGCTCAATATGGAGGAACACCACAAAGTTCATTATATTACTCCACGCCATATACCAGATGGATTGATTGTGTATCCATGATGACGAACTATTAACCACCAAAGCTACATCAATTTGACCGCAAAGGGAACCCAAGGCAACACATCACCCACTTTGTTGAAACTTATAGCAATGCTGGAACATGTGGTGACCTTTTGGTAAAACAATTTGTTTGGTCGCTTAAAGGGAATGCATTTGACTGGTATATCGACCTGGAGCACAAGTCCATTGATAGTTAGGAGAAAATTGAGAAGGAATTCCTTAATCACTTTAACAACACTCGTCAAACCGTGAGCATAATAGAGTTGACTAGCACTAAGCAAAGAAAGGATGAGGCCTGTGGTGGATTACATCAATCGTTGGAAAGCATTAAGTTTGGACTGCAAAGCTCACCTTTTTGAGATCTCCGTTGTGGAAATGTGTACTCAGGGTATGCATTGGAGACTTCTATACATACTTCAAAGAATCAAACCACGAACTTTTGAAGAACTTGCTACACAAGCGCATGATATGGAGTTGAGTATCGCAAGTCATGGAAAGGCATCTCCTTTTGCTAATCTGACAAAAGAGAATAATGAATTCAAGAAAGGTACAACCTTAAGATTCCAAACCAAAGAATCTAGTGAAGTGAAAGCAACTTCTATAAAGGTTAGCACTAAGAAAAAATTGAAAGGGGAGAAAGCCCCAAGTCAATATCCAAAGGAGGAAAAACGTCGTCCAACCTTAAAGGAATTAGAGGCAAAGGTTTACCCATTTCCAGATTCAGACGTACCTATGATCCTTGATGACTTGCTAGCCAAAAAAATCATTGATCTACCTAAATCAAAGAGGCCCAAAAAAATCAATAAGGTTGGTGATCCCAAATACTGCAAATTCCATCACGTCATTGGCCACCCGACAAGTAAATGCTTTGTTCTAAAGGAAAGAATCATGACGTTACTAAGTGAAGGAAAAATCATCATTGACATAGATGAAATGGTGGAGGCAAATCATGCTAGAGTAGCACCCAATCACAAGAAGTGCTCGAGGTCACAAATTATGTTAGACACCATTTTATTGCAATTTGAGAGTTCCAAACCGATTGAGGTTGATGTTCCGAGAAATAATCTTGAAGGTTCACTAGAGATAGACGACAACCACAGAGAAAGTGAAGATGAAAGTTGGATATTGGTCACTCATAAGAAGCAGAGACATCAAGCAATTCCTAGGATACGTCTTTCTAAGATGAAAGCAATAAGGAGTGATGTGAATCAATTACAACCATAAAAAGCGTCAAATTTATTGTAGCCAAAAGATCATTGATGTCTTATCACAGAAGGTCCGAAAGTCTATTACGTTGTATGAATTCTTTCATGAAAAATTCTTTTGTGACAATCAAGTTGGTGAGGCATGAAATAAAGGAAAGCAAAGGTGAACATGATTCAACAATAACACAAGAACATCATGCTAATGAAGAGGTTGCCCATGTTGTGCTATAATTTCCTTCACAGATGATGACTTGTTGTTAGGGTCTAAGCTACATAACATGCCTTTGTTTGTTGTAGGAGCTATTCGAGAGAAATATCTCAATCGCATACTAATTGATGGTGGTTCAACAGTCAATATCATGCCAAAAATTATTCTGAAAAAGCTTGGGATTTCTATTGATGAATTGTCCAAAAGCAACCTACCAATCCAAGGTTTCAATCAAGGAGGACAATGAGCCATAGGAAAGATTCGCATAGTATTGACTATTGGTGACATGGAATCAAACACTTTGATTCATATTATATATGCCAAAACATCATACAACCTTTTGCTCGGGCGTCCTTGGGTTCATGAAAATAAAGTGGTGCCATTTACTTTACATTAATGCATAAAGTATATGAAAAATGGTGAAGTAGTCAATACTTTGATTCAAAAGAAAGGCGAAGGGTTTGGCAACAATATCCGCTTGTAACGAAGAGGCTCTTTTCCACGAAGGCAAACTCACTCTTGCATTCAAGATCTTCACACCGGTTCATTTTCTGATTGATTAGAAAGACCCTTACTTAGCTTCCTTCCCTGAGCTAACCTCTAAAAATGGTGAAGTAGTCAAAATTGATGCAGACATCAATACTTTCACCAAGATGGAGTCATACTTTGCAGATGCAAGGTTCTATTTAGATTTGGGAAGATCAAATATGGAGAAACCCACACAACTCGACTCAACTGATGTCGAACAAAGTGAAGTTCAATGGGATGCTATCAAGATGCCTGAAAAGAGAAAAAAAGAGGTCTCTGTTAAGCTCTCACTGTCTAAAGAAGATTTGTAGATGAATATTGATATTAAGGAACCAATCTTTCACTACATTCCATGCGAGCGTCGAAAAAAGGGACAACCCCTGCTAGAGGAATGTACTCAACAAGTTCACTCTCTAAGGAAACAATTGAGTCACACAACATTCCAAGATTTGAAAGAGAAAATGATTATCCCAGTTGCACAAGTCCTGTTACTCAGTTTTGAGTCTTTTAAGGATGATACCAAAGTTGGTAAGATAAAAGGGCACTTTGATCAGAAGGCCTTCACACTATTTGAAAAATCAGGTTATGACTTCTCAAATCCAGTAAGGCTGGGAGAGCTCCAAGATGAAGTCACTGGTGAAAAGATACATGGGCTAACAAAGTATCAAATGAGATTGAGAAAGCAAGGGTATTATGTTGCCTCTCCTAGGTTTGGGTTAGGATTCAACTTGCCGGAGCCTCTTTGAATTTCAGACAAGAAGGAAAAAGAAACAACTTCATTCCACCACACATCGGTAGAAAAGACCAAGGAGTCTGAGGATGGTACAAAGCCACAATGGAATTCTATTTTTGAACGCATAGGAAGATTGACATCCCAGTCTCTGCATTTGAAAGATTGGGCCGCAAAGATGAAAGTAACTCCTCTAAGTAAGTGGAAGGAGATGCCACCACCTCAAAGATCTCTGTATTTGAATGCTTGGGAAACAAAAAGAAATGCTTGGGAAACAAAAATAAGTCATTATCAAGAAATAACTTATTGGAGAATAAAGAGCAAGATCTTTGTGACATAATCGATGACAAAGAGATTCATAGTGTCTTCCCATCATGTATGAAGAGAAAGGCTGTATTGTCAATTACAACAGATGGTTTATTGAAAGTAAAAAGAAGTACCATTGTTGTACAAATCAACTTCAAAGAGAAACAAAGAAGGAGTGAGATGAAGCTATGACAACCTTTAAAGGAAGTCAAAGGGAAGATTCAAACATGGTACAAGCATCCTATCACATAACAGTGGTAAAAGATCCATACCTCGATGATACAGATGATGATGTTCAAGAGGATCCCCCTCAATTGGAGGATGGCATACAATCAATGGTATATGACCTCAAAGAACTAAATCTAGGCACTTTGGAAGATCCATGCTCAACCTTCATCAGTGTACTTCTTATATCGCAAGAAGAGAGAGAATACTTCAAGTTATTAGTCGAGTACAAAGATATATTTGCTTGGTCATACAGATAAATACCAGGCCTTAGTCCCAATATAGCTATTCATTATTTAGGGATCAGAAATGAAACACGCCTTATAAAGCAGTCACAACGAGTGTTTCGCCCTGAGTTGGTAACACAAATTGAAGTAGAGGTCAACAAGCTCATAGATGTCGGATTTATCCAAGAAGTGAAATACCCATCATGGATCTAAAATATTGTACCTTTTAAGAAGAAGAATGGTCAAATACGTGTCTGTGTTGATTTTTGAGATTTGAACAAGACATGTCCAAAAGATGACTTTCTTCTACCAATCATTGAGCTCATGGTTGATGCTACAACTGATTATGAAGCTATGTCATTTATGGATGGGTCTTCTAGATATAATCAAATCAGAATGTCTCCAAAAGATGAAGAATACACTTCCTTCCGCACTCCAAAATGGATTTATTATTACAAGGTAATGCCTTTTGGTCTAAAGAATGCCAGTGCCAGCTATCAACGTGCAATGTAAAACATTTTTCATGAAATTATTCATTAGAGGGTGGAATGTTACGTCGATGATTTGGTGGTAGAAACAAAGCGTAGGGACAGTCATCTTGAAGATCTTTGAATTGTTTTTGAGAGTTTAAGGAAATTTGACTTGTAGATTAATCCGCTCAAATGCGCATTTGGAGTTACCTCGGGAAAGTTTCTTGGCTTCATTGTGCGTTATCATGGAATTGAAGTGGATCCCTCAAAGATTGTTGCCATTCAAAAAGTGCCCCAGCCAATAAACCTGAGGAAACTGCATAGTCTACAAGGAAATTTGGCTTTCATTCGAAGGTTCATCTCTAACTTGGCTGGACGATGCCAAAATTTCAACCATTTAATAAAGAGGGATGCCCTATTTCTATGGGACCAATCATGTCAAAACTCTTTTGAAAGCATCAAAAGATACTTGTTGAATTCACCTGTATTAGGGGCACCGACTCCTGGGAGGCCTTTGATACTCTAGATTGCATTACAAGAGTGATCACTTGGAGCACTTCTCACTCAAGAGAATTAATCTAATAAGGAGCAAGTACTGTACTATCTAAGTCGGACCTTGATATGAGTTGAGTTGAATTAGACACCCATTGAGAATATGGGATTAACATTGCTTTAATAAAAAAACTAAGGCATTATTTTGAGGCATACACTATCAAGCTGATTTCTCGAGTTGATCCCGTGAAGTTTGTAATGACTCGACCAGTTCTCTTAGGATGTCTAGCAAGATGGTCTATATTTTTTATTCAATATAAGATCATATACACACCTCAAAAGGCTGTGAAGGGGAAAGCACTAGCCAATTTCCTTGCTGATCACCCTCTTCTAGGAGAATGTGAAGCTTCATATGAATTTCCTGATGAAGATGCTTTATTTACTAAAGAACTACCTCCATGGACGATGTTATTTGATGGATATGCACACCAAGATGGTTCTGGACCAGGAGTTGTGTTGATATCCCTAGAAAGACTAGTCTTTCCATTTTTATTTATTTTAGGCAAAACATGTTCCAACAACGCCGCAAAGTACCAAGCTTTAATTGTGAGCTTTGCAATAGTGTCAGCTATGAAGATTCCGCAATTGGATATCTACGGTGACTCAAAGTTGATCATCAGTCAGCTTTTGGGAAGTTATGAGGTAAAGAAGGAGAATCTTTTGCCATATCACCAATATGCAACATTCTTGCTTGAAAGATTTTATCAAGTATTCTTAAACCATGTCCCAAGAGAAGAAAATCACATAGCGGATGCTTTGGCTAACTTGTCCACAACAATGGCACTCAGAGAGATTGAGACAACAAAGGTGCGTGTATGTCATCGATGGATTATTCCTGGTCGTCTTGATCTTTAAATCAATAAAAGTCACCATCACCAGTTCGAGTGGTTGAAGAAGAAGATTGGAGGAAACCACTAATTGAGAATCTCAAACATGGAAGGCTTCTTGAGGATACGAAAAAGATTAGACATTAAGAGATGGGCACCAAGATTCATATTTCACCAAGGAACATTATTTCGTCATTCTTATGAGGGACTATTCTTACGGTGTCTTGACAAAGAAGAAGCTCAACAAACAATGGAAGAAGTGCATTATGGCATATGCGGAGCACACCAATCAGCGCCTAAACTTCATTTTTACATCAAGAGAATGGGTTATTATTGGCTAACAATAGTGATAGACTGTGTAAAGCATGCCAAATGGTGTCAAGCATGTCAATTCCATGCTAATTACATCCATCAATCTACAGAGGCCCTTCATCCAACTATAGCCTCATGGCCTTTCAACCATGGGGGCTTGATGTTGTTGGACCTCTTCCAATGTCATAAAAAGGGCAAATGCATATCTTGGCTGCTACTGATTATTTCTCAAGATCAGCTAAAGTCGTTCTATTAAAAGAAGTGAAGAAGGAAAATGTCATTGATTTTATCAAGTCAAGCATAATTTTTAGATATGGCGTACCAAGATGTATAGTTACTGATAATGGAGTAGCCTTCAACAATAAGCTCATGAGGAGTTTGTGCGACAAGTTCAGTTTTGAGCAACATAAGTCTTCAATGTATAATGCACCTGCCAATGGTCTTGCTGAAGCTTTTAATAAGACACTTGGTAACCTGTTGAAGAAAGTAGTTGCGAAGAATAAGAAGGACTGGCATGAGAGGATTGGTGAAGCTTTGTGGGCATATCGTACAACCTTTAGAACTGCTACGCAAGCAACTCCGTATTATTTGGTGTATGGCATAGAAGTAGTCCTTCCATTGGAGAAGCAAATTCCATAATTACAACTAGAAATCCAATAGGGACTTACAACTGAAAATAACACACAAATTCATCCTGCAGAATTGGAGGTATTAGACGAGAAGAGATTGGAAGCACAACAAACGTTGGAGTGTTATCAAGCTCGACTTGCTAGAGCTTTCAATGAGAATGTGCGACCACGGTCATTTCAAGTGGGAGACTTGGTCTTAGCAGTTCGAAGACCCATAATCCTCGACATATGCATTGGTGACAAGTTTACATAAAAATGGGATGGTCCATATGTTGTGAAAGAAGCATATTCAAGAGGTGCTTATAAAATTGTTGACCAAGACGGCGTACGGGTTGGTCCAATCAACGGCAAGTTTCTAAAGCAATAATTCCCATGATGGTCACCTACTCTCCTTAAGGTACGAGAATAAACTGCATATAACTCTTGGCCCTCAAGAGTATAAACTGTGTATGGCCCATTAAAAAATATAAATAAAAATATTAAAAAATAAAAATAAAAACTCATCTTCTTAAACTACGATAGGACTTGATCCTCTTCACCGAGGTACATAGGCGCGTGGAGTAGTTACTCTAAGCTCAGTCACATGAAGAAAAAAAAGAGATTTGTGGCATTGATTGATTATCACAATAGATCTTTGAAGTGGCATAGATAGCACGTGAACTAGATATTCCTTCGCCAAATGTGTCGCAGATGCCAAAAGAGAAAGCCCAAGCAAGGGGAAAAGTTTGAGCTATCTTTGAAAATATAGCTATACTAATCCAGAGATCCTTTGGCCATGATTTTTACAGTGTTGTAGTTCTGTGAGTTATGCTTCTAATGGAACAAGAATCTTGTCATTTCGATGCTCCTACATCAAGTTATTGATTTTCTACCACAAATGCTCAAAGCTGAAAAGTTGCCCAAGACAGAATTCGAGCTAACTTTGAAAATATATCTGTACGAATACGGAGATCCTGTACATCCCTCAAAATTCTCATAAATGCATAGGCCACTCAAGTAATGCATCATCCTTAATCTTTTTGGAAAATTCGAGTTCAGAATATCGATTAGGGGGTCAAAACCAGCGGGAAAATAGTCTCGGTGGATTTTTAGGACATGTAGAACGAAAGATAGATTTCTCAAGAAACTGCACAAAATAGAAAGATCCGTGACAAGTCTGCGTCGCGGACCTGGCAAGGGTTTTTTAGCCGAGTTAAATTTTTATTAAGGGCATTTTAGACTTTCCCCAAATTTTTAGCTAATAAACCTAGACATATTTAGGACCTAATTCAACTCTATAAATTAACCTAAACCTCTAATTCTATTCATTTTTCTACAATTCACCTACTCAAATATTTGTCTTTCTACAAAAGACTCTCAAGGACTCCATTGAAGACTTCAAGTGCATTCACTCAAGCTCTCCATCAAAACTCTCAAGTTCTTCCAAATTAATTGGTGTTCTCACTTAAGGCATGTGGGTATTGATTCATGGATCCTTTCATCTATGAAGCCCAATCAATTTCTCAAGTCTTCTATCAAATTAAAGTATGGTATTTTATGAGTTTTATGGTCTCTATTCCTATTGCATGAATTATGATTCAAAGTATGATCATGAGTCTATTTTGATATAAATTGATGGTCATTGCATTAAATTAAAGAGTTCTTCCATGAATTCTTCTATTTTGATCTCTAGGGTTCATGATGTAAAATATGAGTATTTTCAATTATGTATGGGCTGATATAAAGTTTATGATCATCCATGTTTTCAAGTTAATTTCATGATTTTCAAGTCAATTGATCATGTATTCATGTCTTACCCTAATTTCAAGTATAAGCTATGATCATGAATCTCCAAGTATGAATTATGTCTATGTAAGTATGATTGTAATGATGAAAGGACAATTCTCATATTACAAGTATGTTATGAAAATGAGCTATTCCATGATTTCAAACCGATGATCATGACTATGATATATGAAATTATGATTTCTATGCTATGTATATATTCTGTGGGATTTGACTTATCACCGAATATGGACTTGGGGTGGGGGCTCGAAATACGGGGTCCTTATATAAAGTATTTTGTCTCATAACTACGTTCCACCGTAGGATTGCCTTCATAGCCTAGCTAGTGGATCCACATATAACATATGTATGACCCGCCTAGCGGGGTAGAGTCTTTTTTGGCAAGTAGATTCCCCTTTTTCTTCGTTGAATGGGGAGACAACGAGATTCCATGTTATAGCTCGCATGGTCTTATTGTCGGTTATGGTTCCTATTCCACATATGTATGATCTATTATGTATGCTATGATTTTAAATTATGCTTTAAAATGCTTGGATCAATATGATTTTGTCATGACTTTACTCATCTTATCTTATCATGTGATTTACTTGACCATTGCACTCATGATTTATGTAGCATGTCACTCCCACATACTTAGTACATTCCAACATACTAATGCATACTTTTTGCCTACATTGTCTCATAATGTAGGGGTTGAGGTTAAGGATCACACTCATCTACGTGGTTAGTTAAGCTTTCCTATTACAGCAGTTGTGGTGAGTCCTCATTTATCGGGGACTAGTTATTGAGCTAGTTATTGTTTTCAAAGACTTTTACTATGTTTAATATTGAGGGTGAGTTAGGTACATGTATTAGCCCCCACCCAATTCATAAGTAGAGGCATCTAGTTGGACAAATATTTTGAGCTTATATTGTCATGTGTCGTTCTTAAATTTCTATTCATGATTTAGACTATTTTATGATGTTTTCACTTTTATTTTACCTTGTGTATGATTATGATTGTACAAGCGGCTTGGTTGGATCCCTTTGGGATTTCGACCGCCGTGTTATGACTAGGCCCTAGGTCGGGTCATGACAGTTTGACAGATTCTCTAACAATGATTTTTACATAGTTGTAGTTCTGTGAATTATGCTTCCAATGGAACAAGAATCACTTTATTTCAATGCTCCTATATCGAGTTATTGATTTTCTACCATAAATGTTGAAAGCTGAAAGGTTGCGCGACACAGAATTAGAGCTAACTTCGAAAATATATCTATACTAATTCGGAGATCTTTTGACCATGATTTTTACATATGTTGCAGTTCAGTGAGCTATGCTTCCAATGGAACAAGAATCACATCTGCCACGACCACTCAAAGCTAAAACATTGCGAGAGGCAGAATTCGAGCCAAGTCTTTTTAAAAAAAACTGTACAAATGCAAAGATCTTTTGGCCATGAATTTTATGCCTATTATAGCTTTTGAGTATTCATTTCTAACACATAAGTGACTCGTAATTTTGAGTTATTAATCACTAAGGACTTGGTAGCGACTCGTCTAAGCATCTTCCTTTAGCTTAGCTAGTTCTTTTACTTCTGCTTCTGACAAGGGACTGATTTTCTCGATGGCATAAATCTCATCTTCCCTATTAGTGATACTCTCATGATTTTCGGACAATATCTTTTGATTCTCCTTTATATGTGAGGTAGTCTTTTTCTTCCTAGAAGTCCAAATTTCTAGCTCTTTTTCAGCTCTTGTAAGGACTTTTTGAAGCTCTTCTAGGTGTTTGTCCATCATGACTTTCTCTTCGTTCGCGGTATCAAGGCATTGTTTTTCTGCAGAAAGTAACTCTTCATGAGAATCTTTAGTTATATTTTTAGAGGTAGAAAACCTCGCAACATCGTAATCTCCAACTCTTTGAGACTTTCCGAGGATCCTTTAGAAAACTGAGTAATCCATTCACACAAGGTATGCCACATCCCAGAGATATAAGAAAGTTAGAAGTTGGAAGTAACCTCTTGGGGTTTAAAATCTAAAGCAGTGTGTAGGGATAGTTGGACCACATTATGTGAAATATGAGAACCCTTGAGCTGATTCACTCCAGTCTCTGCATCAATAGTTGAGGCAAGTTGGATAAAATCAATAGTCTCTAAAAGAATTGGGATCAACTTTGTCAATGGACTCTTATTTGTAGCCTGATCTTTGGAGTCGTCAAGATAGATGAGAGGATCCTTCATCATATGGGAGGGATTCGGCCTTGTAATACAATCCTCAAACACATCATCATCAAATATATCACTGCCAATGTCTCCAAGACCCAACTAAATACAAAAAAAGAAGTAATGTAAAGTTAGTAGCCAAGTAAGGAAGCAAGTGAGGTGAAAGATTAAATTTTTTTTTTACTTGGTATGCCAATTCAGTTAATGGAATTTTTGAACCAGCAGGCCCATCTTCGAAGATTGTGGTATCAATGCTAATGGAATCCAAATAAACAAACTCAGAGTCTTGTTCGCCTAAATCCTTAGGCTTTTTCTTTAGACACTTCCAATGTTGTTCCTGAATAACATTGCTCTCATTCGAGCTAGAGGCTGCACTAGTAATCCCATCTTCATTGGCTAAAAATGAAGGTTTAGAGGTGTCCCTAAAACAAGGCACAATGCTTGGTGAGTTGTCAATAGTTTTGTCCAGCAAGCTATATGGTTTCTTTCTTTTGATAGCAACATCAATCGCATCCGAAGCAGTGACAACGGCTGCCTTAGAGGTCAATGAAGGACGCCAACCTCCACAGTCCACTTTTGTTCCCTTTCCTTTCAAAATTTTAGACTTCGGAGCAACTTTGATAGTTTCCAAAGAATTGATCGACGTCACCTTGGATCGGGAAAAATGAGAGAACTTTCCTTGACTATCCAGCTGAAGTTGATCTCCTTTGGTTGATAAGGAAGCATTATCCTTCCTCATACCTCTCAAAATTATGTAGGTACTTCTTCTCAACACATTCTCTCGATGGTATAGCCACCAATCTGAATACTCATGAGTCATTGGAGACCCCTTATTGGATGGATGCATTGGTATGATGATCTTTGAAGATCTTCCAAGATGAACACATGAATACCATAGTTGCACCAAAGCTAGTAGTGAACCATCATAATAGTGCTCTGCAAGAACACCAGGAACAACTTGATATCCAACTTGTCGACTAAATCGGTGAGGGATATAAGGCTCCGCAATCTATTTTTTTACAATGAGATATGAATTTTACACTGCAGACACACAAAGCTGGACCATCAAAAATGGGTTACTCCTAAACATACTTAAAGTTACCTGAGAAGGTATAAAACCTATGCTTGCTCTAAGTTTTTGAGATATGATGGAGGCTTTGTCTCCCAATTTGATAAATCCAAGTAGTGTCGCAGCTTAAATAGGCAAACACACTCCGGCAGCCTGTGTTTTGTTGCTTCTACAAAACAATTCTCATAAAAATCCTTTGTGGATTGGAGGAGATTTGAAAGCATAAGTGAGAAACATAGTTGGGGGAATTTTTTTTCTCTATTTAGTACTCATTTCTCCATACATTATTTATACACTTGAAAGTATATAAAGCATAAAAAAAAATATTTGATCCCATACACTTATCCTACGTTTATTGGTTGCCATGTGACTAATCTATCCTGCTTGTATTGTTTGCCATATTATTGAAAATGATAAAGCTAATATGCTTTAATATGGCTTAGCACATGGTAGAAAGCTGTAGTCCTCAATGATGCTCCAACGTAAAATAAACTCAAGAAAATAGAAGTTGGTAGTTCCTCATGATTACCTAAGAAAAAGGCATCAAGGTTATATTCAAATTAAAAATAAATAAAATCAAGAACACTACTGGAAGTTATCTATCCCTTTGATAAAATGGTTTCTCATGTGAAAATGCAAGGGGATTATTTTACTTGTAGACAAATCTCTAGCAGCGGCCTAACGAGAATGAGACGACAAGGAACAAGTACTTTGGAAGTCCCAAAAAAATTGAAGCACATTCATGAATACTTCAAGTCTTGTCGTCAAGTTTCGACAAATCTCGAAGCAAGGGGCATTTGTAGATGTATAAATTTTATTGGATTAAATCCATATAAAATTTGGATTAAGTCCATGTTCATTTGGATTGATGAATTAATTTGGACTTTACAAAATAAATAAGTCCATTTTATCAAATTCAAGTCCAAGGCCCATTACACCTTGGAGCTCAAACCCATGCCACGTGTCATGATGACTAGGCATTCAAGACCAATAAGAAGACAACACGTGTCCAAATGAGGTGGTAGTCCCAGTCAAATGCAAGAACCAATCACAGGCCACCAAGTGTCAAAAGACACCTTTCAGCCAATCATAAGCAACCTTGTCCATCCCTTACAACTATAAATAGGGGATAGACATGACATTCAAGGGAGACTTCAACAAGCATTGGAGAGATTCTAAAAATACTTCAACAAGCATTGGAGAAAGACACAACATCAACTACATAGTTCTTCAAAGGAGTGGTCAACGTAGTTCTTCTCGGAGATCGACTTGAAACGACAAAGTGCTTTCCGACGTTTTTGGAGATCAAACACATCTCAAAAAAGTCTATATCATCCTATATTAGAGAAATACGCTACCGTCAACCCTCGAATTATGAAAGCATATTAGGAGAGAAGAATCAAGAGAACATCGGAATTGTACTCACAAACTATTCAATAAAAATAACATATTTCTTTCGGTAGCATCTATAGCTATAAGTATTTCATACTATATTATTAGTGGAAATCTCCCAAAGTGAAAAGTGAAATACTCAAATTCCCCTATAAAGGTGATAGACTTTTATTCCTTTGTTAATTTGAATGTTCATGAGTTGTACATTTAATGATTTAGCATACCACATTCATCTTAATAATTTTGCACAAATATTAAAGAATTGTCCACACTAAATAATGGAGAAGTAATCATTATAACTATAAAAAATTGAGAACCTTTTATTAATTACTATCATGAACCAAAATATTAGATCATGATAGTACCTACTAACACCCCACTAATAGGTAAGATGAACCCACTGCCTGGAATTATGAGTACCAGGCTATCATGAGGAAAAGAAGAATACAAAATGCAAAGAACAAATATAAAAGGTAAAAGAGGAAGAGACAATCAAGATATACATAAAACACCTCCAAAACCTTGTATCTGTTGGTACTCGAGTTACTAATCATAAAAAAAATGCAAGATAAGTATGAATATGCAGAACTATCTTTGAATACAAAATTAAGACTAGTCCTGCCAAACAGAAGGAGAAGGACAACATCGAATTCTAGGAGCTCACTTCAAGTCTCCGATCCATAGATTCTTTGCACGAGGCACACATCAGCCATGAGAACTCATACTATTATCTGTAGGGTGCATAAATGTAGTATGATTACTAAACATGTGGTACTCAATAAGCATAAGCCGACTTAGCTTCAAAGATAAAAAAATAAGAAATAGCGGGAAGAGAAGGAATATACTTCACTAGAAACTAAAGAAGAGAGAATGCATAGTAAAAGTGAACATAGACAAAAGGAAGTATGGTATAAGATATCGATAACTAAGGAAAATTAACATACCTAGACGTGATAGCACAATAACCTAACCACATCAAGGTTGTACTTTGGGAATCAAATAGATAAGGATATACTAACAATATCCACTAAAAACATCATAATTGCCAAACCAATCTAATTCAACCTTGTCTGAATGTAACAATATAGATGGAATCAAAGAGAATAACAACAGCCAATCATAGAAACCAACCATTTTAATCAAGAAACAAACTACATAATCATAATCAAACAGTATCCTAACAAACTCTATAAGCTCGGAAGGTACATAATAACAAACATAACCCATCCGTCCCCTATAAGGTCGGTAGGTGAAAATAATAACCAATTATACTTGTGATAGGTAATGCATATGAATGTAAGAATGCAATAAACACTAGTTGTTCCATCAGTACCAAGTTCCAAGTAACCAAGTATATACACCTATCTCCTACCCCTAACATTCTAGGTAGGACCCATGAGGAAACCTCTCCTCCTATTCAATGAGTAACACAAATAGAAGGTCCCATAAGGGACTAGAGAAGTCCTTATTTATTGCCTAGTCCAAACCAAGGACTTCCACAATTGATCCGCCTCAGATCTACTCTGTCATGATACTAGAGATACATATGAAAACCATATTAGTATAGAAAGGGTCGACATTGACATCCATATCGACTGATCAAATAGGTAGTAAGAAAGGGTCGTCATCTTTATCAATCGATCAAGTAAGTAGTAAGTTCATCCTCGATGCCCCTTTATCATAAAGTTCATTTATCAAAGTTGAAAATGTGGTAAGACTCCAATCAAATTACTAGTTCCATCCATACCAAGTTCTAAGTAATCAAGTATATACACCTATCTCCTACCCCAGACATGCTAGGTAGGACCCATGAGGACACCTCTCCACCTATTCAATGAGTAACACAAATGGAAGGTCCCATAGGGGACTAAAGAGGTCCCTATTTATGCCTAGTCCAAACAAAGGACTTCCACAATCGATCTGCCTCATACCTACTCTTTCATGATACCAGAGATATATATGAAAACCATATTAGTATAGAAAGGGTAGATATTGGCATCCATATGGACTGATCAAATAGGTAGTAAGAAAGGGTGGGAATCTTTATCAATCGATCAAGTAAGTAATAAGTTCATCCTCAATGCCTCTTTATCATAAAGTTTATTTATCAAAGTTGAAAAGGTGGTACGACTTCAATTAAAATTGGATTACGAGTAAAAAGTGCAATACCATACTTTCTCAATAATTGTAGTGAAAACGCAATGCATTTGCTAGAATTGTAACACAAAATACATGAAACTGAGTATTAATTCAGCGCATTCCATCACTAACATCACTCCAATAGCATCTCAACAACCAAATGTACATAATTAGAATCACCTTGCTCCCAACGCATAAAAAACTAACCTCGAATCCAATAGGTCCTCGACCAAGGCCTTGGGTCCAATAATATTCCAATATACGTGACAATAATATCATAATATGATAACCACAACTTGTAAAATAAAGGAAACTATGACGAATCAAATAACCGAAAGAGTAACTCAAGGATCTTAGCCTTTACCCGAAGGTACTACTAAGGTGAACACTAAGTACAACTAATACCAACCTTCGGCTATAAAAAGAAACTAAGTTTTCATAGCCTAATATAATAGAGGGACCAACATAAAGTGTAAGTGTATATTCTAGGTGAATCCCCACAATATCATAGCATACCCAAGGTCCACACACTAATAGAGGGTACCAATCTATATTAATAACTACAAGGAGCAACTATCTTAAATAAAGGATCATTAAGAACTCATTCTAAGGAACATGGACACCAAATTATTCTAAAGATTTGAATATTAAATCTAAAGAGGTTAATAACACCAACTAACCCATAAGGAAGGAATTTCCCATCTAAGTTATGGACTTCGCAATAAAATGATAACATGAGTTTCTTAGGAGAATCACACAAATATGAAAAAGAACATATTCCTAAACTTGTGATATACTGTAACACCCCATACTATTTTAACTTAGATAAATTTTGAGAATGCAGAGAAAATCTAAGAAGAGTAGACTGATCAGTGGCCTATGAATGGGACCTATGACCTGTAGGAGTTTCTACGAGTCATAGGTGGGACTCGTAGAGTGCCCCAACACTTAGACAAATGTCATAAACTTAGACCAGTTGCTAAGAGCATGAGTTATGGACTTTAAGAAGAGTTACGAACCATAGATTCCCTCATAGGTCCAAGTGCACAATTCCAGTGGCAACTGGAATTATCACTAATATCCTACGATCAGAGTCTATGACCCATCTAGGATTTTATGACCCGTAGGAAGGGGTATGTAGACCCTAAGACCAATTCCCAACTGATACCATGAGGTATCCTTGAAAACTCATCTTAGGGTCTATGACCCATAGGAGGGAGGCCCTAGAACCCGAGTGCAATTTTCAAAATGTCCATGTTTTGGACCATGGCTTCTATGATAGACCTTGTATGATCTGTAGATAGTGTTATAGCCCATAGTGTGGCCCATAAACGACCATAGTCCATTTTAATGAGGGGGTATTTTAATCTTTTCCCACCCTTTCCCAAATTAAACCCAAGACATTTTGGGACTAAAATAGCCCTATATCAGTACCCAATGAGGTTTTTCTCTCATTAAATACTTAGAATCTTTTAAGAGCAAGAGTTGGAGAGAAGGGAAAGAGCTAGGGTTCAAGGGTTTCAAACAAGGTCTTTTAATTTCTCTTAGATAATCTTCGTTTTAGGTATGTAAGGCTATTATAATGTTGGACTAAGTTTGTCCTCGTGCCCTACATCTTCATACAGTCAAGTTGAGTTTGAATTTCAATTTCGATAAATTCTATTATATTCTTGTATGTGATTAAATGTATTTTGATTATTTTCATGAGTTTAGTTCTTGAGATGTGTTTTCATGTTTGCATTCACATGAACCCTAGTTGAGTGTTATATTTATTATTTTATGCATTGTTTTGAGTTAAAGAATGAATATTTTCATCATTTAATTAAGAAAGAGTTTGAGCATGAGTTGAGTTTGAGAAGTCTCTTACTTATTATTTTGAGCATGAGCATAGATATTTTTAAACATCAATTTTTGAGATTGAGTTGAGAAGTTAATTTATGCTTTTAAATGCATTCCTTGAGTTGAGATTAGATCAACTTTTAAAGAGATGAGATGAGTTGAGAAGAGTTGAGTTTTGAGTCAAGTCCAAAAGAGACTAAATGCGTTAATTGAGTAAATATACTCACTTGAGCTATGAGCATAGTAAATTCTCTTTTGGGATTAGTAATGAGCATCGATTAGGGTAAGAGTATAGAACAACTCGAGTCCCATAAACTATGTCGCCAGTGTAGGATTGGATGGTACCATTCATTCGGGAGATTCCTCATAGTCCTAAAAGAGGACTTTTATTAGATCAAGAGATGAGTTTGCATCCCTTACCCTGGCAAGGTATTGGATGGTTATGGCAGTGACATCAGCTCATTGTATCATCACGCAACTCATAAGTGATGGTTATCGGTTAGAAAAACTTTCTAAGAGTAAAGTATTATATTTTTATAGACTAAGTTATATTTACTTATTCATACCTTCTAAAGAATTGTCTTACATATATGCATGCTTTATTGAGTTGAGCTATTTTCAAAGTTGAGTATCTTGAGTAAGTTTTCATTCAGTTATTTTACATACCATATATTCCATGTATTGATGCCATTTAGTGCTGCATCTTTTTATGATGTAGACACAGGTGATAAAGATCCTCAACAGGCGCATCATTGAAGATTAATTTTCTACCCAACTTTGGTAAGGCCTCTTTGCATTTAGAGGATCTCTTGAGTCTTTACATTTTTAGTCTTTATTTATTAGTTTAAGGTAGCTGTAGGCCTGTCCCTATATCTATTCAGAGTCAGTATTTAAAGGCTTCATATACTAGTCAGACAATGTTGAGTTTATTTTTCTGAGTTCATGTTTTGAAACTATTTACATTTATTATATTCCAAGTCTGTTTTGAGACTTTATTATGAGAAGTGCATTTTATAAATCTACATCTCCATCTGAGTTACTTTTATGAGTTAAGTCTTATGCTTAGTGAGTTAACCAGGCCAAGGGTTCGCTTGGAAATCAACAATTATTTCTGAGTGCTGGGTATGCCTACGGTGTAGACTTGGACCATGAAAAACTTTGTACCAAAGTATAGAGTTCAAGAATCCTAGCATTTCTATAAAGTTGAGTCTAGTAGAGTCCTTCTTATTATTGTGAAGCACGCCACATCTATAATAGGTAGGGTACTGGACTTTAAGAATTGTTTCACTTCTTTCGTACTCCATTTTGTACTATAGAGTTTAACTCTATAAAATATACTTTTAATTCATGCGTTTCACAATTTTAGATCATGCCTTCCAAATAGACTTTAAGCTTGAGAAACATCACTGAGAATACAATTCCCCCATCATCCAGAATATGAACCCGAAACTGAGCCGAGCAACTGAAAATGAGGTTGAGGATGGGACTCAAGAGGTTCCACAGACTGCCTAGCTTGCTATGGCTTTAGAGGCAGAATTTAGGGGAGCTATCTCTATACTCACCTAGTTGATGGCTCACAGTCTGGTCCTCAGAGTACCCTTGTTCCAAGCTCTAGTTCTCAAGAGCCTTCTGGTGCTAATAGTATTTGAGACTTTCTAAGAATGAACTCACCAGTATTTACTAGATCCAGAGTTGAGAAGGATCCTTAGAACTTTATTGATGACATGTGGAATATCCTGAACGTAATGTATGCTACTGAAATAGAGGGAGTTAAACTTGTCTCCTATCAACAAAAGGATGTTACTAATGTCTGGTATAACCAGTGGGAGGAAAGTCGAGGTGAAGATGCTGAGTTTATAGTCCGGTATGAGTTTGAAAATGCATTCCTAGACAACTTCTTTCTGTGAAAGCTTAGGAAAGAAAAAGTTGAGAAATTTGTGAATTTGGAGCAGGAAAGGATGATTTTCAAAGAGTATAGCCTTAATTTTACCCAACTATCTAGATATTCTCCTGAAATGGTTCCAAATATGAGGGAAAAAATGAGGAAGTTTGTGTCTTGTCTGAGAAGATATGTGAAGAACGAGTGACAGGTAACCTTGTTAATTTTAGTTATGAACACCTCTAGACTCATGGTGTATGCTCAACAAGTTGAGGAGAATAAGAAGAAGGATAGAGAGGAGCACCACAGCAAGAAGGCCAAATCCACAGGCAATGAGAGCCACCATCAGAAAAGTGGAATGGCAACCATTCCTTTTTTAGAAGAGGTCTTCTGGTTATTCACCATCTTCTGTATGTGCACATGCAACCAATAATAAGAATGAATAAAGGTCTTAAGGCAACCAAAATTTCATAGCCCAAGGCTTAGTCTCAAGGGAGTATGGTGCAGAGTTCTTCTCGGAGGCCACCTTGTGGTAAGTGTGGTAGATTAGATTTGAAGAGTGTCGACATGGCACTAATGGTTGTTACAAGTGTGGTTAGATAGGTCACTTTATGAGAGAATGTCCATACGACAGACAGTGTAATTGGGGCAATAGAGCCCAATCTTCTTCGATAGCACCGCCAAACAGAGGTAAACTTAGAGGGTCTACTTTAAGGCTGTTAGAGGTCCAAATAGTGTGTATGCTATGGCTTGTAGCCACGATCAAGGGAACTCACCAAATATTATCACTGGTATACTTCTATTCTTTTTTATTGATGTTTATGCATTACTTGATCCAGGTGCTACCTTGTATTCTGTGACTCTTTACGTAGCCGTTAAGTTTAGGATCTTTCTGGAATAAATCTTAGAATCATTCAATGTTTCTACTCATGTTGGTTAATCTATTCTAGATAAGAGAGCCTATCGAGATTGTACCATATCTATCTATTATAAAGATACTTCAACAGACTTAGTTGAGTTATACATTGTTGACTTTGCTGTCATTCATGGCATGGAATGGCTTTATGTTTCTTATGCCTCGATTAATTGTAAAACCCGTGTTGTCAAGTTTTATTTTCTTGATGAGCCAGTTATTGAATGGAGGGTTACTTCAACTTTGCCTAAGGGTCTATTCATTTCATACCTTAAGGATAGAAATATAGTCTCTAAAGGGTGTATCTATCGTATTATTTGAGTTAGAGATGATAGTGTGGAGACACCATCCATTCAGTCAGTTCCAGTTGTGAGTGAGTTTTCTGAAGTCTTTCATGAGGATTTATCTAGAGTCCCTCTTGATAGGGAGATAGGTTTCAAAATGGATGTTCTTTCTGATTCTCATCCTATTTCTATTCTGCTATATAGAATGGCTCCAACAGTGTTGAAATAGTTAAAAGTGCAGTTGAGAGATCTCTTAGATAATGGATTCATTAGGTCGAGTGTCTCATCTTGGGGCTCTCTTGTCCTATTCGTATGAAAGAAAGATGGTTCTTTGAGAATGTGCATTGACTATTGTCAGTTGAAAAAGGTTACTATAAAGAATAAGTACCCTATTTTGAGAATCGTTGATCTTTTTGACCAACTTCAGGGTGCAACTTATTTCTCCAAGATATACCTTAAATCAGGCTATCATCAGTTTAATATGAGAGACAGTGACATTTTAAATACGTATTTTAGAACAAGGTCTAGTCACCATGAGTTCCTAGTTATGTCCTTTAGTTTGACTAATGCTCTTGGACCTCATGAATAGAGTGCTCAAACGGTATCTAGACATGTTTTTTATCATATTTATCAATGATATACTGATAGATTCGAGAAATGAGGAGGAACATGCCAATCATCTTAGAATTTTTCTCCAAATTCTTAAGGATCGAAAGTTATATGCTAAGTTTTTTGAAGTGTGAGTTTTGGCTTGCATCTGTGGCATTCTTACTCATATCATTTCTAGTGATGGTATTCGACTAGATTCACAAAAACTTGAGGCTGTAAAGAACTGGCCCAGACTCACATTGCCGACAGACATAAGAAGTTTCTTGGGTTTAGCTGATTATTATAAGAGATTTGTTGAGGTACTTTTATCCATATCGTCACCATTGACTAAGTTGAGTTAGAAAAGACTAAGTTTCATTGGTCTGATACTTGTGTGAAAAGTTTTTAAGAGTTACTAACAAGATTGACTACTATATTTGTTTTATCCCTACTTGAGGGAACATATGGCTTCGTCATTTATTGCGATGCATCTAGAGTTGGATTGAGTTGTGTTCTTATTCAGAAAGGAAAAGTCATAGATTATGCTTCCAGACAACTTAAGATTCACTAGAGGAATTATCCAACTCATGATCTAGATTTGGCAACGATAGTATTTACTCTCAAGATTTGACGTCATTATATTTATGGCATGCATGTAGATATGTTCACCGATCACAAGATCCTGTAGTATGTATTTAGTTAGAATGAGCTAAACATGAGACAGAGGAAATGGCTTGAGTTTCTTAAGTACTATGATTTGAGTATTCTCTACCATTGAAGTAAAGCTAATGTTGTAGCTGATGCTCTTAGCAGGTTGTCCATGGGTTGTACTACTCATGTTGAGGAAGAAAAGAAAGAGTTGGCCAAAGTAATGCATAGGCTTACACATTTAAGAGTTCATCTTGTGGACTCTGATGAGGGAGGTGTTATTTTTCAGAATGGGTATGAGTCTTCATTAGTTTTTGAGATAAAGGAAAAGCAAGACCAAGACCAAGACCCTATTTTACTTCAATTAAAGGAAAATGTTCATAAGAAGAAGGTGATGGCTTTTGCCAAAAGGGGGAGATGGAGTATTGAGATATCAAGGTAGACTATGTTTTCCGAGTGTTGATAGTATTTAAGATAGAATTATGGCTGAGGCCCATAGCTCCAGATATTCCATTCATCCCGGCTCTAGAAGTCTATTAGTGGAATGGTATGAAGAGACACATTGCAGATTTTATGTCCAAGTGCCCGGATTACCACAAGTCAAAGTTGAGCATCAAAGGCCTTTTGGTGTAGCTCCGAGTATAGAGTTGCCAAAGTGTAAGTAGGATATGATTTATATGGACTTCATTATAGGTTTACTTCGGTCTTGCAACTTGCATGACTCTATTTGGGTGATTGTGGATAGGATGCCAAATTAGCCCACTTCTTGCCCGTTAAGACTATGGATTAGGCTGAGGATTATGCAAGGTTATGCATAAGGGAGATAGTCAGATTGCATGGAGTTCCCTAGTCCATTATTTCAAGCAGAGGTACTTAATTCACTACATAGTTTTGGAAGTCATTTAGGAAAGATTTGAGTCCAAAGGTGAATCTTAGTACCTTTTTCCATCCCCAAATAGATGGTCAGGCAGAGCGTATAATTCAGACTCTTAAAGATATATTGAGAGCGTGTGTTATTGGCTTCAAAGGTAATTGGGATAACGACTTGACGCTTATTGAGTTCACTTATAATAATAGTTTTCATTCGAGCATTCAAATGTGAGGCCCTTTATGTGAGGAGGTGTAGATCGCCAATTGGTTGGTTTGAGATTGGTGAAACTAAGTTGATAGGGCCAAACTTGGTTCACCAAGATATGGATAAAGTAAAGATCATTCAAGAAAGGTTTTAAACTACTCAAAGTCTTTAAAAGTTCTACACCGATGTTAGTACAAATGATTGGGTGTATTTGAAAGTTTCGCCCATGAAAGGTGTCACAAGATTTCGAAAGAAAGGAAAGTTGAGTCCTCGATACATTGATCCTTACTAGATTATAAAGAAAGTTGGCAATATCACCTATGAGTTAGAGCTTTCATCAGAATTAGATGCCGTTCATCCATTATTTCATATTTCCATGCTTAAAAAATACTTGGGAGATCCTTCACTCATTGGAGTTTGAGGTAAATGATTGGGTGTATCTAAAAGTTTTGCCATGAAAGGTGTCATGAGATTTGGGAAGAAAGGAAAGTTGAGCCCCCGATACATTGGTCCTTACCAGATTATAAAAAGAGTTGGTAATGTCTCTTGTGAGTTAGAATTTCCATCAGAGTTAGATGTCGTTCATCCAGTGTTCTATATTTCCATGCTTAAGAAATGCTTGGGAGTCCCTTCACTCATTGTTCCTACATAAAACATTGGAGTGAAAGATAGCTTGTCTTATATGGAGATTCCCATCCAAATTATTTATCGCTAGGTTCATAAATTGAGGACCAAAGAGGTCGATTCAGTCAAAGTCTTGTGGAGAAATCAATTCATTGAGGAAGCTACATGGGAAGACGAGAAGGATATGACAGCCAAGTATGCGCATCTAATTTTTCCTCATAGAGTTAATGTTGAAGGTAATATTTCTATTCTTATATCAGAGTTAGTGCCTTATTATGTTTGAGTATTTGAGTGAGTTATTCTTGAGTATGCGTCTTTGAGTTCTTTCCTTGTCAACGCAAAAAATCAGGCAATGATGGCTCATACTATAACCTCCGAGTAGGTAAGCCAACCCAACTCAAAAAATAAAGTCGAACATTAATTTAAATAAATAAGTAATATCATAAGAAGGTAGAATAAATAATACTATAACAAAAGAGATCGACTAAGGTATAGATATGTAAATATGATACAAAGATGCAAAAAGGACTGAAAGTGACCAAAAATGACAAACTAACTCTTGAACAAACCTCGAACCTGATGTCACTTATACAAGAGCTACTAAGTACAAAAGATGAAAAAATATATATATATACATATGTATATACAATACAACACTGACTGTCTAAAAATACAAGTGTATATTAGTATAAAAGATGGAAAGTAGCAAGTCTCTAAATGTCGGGAGCTCACCACTATCTAGATTTGGCATAACTACGGATTATCCGGGGTGCGCTGGGGTGGCTCGAACTGGGAGCTGCATAAAAAGATGCAGAAGTACAGTATTAGTATGAAAACATGGGGTACTCAGTAGGCATCATAGGCCGACCGAGCTCAGAAAGAACAAATATGTATATAAGAAGTACAATGATACTAATAATGACATGAGTGAAACAGAAACTACAATTATAGGTGAAATAGGGTATGAGAAGATCATACAAAAGTCATGTACACCCAACAACTCAGGTAATTACAATAATTTCCTCAGCTCACAAAATACCAGAAGAATGCGTAAAATATAATAGCAGATATGGAATAATAATCCCAAAATATCATGCAATGCTCAGAATAACCCTCAAGCTCATCAATGTCAAGGTAATAACCTAAAATATATTCACGGGCCTCCCGGTGTCACACCTCGATCTCATCATAAGTGAAAGTAGCGATAGAGCTTGTAAGAGATAAAAAGGGTCCACCCGGTAAGACACCTCGAGCTTATCATCATCAAGATAGAGTAATTTCACCATTTTTTATAAGTCTTTTCTATTAGATCATCCATTTAAAAGGGAAAGTTTCCAGTTTTAAACAATGATGAAACAACTAAGGCAAGTAGCATACCAAATGATCATATATCACTAAAACCGGGGAACAATTCCCGCCAAGGGCATTAAATTACTAACCTAAAATGTCAACGTACCCGAAAGCATGGCCTCAGGCCCAACATTTCAATAACAAAAGCATGTAAGACTCAATTACAACCCAAAAAAACACTAGAACGAGCAACCATAACAAACTAAATCAAACAAGCAGCGTCCTAAGTTTCAAAGCACCTCGAAGAAAGTTCTAAGGATACTAAGAGGTACAAATAAGACAAGTAGGCACCTAAACTAAGGCTTCAACAGATAAGATCCAAACTAATTTCCCACGATGTCCAACAACTCTTATTTTTCTCCAAAAGGCTATCAACACCTAAATTTACCAACCTAAATATGCGCTACTACTCATAATATACAAGTTCTAATCGAGCCAAGTCTAAAAGAAAGAAACCACAACCTACCTCAAGGACGAAACCACAAAAGAACCACTAAATTGAAGCTTTTACTTTCAGGGCCACCTCCGAATGATGCTGCTCTACCAAATTATCAAAAAACAACTCAAAACAAAGCCAATGATACCCATATTACCATTATTTAAAATGGAATCAAAATCGGGTTAAAATTCGACATTCAGACCCGCACTCGAAATTGTAAAACCAACTTCATCACAAGGTCTCAAATAGATCAAAGAACTTGTGCCTCCAAAATGGGCATAATCTGAGAAATGAAAGGGCTCAAAATGGCCCCGCCTATTTCAATCCCTAAGAGGGTCAAAAATGGAAAAATTCAACAAAAATATGCAAGAATTATAAAGTTTTTGGACGAGAAAAGTTTCCGAAATGTCCCCCCAAGAGTTCACTATGCAAGGAAATAAGAATTATCGAAAATGATGAAGAGGATCTCTCAAAATTGTAGTTTCTATATGTTAGAAAAGGAGAAATATATGCTGAAAATGGGATCACATACACGAAGAGGAAAGTGGGTTGCACTAGTAGTTCAGCTGGTGCTGAACTTTGAGGAATCGTGATTTTCCCCGATGGGGGGACGAAATTCATTCATAAACCCGTCAACGCAAACAAACTGTGCTACCCAATTAGAAATGAAATTCTTGACTCAATATAATCGACAAAATAACCAACAAATAACATCCCATCAAAATGTTGACCAAAGTCAATACTTTCAAAGAAAACACATAAAATGCTCAAATAGCCAAAAGCTCATTCTAAGCACATCGGGAACTAAATCAAAGGTTGTTCTAGACCAAACTTGACGTTCTGGAGCTAATCGCACTGATGAAGTTTTCATCTGAGCACGTTTACTTGAAATGTTGACCGAAGCCAAACTTGGCCAAAACTTTAAAGTTTAAACGACAAAACCATCCAAACTCAAAATGAAGACTCCAAAATCCGAACCAATCTTCCTTCTAGACCAAAATGGATCTTTTGGAATTGATGGACTCATAGGGAATTCTCCCACGATGAATGAATCTCCTAATGTTGACTAAAGTCAACTCTTTTCACTTTAAACCTCTAAAAAGGGAAAAAATCACACCAAGCCCACCTAACCACCTCGGGGAGTATGCCACCCATCCCAACATCACATAAGATATATAAAGAAGCTACGGGGAAAGGGTGGTTAAAATGATAAAAATATGCAAAAGCATTAAAATGACCTTAGTGGTCATGACATGCATTATATTCGTTCCTTGAGTAAATTCTTAGCTTAGTCATCTTTCTAGGATGAATGATACCAAGTTGCAGATATTGTAACACCCTATACTATTTTAATTTATATAAACTCTGAGATCCTAGAGAAAAGCTGAGAAGAGTAGACTGATCAATTTCCCAAAAATGGGACCTAAGACTTGTAGGAGTTTCTACAAGTTATAGGTGGGAATCGTAGAGTCCCCCACTACTTAGCCAAATCTCAAAAGTTTAGACCAATTCCTATGAGCATGAATTACGACCTGTAGAAGAGTTACAAATCATAGGAGCCTCTCTTAGGTCTAAGTGCACAATTCCAATAGCTACTGAAATTGTCTTATTTGGTGTTCATTGTCGAATCGGACACTTAAACCCCGCCCCCAACTATGGGGACAAGATCCTATGATCAGGGTCTACGACCCGTATAAGGTTCTACAACCAGTAGGAAGGGGTCCGTAGACCCCAAGTCCAATTCCAACTGAGATAATAAGGGTCCTTCATTGACTCCTCTTAGGGTCTACGACCCCTAGGAGGGTGGTCGTAGATCTCAAGTGCAATTTCCAAAATGTCAATGTTTTGGACCATGGCTTCTACGATCGACCTTCTACAATCCTTAGAAAGTCATACGACCAGTATAAGGGCCCATTGAAGGCCATAATCCATTTTAATGAGGGTTATTTGGTTCTTTTCCCACTCTTTCCCAAACTAAATTCAAGATGTTTTGAGATTAATATTAGACCCTTATCAGTACCCAATGGTTTTTTTCTCTCATTAATACTTAGAATCTTCTGAGAGCAAGAGTTAGAGAGAAGGGGAAGAGTTAGGTTTCAATCAAGGTCTTCAAAATTTGTTTAGATAATCTCTGTTCTAGGTATGTAAGGCTATCATAACATTAGACTATGTTGATCCTCATGTCCTACATCTTCATAAAGTCTAGTTGAGTTTGTTTTTCAATTCCGATAATGTGAATTCTTGAGTTATCTATATAAATTCTATTGAGTTCTTGTATATATTTAAATATAATTTGATGATTTTTATGAGTTGAGTTTTGGTGATGTGTGTTCATGTTTGCATTCACATGAACCCTAGTTCAATTTTGTATTAATTATTTTATGTACTATTTTGAGTTAAAGAATGATTATTTTCATCATTTAATTGAGAAAGAGTTTGAGCATGAGTTGAGTTTGAGAAGTCTCTTAATTATTATTTTGGGCATGAGCATGGATATTTTTAAACATCTATTTTTGAGATTGAGTTGAGACGTTAATTTATACTTTTAAATGCTTTCAGTTGAGATTATATCTACTTTTAAAGAGATGAGATGCGTTTAATTTTGAGCTATGTCCAAAAGAAACTAAATGAGTTAATTGAGTAAATACACTCACTTGAGTTATGAGCATAGTAAATTATATTTTGGGAGTTGTATTGAGTACCTATTTGGGTAAGAGTATAGAACAACTCGAACCTCATAAACTAGTAGCCAACGTAGGATAGTATTATACCGTTCATTCTAGTGACTACTCATAGTCCCAAAATTTTACATACTGTACATTCCAAGTACTGAAGCTATTGGCGCTGCATATTTTTATGATGTTGACACAGATGATAGAGATTCTCAACAAGCGCATCGTTGAAGATCAGTTTTCTACCTAGCTTTAGTGAGACCTCTTTGTATTCAGATGAGCTCTTGAGTCTTTACATATTTAGTCTTTATTTATCAGTTTAGGGTAGTCGTAGACATGTATGTGTACCTATTTAGAGTCAGTATTTAGAGGCTTCGTAAACTAGTTAGACAGTGTTGATTTTATTTTATTTATTCTTCTGAGTTCATGTTTTGAAAACATTTACATTTATTATATTTTGACTGTGTTTTGAGACTTTATTATGAGAAGTGCATTTTATAAATCTGCATGCCCATCTGAGTTACTTTTATGAGTTAAGTCTTCCGCTTAGTGAGTTAGCCAGGCCAAGGATTTGCTTGGGAACCAACAATGGTTTTTTAGTGCCGGTCATGCCTATAGTGTAGATTTGGGGTGTAACATATACATCCCTACACCATATGCAATCTATACTAAAAAAATTCTTGTAGAGCACAATCTAGAAGAAAGTAGACCATAGCCTACCTAGAAGTTGAACTACAAAATTGGACCGCCTAATAGCTACTTGTCTTCTCTTCACATCGTCAAAATGCCTCATCTCTATCAATATCGTAATTCATGCATCATTACAAAGAAAATGATAACCATGATTCTTTATTGAAACTCAAGTCCTAAATTTGGGTCAACAATGGTCTAAGGGACCCATGCATGGACTCACAAAATTGACTCCATCAATAAGTTCCAATCAACTTAAGGAACTTGTGCCCCAAAATTAGGCATAATTTTGAGCTCCAACAAAGCTCAAAATAGCCCAAGAATTGAACTAGATTAGAACACCCAATTCTAACTCTAAATGAAGAAATCAAGACTTGTGGGTTCTGAAGCATGAACAATGACCCAATGATTCTTAAAAGAAAAACTCAGTCCAAACACTTCAATTACCACTAAAATTGCCTCAAACCAAGCTCTCAAACTCTTCTTCTCACTTAAAAAATTAAAGAAGAAGAGAGAGTTAAACTACTAGTAGTGCTGCACTAGATGACAAAACTCTACAAGAGCAGTGTTGCACTTGTAGACCAAGATCCATAAGAGTGATGTTCAACAAGAACAATTGGCTCCACAGGTTTGGAACAACTCTGCTGGAATAACTGTACTGGAGCAACGTCGCTGAAGCGACAGAAACTCCATAGTAGAAGATTAAGAAGACATCACTAGCTTTCATTATTACGGCTGGCTCTCCATTGGAGTGGATGCATCAGCAACTGGTGCATCAACACTTGGGATTCCCGAATGGACCCTCAGAATTTATTCGAATCCCCAAAGTCCAAACTGAATTTGCTACCAACTAAAAATTGTACTTTGGACTTGATAAAACTGTCCAAATTAGCTCACAAATCAGGTTATCTAGTGAACACATGACAAGGGAATATGCAAACTAGCTCACAAATCAGATTATCTACTCTTTTCTCCAAGCCTAACATCTTTTAGTTATTAGGGGCATCCTACCTGTTCTTAGCCATACTAAATCTCTCAAGCATCATCTTAATACTACCATCATAACAATAATATTGCAAACCTTAAAAGGATAACATGACTAACCGAATATCAAAGAGTGGCAAAGGACAATATAAGCAACTCTGTCCAGGGTAATTGCCAATCCTAATGACTCCTAAAACTAATAACATAAGTTCGAAATGGAACCTCTCGAAACTCAACAAGCTGTAAGAAGGGCCGATCGATCCATGGGTGAAAGATTATATGAATCTTAACTCCAATGTCTTTCTTCCACCAAAGGAACTTCAAAAAAACTAATGCAAAATGAAAATCTAAGCCATATGTGATTGAAGTTGATGAGATATACCATGAACTACCCCTCGAGTGAAAATTTGAGCCAACAAATCTAATTTAAGAGAAACTAAACTAGTAGGTAGTGATGAAGCATAATCAACCTATCATCAATGCCTCAAATAGGACCAAATCCATACAATGAGTACTGTATGCTAATCATAATGTCAAAAGCTAATCTTGCATCTTAAAACATAGCATATAGCGTTTGATTTCATGAAGTACTTTGATCCCATCCTGTAGATGAACCTTTATCATAAGTGTTACAAAGTGTTGGCTAGTAAGAAATAATCACATAACTCATTCCTTTTATTGAACCCTATAGAAACCTTAAACACACCGAACTAAGTATCACCATACTTAGAATGTTCTAAAACTACTCCCGTTTTAACTTTTCCAAACTCAATCGAAATCATTCGACACTGTATCGTGAAATGAGCAGCATTATTGACTTAACCATGAAACCCAAATGCCAAGCCCACTATATAGGGACAAATGTGATAGACCAAAAGCGAAAAACCTCGACTTCACACCCTTAGGAATTCAGAATAAGATTTATGTATAGGAAAGAATCAACAAGCTAGAACTGCAGCATAACCATAGAAGGCTAAACCTCCCTTCACATAACTCTCTTAGCGACCAACCTCTCACTTACTAAAAGAAAGATGACAAACAATGACAATAGCTGTCTAAGACAATCAAACTAAGATAATATTAATAAAATACAAACCAGACAAGATATAAGAACTTCTTGACAAATAGAACATAGACACTAAAGTCAGTTCACGAATAGAGGTATAAAAACTCCAAATAAACACAACATAAGAGAAAAAGATATAAGAATTAAATCAAACCTATACTAGCGATATCTAAAGTCTCAGCCACTAGCCTACATATAGACGCACACAACTAATCACATCTGATCCCAAGTTGTGCATTAGTTCTACCACCTATAATACCTAGGGAACCACTCTTGACATAAGGTGCCACAACCTCAAGTAACTTATTAGACTGAGCTAACTATATAATGGTCCCATGTTGGGACACTCTCTAGACCAATGGAAAATTTTCCCACAATCACTACATATATATCTTGATAGCTCTAGTCTAGGAAGTAACATATGCTGACCATTTCTGGATAACCAATTCATGCTTGGGGCAATCTTTGGACTAGTGCCTCAGCTCACCACAAGAAAAGCAACCCATATGAGCTTAAGTCTGATGTGAAAAATGTGTAAATCTACATTGTCTACCTCTGCCAGAAAACTTAAAATGGGAACCCCATAATTCCTGACAAGAACTTTACCCACCGTGAGTATCACAACCTGCCTTATCACCATATATAGCCTAAGGTGCTACTGCCATAGATATGATAGGTCAATAGAGATAATGACCTCAACTAAGATAATACCTACCTCAGGGTGGATGCTATCACTATTGTACTTACGATGAAGCCTTTTACCACCACCTCTACAAGTGTTAAGAAACACACCCTATATAGTCCTTGCATGGTCAACAAGCTAGAGGAGAATGGACCCAGCTTCTATTAAGTATTCCAATGCTAAGTGGAGTCCTAAACTCAATAACCTAATAAACCTCTGAACCATATCCTCTTCGGTATAAGACAATGTTGAAGTATGTCTGACCCACTTCAGAAACCCAATCTCATACTTGGAAACTGACAAAGAACCTTGCTGAAGACCTATAAACCCAACTCTAGTCTAAGAACTACTCGATGTACCAGAAACCACACTTACCTATTATGTATTCCTGAGGAGACTGAAAATCCCTAACACTAAATCCTTAAGAGCCAAGGCGGTAACAAATCTTGTTAGAGCTTAGGCTACACCTAGACCCTGTAGCTGGTGCTGGACATCTTTGGTCTTAAGCTCTACCTCTTGCGAAGGATCCCTAGCTTAACCAAGCATGAAAATACTAATAATATGTGCTGATTCCCCATCAACATCCATCGAATAATTTGTGTTATCCATCTAAGAAAGTGTGGATTCAAAGAAGTACTTAGAGGTTGATCGAAGAAAATGCACATAATAAGGAATCAAGAATGGGATTTACTAAGAATGTCTAATAGCCTCCCAAACATAGGACATAGATATATCTACACCACTCCTCATGACTTTACTAGGAACTAGCTCTCGTATTAATGATACAAGTGAGTCTAGGCTTTGATACCAATCTATTACAACCCAAAATTTTAGGTCATGATGGCACCTACTAATACCTCATCATTCATAAGCCAAACTCATAAGTTAATACAAGGAGTAATAGGCTATCATGTGTAAGAGAAGAATGCCAAAATGAAAGAATAAATACAAGAAGTAAAGGAGGAAGAGAGAATCAAGATATTTATAGAAACACCCCCAATAACCGATATTATTCGGTATTCAAGCTACTGATCATAAAAGAAATGCAAGAGAAGTACAAATTTACAGAACCGTCTACAAATACAAAATAAAGAATAGTTTAACCAAAATATAAGAAGAAGAAAACTCTTAATATCAATAGCTTACCGCAAGTCTCTAACCCATAGATACTTTTCAAGAGGCACACATCAATGATGAGAACTCATATTATGATCTGCAGGGTGTAGAAATGTAGTATAAGTACCAAACATGTGGTTCTCAGTAGGCATACACCGACTGAGCTCTAAAAATAAAGCAAGCATAAATATAAGTTACAGAAGAAGTATACATTAACACAACTAAGAAGAGATAACACATAATAAAAGTTAGCAGAGATAGGAAAAGGTATGGTATAATGTACCGATAACTAAGGCAAAGGAACATAGCCAGAGGCTCTAGACCGATAACCTAACCATAAGAAGATTCCACTACAACAATCAACTAACCAAGTATATACTAACAACATTCACCACAAAATATCATAATATCCAATAAGCTAATCCAATCCAACTTTGTCTGAAAGTACCTATACATAGGGAATCAAAGACCATTATCAAAGACGATCCTAGAAACCAACCATCATCTAGATACAAACTATGCAATCTTAATCAAACAGTAACCTAGATGAACCCCTATAATCTTGGAAGGTATATTACAACAAACATAACCAACCAGCCCACATAAAACTAGTAGGTAAAAACAACAACCAAGTATACTGGTGATAGGTAATGCATATGAATATATGAATGCAATGAAAACTAGTAGTGCAATTAGTACCAAGTGCCATATAACCAGTATGTACACCTACCTCCTGCTCCCCAGCAAATGTGTCATATACGGGGGACTCATAAGGGACTTTGAAAGTCCGTATATACTATTTGGTCCTAAACCAAGACATCTACATTCAATCTACCTCAGAGTGCTCTATTATAATATCATAGATACATATGAAAACCACATCATAATAGAAAGGGTCAACATCCTGCTCAATTGATCAAGCAAGTAGTAAGAAAAGGTTGGCATCCTCGTCAACAAATTAAGAAAGTAGTAACAAAGTGTCATCATCCATATCGACTAATCAAGTAAATAGTAAGTACATCCTTGATGCATCTTTATCTTGAAAATTAATTTATCAATGTGGTAAAGGTGGTACAACACACACCAACACCAGATTATGAGTAAAAAACACAAACCCATACTTTCTCAATAATGGTAGTGAAAAATATATGCATTTACAAGGATCATACCACAACACACATGAAAATGAGTATGTGTGCAATGCTTGACATCACTAGCATCAAACTAATATCAACTATATACTCAAATATACATAACCAGAATCAACTTTCTCCCAAAGCAGAGAAAACTAATCTGAAATCTAACTGATCCTCGACCAAGGCCTTGAGCCCAATAATATTCCAACATCCGCAACAATAATTCATAATATGATCACCACAACTTAAGAAATGAAAAAAAATGTAAAGAATCAAATGACCAGAAGAGTAACTTAAAGATCTCTGCTTTTACCAAAAGGTACTACTCTGGTAAACATTAAGTATAGCTAATGCAAACATATGACTATAATGATCTTAGGCATATTTATATGCTAAATTTCCAAATGAACCCATGGTTTTATTTAGTTTCGAGAGCAAATCCTTTATGGGTTATAGTAGTTCAATTGGATTTTCTTGTGTTTTTACTAACCAATCTGATTATGTGTTTGTAGGGTGGAGATCGCGCAAAAGAAACTAAAAAGGGATAAAAATGGAAGACAAAGACTTAGTGATGGAGCGAAGTCGGGGAAAGATAGGATAGTCTTCCTTGTGTCTGCATCACAGACCTGGGTAGCTATATTTGTTTCTAGATGAAATTGTGAGACAATGGAATGCGTGATATGTTTGCGTCATGGAGAAGAACAATATTCTTAAACTTGAAACTATGGAATAGGTCCGCATCACAGACCTAGGAGTTAAAAATTGATGACATTTTTCCAACTCTATAAATAGATAATTTTTATTATTTATTAGATTATTTTTTTCTAATTTATTGAAGAGCATTTTTGGACGACCGTATTTCAAGAAAACTAGGATTTATCTCCAATCTTTCTATCTTTTGAATTCCTTGATGGTTTGTAATTAAACTATTAATGTGAATCAAAGCATGAGTAGCTAAAGTCCAAATTCCAAGGCTACAGCTTACCATGATTTCAAGCATAATATTTTGCCCTTTAGAATCCAATGGGTTATCAAGCTATTTATTTACAAGGTTAATTTTACAATCATGGTCTCTCAACCTCTTACCGCTCTTCCACAGTTGATTGTCTAACTACATCATTGAGCGGGGATAGATATGGACCAACCATGGAGAATTTAACTATCTTTTTATTTCATAACTAAACACGATATCTTAGGTATATCTCTATCATAGACACAAAACACTTTTAAGTTTTAACCTAGAATGAACACGTTCCTTGCATTCTTCATTCTATCCCTCTATTCCTCTCTCCAGTTCAAAAATGGACAAGAAATGTGTTTTAATGATAATTAGGTATTATAATAGTAAAACCAAGAATACAAAAAAAAAATTATGCCATTTCTGGGGACTTTAAAAATTAACAAATATTTAATTTTCGAGTATCTTGATTATTTGTGCAAGTGTTGACAACTTGATCTTAGCTTTTGTTTCTTGCATGAAACTCGTGCCACTACACTAGAAAGAGATGAGGAAATTGTAGAGACGTTGGCGGAGACTAAATGATTTTGGTATCAACAAAGGAGATAGGAGGCTCTACAATATCCTCTACCTCAAGTCAAGCGTGAACAAGAGGTACCTGTGGAAATGGAACCTATGACATTGTGTTATGTGGCAATCCCACTCATAATCAATATTACTTCTAGCATTTAGAAATCGGCACCTAGGGGTAGATTTGAGCTGAGCATATTATGGTGTAACTTTTGCACACCAACGGGAAGCACACCGGTTTTCCTCATGAAGATCCCCAAGTGCATAGCCAGAATTTTCTAGATATCAGTGATACTTATACGCCTATTGGGGTATCTCTTTATTATGTGAGGCTTACCTTGTTTCCCCTCTCTCTATCAGGAGAAGCAACGAGGTGGTTGAAGTCAGAGCCAGCTAGTTCTATCACTTCGGGGGATAATCTCCCGAGAAAGTTCTTTATAGGATTCTTCCCTTCAGGAAAGACAACCAAGTAACGAAGTGAAATTTTGAGCTTCAAACAGAAAGGAGGAGATAATCTAACCAAGCTTGGGATAGGTTCAAATATTTATTGATAAGCTGCCCACATCATCACCAATCTAATGTAGTATTGATCCATACCTTCATTGAGGGCTTAGAACCTAATACAAAGATTCTTCTTGATTCAACTACAAGTGGATAGACACTAGAGAAGACTTATGTAGAGTTGTTCACTTTTTTTATTTGCATTTTGCAAGGGAATCCTGAGTGGAATGGAGGAAGTGCTAGATAGGTAATATAGAAGATAACCGAGTACTACAGGTTGATGAAGTCACTACTTTGACCGCACAGATAATGGCTAGGCATAATATGATGAAAACCCAGTTCAATAACTTGGTCTTGGGGGTAGCAACAAGCTCTAGTTTATATGGTACAACAACAACAACAAGTGTGGTGTGAAGTGTGTGGCCATTGAGAGCATGCTTCTAAATACTATAACAAATCTTGAGTGGATAAATTTTGGTCAGAAATGCTTAAAGAGGTGGATAGAACCAAAACTATGGTAGCACTTATAATCCTAGTTGGAGGAACCATCCTAACTGAACCATCCTAACTTCTCATGGGGTGGTAAGAGGAATCAAAACCAGGGATAGAATCTGTATAGGCTGAAAGGAAGTGGACAACAATACCAGCAACAGGGCCAAGAAAAGAAGCAAAGTTTAAAGCATGGCCGTATAATTGTAAAAGATAAATTGAAACAAATCATGGCTCATCAGGCTAAGTTGGATACAGATGTTTAAAATAATCAATTGGCCTCACAAAACTTAGAGAAGCAGTTTAGGCAGTTTGCTAGTGCTCAAAACTTTTGTCCATAAAGGGGGATTTATAGGTAATACTGACCCAAACCCAAAGTAGGTGAATATCATAGGTACCCACCGTGGTCGTCAATCAGAGGAGTTAGCTGCAAAAAATACGACATCTGAGAAAAAGGTTAAAGAAAAAGTAAGTAAGAAGCTGGGCCGAGTTCACTAGAAATGAATGATGTGTTGACATATTTGAGTAAAACCACCTCCTCCATTCTCGCAGAAATTTAAAAAGCAAAAGGAGGATGATTTTTTTGGTAAGTTTATTGAGCTCTTTAAGTAGGTACGAGTTAACTTTCCTCTTATTAATGTGTTGTAGGGCATTCCTAAATATGCTAAGTATACGGAATATATTGTGGCGAAATAAGAGCAAGCTAGTAGAGTATAAAAAAGTTGCACTTATTGAAAAGTGTATTTCCAAGATTCAAAACAAATTGCCCACCAAGAAAAAAATGGATCTTGGGAGCTTTACAGTGCATATTACAATTGGGAGGTGTATAAATGCTAGAGGTTTGTGTGACTTGGGAGCCAGCATAAACCTAATGCCAACATTTATGTTTAGAAAACTAGGCTTGAGAAATCCAAATCTGACGACTATATTGTTGCAACTTGTAGACTGCTCCTTGGCAAGGCCAGACTGTATTATAGAGGATGTACTAGTCCAAGTGGGATCTCTCATCTTTCCCATGGATTTTGTCATTCTAGATTTTGAGCTTAATCTGGAAGTTCCATTTATTTTGGAATGTATTTTTTTGTCTATTGAAGGAGCATTTATTGATGTCGTGGCATGCTGGCTAACAATGAGGGCTCATGATAAAGTAGAATTGCTTGATATGTATAAGGAAATAAAGGTGTCGGTAATTTATGAATAGCTATCAGTTATCAAAACCATTGATTAGTAAATAGAAGCTAAGCACACCAAATCAAACAACCCTCTTGATAGAATGCTGCTAGGCTAAGACATTTATAGGGAAGCTCAAGCAAAAGAGTTGTTATAGATTCTCGATTAGCTTATATAAACATTCTGAAGCATTATATGGAGCCGTTGAATAAAATATTGGGGCCTCACCCTAACCATCTATTGAAGAAGCATCGAAGCTGGATTTGAAAGATCTTCCCTCCCATTTAAGGTACATTTTTTGGGTGACAATAATACTTTACCGATACTTCTTTTAGCAATATTATCTGAAGTGTAGGATAAAGTAGCGTTAGCTGTATTGATAAGGAGGAAGAAGACAATTGGTTGGCAGATGTTTGATATACATGGCATTAGCCCGACCTTGTGCATGCATAAAATATATATGGAGGAAGAGCACAAGTCGAGTGCACAACACCAACGTCGATTGAATCCAGATATAAAAGATGTGGTATGCAAAGAGGTGGTCAAGTGGCTCAGTGCGTGTATTATGTACCCAATCTCTAATAGCAAGTGGGTGAGTCTAGTGCAATGCGTGCCCAAAAAGGTGTCATGACCCAACCCCGTAGGCCATGATGGGTGCCCGAATTGGATACCCACGTGTACTCCTGCCAACTGTAAGTAACTTTGTCTCCTACTTGACCCATAGAATACCAACAGATAAGAACACTTACAAGCCGACAAGGCTGTTATATCCTGTAGGGTCGTTCCGTAATAGGTACACCTGTGAGACGACAAGGCTATCACGATAAGGGAATGCCCCAAAACACAATTCATGTAAGCACAACTGTACATACACATATACCCAACCCATATACAGCTCATATACAACCCATATACATCGCATATACAACCCACATACATATCATATACAACTCATAGACATATCATATACAAATCATATACATATCTTATACAACTCATATACATCTCATATACAACTCATATACATCCCACGTACATATCCACAGACCTCTAAGAGTAAAAAAAAATAACAGTAACATAAGGAGGGACACGGTCCCCACCGTACCCGTGAACAAAATGAATATATACATCAAGGTTTAGTACCCAAAATTAAGCTCAAGCATAATGGAGCACCTCTGGACCGCTGGGTGGGACTTCTATGCTGATGGATCCCCAAACTATGTATCTGTATCTGCGGGCATGAACGCAGCCCCCTAAAGAAAGGGGGTCAGTACGACATATGTACTGAGTATGTAAAGTATAACATGGTATAACTGGAAGCATATCTGAAATAGGAAAGTAGGGGATAAATATGTCATATAAAAAAACCACCGTACCTGTACTCTATGAATTACAAAAGCACGCATGCTCATTTCATACAATATAGCCGGCCCTTTCAGGGATCTGGTGAATCATACCTGTAGGACCATCACAAGCCCGACACCATCACCACCTTATTACAACACATCATCATATACATACGTACCCTGGCCCTTTAGTGAGGGACTCAGTGAGTAATGCAATGAACTGTGCACGAGAACATACTCTGGCCCGGGACTCAATGATAGAAGGGTTACGTTATGCACGAGTAGAGTAGTGAGTAACCATATGAAATTTAAAACATTATCAGAGACTTAACCGTATAAGAAGATTAAACTATCATCTGAGGACCCGAGTAGTAGTGTAGTCATCTTAGCTGCCCTCTAAATTCTATTAGGGGCTATATTAGTTAGCATCTCGGGGTCCATAGACATGTACTAAAGTAATACTAACCACTTAAGGACTCCAGAGCTCTTGTTTTCACATAGTCCTACAACTAGGAGCTCGTATATTCATTACGTTCTAAGTATATAGAAGGTTCAAGGAAAGTAGATCAACTATCATAAAAATTCAACATCCAAAAATGAATAAGAGACACTTCGGAATGGAATCACTTCAGGGATCATATCACTTTTTACTTACCTCTACGACATACCAAAAGTAAGGAAAGAATAGTCTTTACATACCTTTTACGGACTTCTTTTATCCGCATTTACGTCGTCGTCCTCTACAACTATTTAACATGGAAGAAATACGAATATCAACCACCTTAAACTTTTCCAGTATCTTATATTACCCAAGAGTATTTATAGAACTCATCCCCTCGCTCGACGTCTCGACTAGTTTCTTATCTAGTTAACGAGTTAACGAAAATCGGGCAGCATTTCCTCTATAATGTGCCCTATTTGAATTTCCAATTACACTCCTAATACCTAAATCCAATCAACAACAATAATATGCAGTATATGTTTAAGCAATTCACATCAACAATATACAACATAAACTCCAAACGACTCACTCGAAACTACGATACCAAAAAAGGGTTTTTAACCTTTATTTCGTGAAATCTTTAATTGTACGAAACGAAAAGTCGTGTGGCTGAAACCAGAAGCTACCACACCCTAATTAAAACATGTTCCAGAACCTTAACACACCACCATAATACCAGCAGCCACACACCACAAGCACAACACACTATTCGACTCTAATTTAGCTACGACAGCTTCAATTTAGATTGCTTCTAACTTCGAGCATTTCCATGGATTTTTTATACTTCCATCCATGTAAAATGTGTGTAATACACTTCATAACGACCCCATAAAGTCCAAATTTAAAGAAGAAACCTTACCTTACCCGAAATTGGCCAAAACTTGCCAAATTGTGCCTCAGAAACTCTTCTAACGCGATTTAAACGCTGTGGCAACTTGCTATCCATTTGTTGCTGTTAAAAGCCATGATTTTAGAGTATTAAAGCCTTCATACCATCTTTGTATACCCTAGATAATTAATTTACGAAGCGAAATTGGGACTTACCTTGTTTTTCTCCCTAAGCCGTCACATTTTTCTCTCTAGGTTAGGGTTTTGTTTTCTTGATTTTTGCTGAAGTTTAAGGGTGTAAACTGAAGTATATGTTACATATACATATATATGGGTGGTCCTAGGAGGTGAAACATGTCATCCCCTAAGGGGGACACATGTCCAGCCCCTATTGGGCCACCATATCCATGCACTCAAGGAGGGGCTGCCACGTGATAGTGGGGCCCACCTCCCCCCAAGAAGGTGGGTCACCTACTTGAACCCAAGAAGGTGGGTCACCTGCTTTATTGAGGTGCTGCCACATGTCACTCCTTTATTGGCTGCCAGGTGTCATCTTTTTTCCTTCCTCATGGGTTCGTAATCTCATCTTATCTTAAGAACCTATGTAACCCAGGCTACATAAGCCTGGTATATCCTCAAGTAACTTAGGTATGTAAGACTTCTAAATTAATAGCTTACGTAGGTAAGTTTAGTCCTACGACTCATTATTTGGCCTCCAACTTCTTCCGACTTCTCTTGACCTTATTTCCAATCTTCCTTACTATGAGGTACCACATTCTCCCTTCCTTAGAGTCATTTGATAGTGTTGTAGCTTATCCGGTTCACATGATAATGTCTAAGAAACTTAAGAGAAATTCTGAGTTTAAAAGTGTGGGGTGTAACATCCTTCCCCTCTTTAGAACATTCATCCCCGAATGTTAAATAAAACTTTTCTTAAGACTTTATACAGATTGTAGGAAGGTTCCTTTATTTTGCGATAACATACATTTTCATCCACATAGTTAATATACAAGTTTTCAGGAGTTAGGTTTACTTGTAGATATCGCGAACAGGTAAGGATACTTGTGTTTCATGTCCTCTTCAGCTTCCCAGGTCATTTCTTCACGATTTCTAATTCTCCATAACACCTTGACCGACACTATGTCCTTAGTCCGCAGTCTTCTGATCTGCTGATCCAGGATGGAGATAGGTTGCTCTTCGTAGGCTAGTTCTTCTGTGTCCTAGATATCATCTACGAGATGTACCCGGGATGGATCACCCACACACTTGCGAAGCATTGATATATGGAAGACTGGATGTACTTCTTCCAGGTCTGTTGGTAAGTCTAGCTCATAAGCCACTTTGCCTATTCGGCGAAGGATCAGGTAAGGGTCAATATATCTCGGACTCAACTTTCTTTTCTTGCTGAACCTCATTACTCTTTTCATGGATGACACTTTTAAGAACACCCAATCACCCACTTGAAATTCCAAAGGTCGACGTCGATTGTGTGCGTATGACTTCTGTCGACTCTAGGCAACTAATAATCTCTCCCGAATAAGATTTACCTTTCCTACAGCCTATTGGACCATATCGGGGCCTATTAGTTGTGTTTCGCCAACCTCAAACCAACCGATAAGTGACCTGCACCTTTTGCCATATAAAGCCTCATACGGTGCCATTTGGATGCTGGAGTGATAGCTTTTATTGTAAGCAAACTCAATAAGTGGTATATGATCATCCCAGCTACCTTTAAGTCAATTATGTAGGATCGTAACATATCCTCTAGTGTCTAAATAGTATGCTCGGCCTGTCTATCAGTCTGGGGATGAAATGTCGTGCTAAGGCTTACTTGTGTTCCCAAGCCTTCTTTGAATGACCGCCAAAAGTGGGCTGTGAACTGGGTTCCCCTGTCCGAAATAATAGATGTGGGAACTCCATGAAGTCGCACTATCTCTTTGATGTACAATTTTGCATAGTCCTCCGCTGAGTATGTGGTCCTAACTAGGAGAAAGTGGGCTTATTTTGTCAGCCTATCCATAATAACCTATATGGAATCCTGCTTCCGGAGAGTGCGAGGTAAGCTGGTAATAAAATCCATGTTAATCGCTTCCCATTTCCAAGTTGGAATCTCCATCTCCTATAGTAGCCCACCTTGTTTTTGATGTTCAACTTTAACTTGTTGGAAGTTTGGGCATTGGGCTATGAACTCGGCTATATCTTTCTTCATACCATCCCACCAATATAAACCCCTGAGGTCATGATACATCTTGGTTGACCCCGGATGAATAGAATAACTAGCATGGTATACCTCTCCCAGTACTTTCTATCGTAGCCCTGCAACTTCCGGTACATAGACTCTGCCTCGATATCGTAGTACTCCACCAGCCGTGATCTCAAATGGAGTCTTTCTCTCTTGGAGAGTCATATCCCTAAACTGAATCAGAGCAGGGTCCTAGTATTGACATTTCTTTACTTCTTCCATGAGAGAGGATTCAGCAACCCCTCAAACAGAAACCCTGCCATCATCCGAACTAGCTAAGCAGACTCCAAGACTAGCGAGCTAGCAAATCTCATGGGTTATCTCTTTTTGCTATGGTGGTACATCTGCTAAGCTACCCATCAATTTATGGCTGAGTGCATCCTCTACCACATTTGCCTTCCCTGGGTGGTATAATATGTCGATGTCATAGTCCTTCAGCAACTCCAGCCACCTTCTTTGTTGTAAATTTAACTCTTTCTTTTTAAAAATATACTGGAGGCTTTTATGGTCCGTATAAATGTCAACATATATGCCATACAAGTAGTGACTCCATATTTTTAAGGCATGAATCACCGCTGCTAATTCCATATCATGCGTTGGGTAGTTCCTTTCGTGCTTTCTGAGCTGTCGGGAGGCGTAAGCTATAACTCTACCATGCTATATCAGAACACATCCTAGCCTAATACCAGAAGCATCATAATAAATAACAAATCCATTTAGTCCTTCTTTAAGAGTGAGAATAGGAGTCGTATTCAGTTTATCCTTTAACAACAGAAAGCTCCGTTCACAAGCATCAGTCCACTGGAACTTAGCCGCCTTTTGAGTCAGCCTCCTTAAAGGCGCCGAAATGGAAGCAAACATTTCCACGAACCTCTGGTAGTATCCTGCTAACCCCAAAAAGATACGTACCTCCATAGGGGTTGTAGTTCTTGGACAAGACTTCACGGCCTCAATCTTCTGCGTATCTATGCAAATACCATCAGTTCCAATAATATGTCCCAGAAAAGCCACTGAAGTTAACCAAAATTCACATTTAGAGAACTTAGCGTACAATTTCTGGTGTTGGAGTACCCCCAGTACCACCCACAAATGATCTGCGTGTTCCTTCTCTAATCGTGAATAAACCAGAATATCATCAATAAATACAATCACGAACAAATCTAGAAATGGTTTGAACACTCGGTTTATTAGATCCATAAATACTTCTGGAGCATTTGTCAGCCCAAAAGACATCACATTGAACTCATAGTGCTCATACCATGTCCGAAATGCGGTCTTTGGGATATCTGCCTCTCTTACTCGCACCTGATGATAGCTTGACCGTAGGTATATCTTTGAAAAGCACTTAGCGCCTTGTAGCTGGTCAAACAAATCATCAATCCTGGGAAGGGGATACCTGTTCTTTATTGTTACTTTATTCAAATGCTTGTAGTCAATGCACATCCATAGTGACCCATGTTTCTTTTTCACAAACAGTATCGGTGCTCCCCAGGGTGAGGTGATGAGTCTAATGAAGCCCCTTTCCAACAAGTCTTTTAGTTGTTCCTTTAGTTCTTTTAACTCCATGGGTGCCATTATATATGGAGGGATAGAGATAGGATGAGTATCTGGTAGCACATCTACTGTGAACTCTATCTCCCGTTCAGGAGGAAGACCTGGGAGTTCATCTGGGAAAACATCTGGATACTCATTAACCACGGGCACCGACTGAAGAGTTAGAACCTCTACTTCCACATCGTGTATACGGACTAAATGATAAATATACCCCTTCCTGATCATTTTCCTTGCCTTTAGGTATGAAATAAATCTACCCTTCGGCGATGCTGTGTTTCCTAACCACTCAACGATTGGTTCATCTAGGAATTGGAACCGAACCACTTTATTTCTACAGTCTAGGATGGCATGATAAGAAGCTAACTAATCCATACCCATAATAACATCAAACTTCACTATATTTAACTCTATCAAATCAGCCAAGGTAGGATGACTATATACATTTACCGGGCAATTTCTGTATACCTGTTTCACCATAATAGAGTCTCCTACTAGTATAGCCACCTCAAATGGTTCTATTAACTCAGGCTTAATTCCAATTTTACTAGCAAAAAATGGAGATATATATGATAAAGTAGAGCCTGGATCTATTAACATATATACATCCCGAGAAAAGACTAATAATGTACCTGTGACCACGTTTGGCGACACCTCCTGGTCCTGTCTACTAGATAATGCATATATGCGATTAGAAGGGCCGCCAAAACTGGAAAGTCCACCATGGCCTCTACCACAGCCTGCTGGTATTTGCATACCCCGCCCCATCGGGTGCATAGCTACACAAGAAGTAGAACCCGCAACTGACACAGCTGGCTGGGCCACACCACCTGGAGTACCCTTAAATAGACATTCCCTTGAAATATGTCCTTGGCGGCCACAAGAAAAATAAGCACTTGTACTCTAGTGACATTTCCCAAAATGAAGTCTATTACAACGGGGACACTGGGTGCTAGTGATCTTGACTGTTGAGAACTCTAGTTTACCTGTGTATTTGAAGCTCTGGAGCTTTGACTAGCTCCCGAATACCTAGTGCTCTCAAATCTCCCACTTGGAAACTGTAGAGGTGCACTCCGAGCTAGCTGGGAGGGATATCTACCAAACTACTAGAATCGCCCGCTCCGAAATTCCCCCAAATAACCAATCGACCTAGCCCTCTTAGGCTTACCTCTATCAAAACCTCTGTCAGGCTGAAGCCTTCTATGTCGCTCTTCTACCCCTTGGGCGTATGCTTGTACCCGGGCAATATCCATGCCTGGCTAAGAGGCCATGTCCATACAGCTATCAACCAAATAAAGGTCCAAGCCCATCACGTAATGATGCACCCTATCTTCTATATTAGCTACAACTGTGGGGGCATGCCTCGCCAATGAGTCAAACTTGAGGCTATAGTCTCAAACACTCCTGCCGTTCTACTTCAACTGTAAGAATTTATCAACCCTGGCTCATCTCATTACTAGAGGAAGAAAGTGGCAAACAAAGGCTTCTACAAATTCAGCCCATTCAGCTGGAGGAGCACCCTCTCCCCTCGATAATTCCCAAGAATCGTGCCAGTTAGCAGCCACATCACGTAGCCGATAGGAGACCAACTCAACCGCCTTAGTCTCTAAGGCCCTAATAATTCGCAGTGTATGCTGCATTTTTCGAGTAAACTCCTGTGGATCCTCTATAGGTCTCGACCCATGAAATTTTGGAGGATTACAGGCTAGGAAATCATGGACCCTCAAGCTATCTTGTCTATTTACATCATCTATGCCTCTTAGCCTGTCTTGCTATTAGTCCGGTTAACAACTGCACTATATCTATCATAGCTCTATCTTTTGCCTCGTGCTGTGGGGCTGGAGGCTCCTGTATTGAAGGTTCAGGATCTGCAGCTGCTGCTGCCCTAAACTCTTCTAGGGGTGGCGGCGTAGTAGAGCTTGCTGACTGAAGTACAATCCTTGGCATAGACTGGGCACGGGCCCTAGTAACTCTCGGGGTCTGACTGGTTTCCCCCGCTGCTGACTTGCCCTTCTGGGCAGTGGTTGCTTTCCTTGGAGGCATCACTATAAACATATAAGTGGGTTAGTAAAGGGTCATCCTAAAAGCATAGGTCTATCGCACGATCTAAGATAAGAAAGAAACAATATCCTAAATGTCCTGTAGCCTCCTGTTTATAGATGTAGTACACAACACACCGATAAATAAGCCTCTACTAGACACGGTCTGTGGATATTCCAAGGACAAACTGCTCTGATACCACTTTTGTCATGACCCAACCCCGTAGGCCATGATTGGTGCCCAAACCGGATACCCACGTGTACTTCTGCACCCCGTAAGTAACTTTGTCTCCTACTTGACTCATAGTATACCAACAGATAAGAATGCTTACAAGCCGATAAGGCTGTTATATCCTATAGGGTCATTCCGTAATAGGTATACCTTGAGCCGACAAGGCTGTCACGACAAGGGAATGCCCCAAAACACAGTTCATGTAAGCACAACTGTACATTCACATATACCCAACCCATATACAGCTCATATACAACCCATATACATTGCATATAAAACCCATATACATCTCATATACAACCTATATACATCTCATATACAGCCTATATACATCTCATATACAACTCATATATATCTCATATACAACTAATATACATCTCATATATAGACCATATACATCTCATATACAGCCCATATACATCTCATATACAGCCCATATACATCTCATATACAGCCCATATACATCCAACGTACATATCTACAGACCTCTAAGAGTAAAAGAAAACAACAGTAACAAAAGGCGGGACAGGGCCCCCGCCGTACCTGTGAACAAAATGAATATATACATCAAGGTTTAGTACCCAAAATTAAGCTCCAGCACAATGGAGCACCTCTGGACCGTTGGGTGGGACTCCTATGCTGACGGATCCCCAAATTATGTATCTTTACCTGTGGGCATGAATGCAGTCCCCCAAAGAAAGGGGGTTAGTATGACATATGTATTGAGTATGTAAAGTATAACATGGTATAACTGGAAGCATATCTGAAATAGGAAAGCAGGGGATAAATATGTCATATAAAAAAACCACCATACCTGTACTCTCTGAATTACAAAAGCATGCATGCTCATATCATATAATATAGCCGGCCCTTTCAGGGATCCGGTGAATCATACATGTAGGACCATCACAGGCCCGGCACCATCACCACATTATTACAACACATCATCATAGACATATACATAAGTAACCTGGCCTTTTAGTGAGGGACTCACTGAGTAATGCAATGAACTGTGCACGAGAACATACCCTGGCCTGAGACTCAGTGATAGAAGGGTTACATTATGCACGAGTAGAGTAGTGAGTAACCATATGCAATTTAAAATATTACCAGAGACTTGACCGTATAAGAAGATTAAACTATCATCTGAGGACCCGAGTAGTAGTGTAGTCATCTTAGCTGCCCTCTAAATTCTATTAGGGGCTATATTAGTTAGCATCTCGGGGTCCCTAGACATGTACTAAAGTAATACTAACCACTTAAGGACTCCAGAGCACTTGCTTTCACATAGTCCTACAACTAGGAGCCTGTATATTCATTAAGTTCTAAGTATATAGAAGGTTCAAGGAAAGTAGCTCAACTATCATAAAAATTCAACATCCAGAAACGAATAAGAGACACTTCAGAATGGAATCACTTCAAGAATCGTTCAATTTTTACTTACCTCTACGACATGCCAAAACAAAGGAAAGAATAGGCTTTACATACCTTTTACGGACTTCTTTTATTCGCGTTTACGTTGTCGTTCTCCAAAACTATTTAACATGGAAGAAATATGAATATAAACCACCTTAGAATTTTCCAGCATCTTATAGTACCCATGAGTATTTATAAAACTCATCCCCTTGCTCGCCATCTCGATTAGTTCCTTAACTAGTTAAAGAGTTAACGAAAATTGGGCAGCATCTCCCCTATAATGTGCCCTATACGAATTTCCAATTACACTCCTAATACCTACAGCCAACCAAAAACAATAACCTTCAGCATATGTTTAAGAAATTCACATCAACAATATACAACATAAACTCCAAAAGACTCGCTCGAAACTACGATACCAAAAGAGGGGTTTTAATCTTTATTTCGTGAAATCTTTAATTGTATGAAATAGAGGGTCGTTTGGCTGCAAACAGAAGATCCCAAGCCCTAATTAAACCATGTTCCAGAACTTAACACACCACCACATGACCATAAGCCACACACCACAAGCACAACACACTATTCGACTCTAATTTAGCTACGACGGCTTCAATTTAGATTGTTTCTAACGTCGAGCATTTCCACAGATATTTTTATACTTCCAGCCACGTAAAAGGTGTGTAATACACTTCATAATGACCCCATAAAGTCTAAATTTAAAGGAGAAACCTTACCTTATCCGAAATTGGCCAAAACTTGCCAAATTGTGCCTCGGAAACTCTTCTAACGCGATTTAAATGCCGTGGCTACTTGATATCCATTTGGTGCTGTTACAAGCCATGATTTTATAGTATTAATACCTTCATACCATTTTGTTATACCCTATATAATTAATTTACGAAGCAAAATCTGGACTTACCTTATTTTTCTCCCTAAGCCATCACGTTTTTCTCTCTAGGTTAGGGTTTTGTTTTCTTGAGTTTTGCTGAAGTTTAAGGGTGTAAACTGAAGTATATGTTACATATACATATTTATGGGTGGTCCTAGGAGGTGATGCGTGTCATCCCCTAAGGGGGACACATGTCCAACTCTATTGGGCCACCATATCCATGCATTCAAGGAGGGGATGCCACGTGGGAGTAGGGCCCACCTCCCCCCAAGTAGGTGGGTCACCTACTTGACCCCAAGTAGGTGGGTCACATACTTGACCCCAAGCAGGTGGGTCACCTACTTGACCCCAATCAAGTGGGTCACCTGTTTGCTTGAGGTACTGACACGTGTCACTCCTTCATTGGCTGCCACGTGTCATCTTTTCCCCTTCCTCATGGGTTCGTAATCTCGTCTTATCTCAAGAACCTATGTAACCTGGGATACTAAGCTTGGTATATCCTCAAGTAGCTTAGGTATGTAAGACTTCTAAATTAATAGCTTACGTAGGTAAGTTCAGTCCTACGACTCATTATTTGGCCTCCAACTTCTTTCGACTTCTCTTGACCTTATTTTCAATCTTACCTATTATGGGGTACCACATTCTCCCTTATTTAGAGCCGTTTGATAGTGTCGTAGCTTATCCGGCTCACATGATAATGTCTAAGGAACTTAAGAGACATTCCGAGTTTAAAAGTGTGGGGTGTAACAAAAGGAGGGCATGACTGTGGTTACCAATGAGAAAAATGAGATGATACAAATAAGGACAGTCATAAGTTGGTGCATTTTCATAGACTATAGAAAGCTTAATGAGGCCACTTGGAAAGATAAATATCGAGTCCCTTTTATGGATCAGATGTTGGACAGGCTAGTTGGGTAGTAATATTATTATTTTCTTGATGGCTACTCTAGGTATAACCAGATTGTAATTGCTATAGAAGATCAAGAGACGAACACCTTCACTTTTCCTTATGGAGCATAAGCATATGTCATTGGGTTATCCAATGCTCTGACCACTTTTCAGAGATGTATGATGGTCATATTTCATGAAATAGTGGAGCACTTCATGGAAATTTTCATGGATGATTTCTTAGTCTTTGGGGAGTCATTTAATGGGCGCTTCAAGAATTTGGATAGAGTTTGGCTAGATATGAGGAAACTAATTTTATTTAGAACTGGGAAAAATGTCATTTCTTGGTGAAAGAAGGGATTGTTCTAGACCATAAAGTGTCCAAGCAAGGTCTAGAAGTTGATCGGGAGATAGTAGAAGTTATTGAGAAGCTTCCTCCTCCAGTCTCTATTAAAGGAGTGTGGAGCTTCATTGGACATGCTTGGTTGTATTGGAGATTCATCAAGGATTTCTCCAAGAATGCAAGACCTATGTTTAGTCTATTAGAGAAGAAGGTGAAGTTCGAGTTCGATGAGAGTTGCATCTGGGCTTTTGAGGCACTAAATAAGAATCTAATAAAGGCTGCTATCTTGATTGATCCTAATTAAAAGATACAGTTTGAGCTTATGTGTGATTCTAGTGATGTGGCATTTGGTGCAGTGTTAGGCCAACGAAGAGAGAAAGTGTTCACTCTATCTACTAAATGAGTAAAACTCTTGATTCAGAACAGGCTAAATATAAAGTGACAAAGAAGGAGATGCTTGCCTTAGTGTTTGCATTTAACAAATTCAGGTCATACTTGGTAGGTATTAAAGTTATTGTTTATGTTGACCATGTGCTATCAGGTATCTTTGCAATAAGAAGGATGCAAAATCTTAGCTTATTAGATGAATTTTGTTAGTCCAAGAGATAGACCTTGAAATTAAGGTCAGGAAAGGCATAGACAATTATGTCACTGATCACTTATCTAGGTTGGAGAGTTTTTTGCATGTCGTGATGAAAGGCAGATTCGTGAGGAGTTTTCAGATGAGCAGTTTCTGGCCTTAAAGGTTACTGAGTTGTTGTGGTTTGCAAACATTGTCAATCTTCTTGTGAGTGGAGTGTTTTCACTTGGATCTACTACTCATCATAAAAAAAGTTGAGTCATGATGCACGGTTTTACATATGGGATAAGCCCTATTTGTTTAGGCAAAGCCCGATAGAGTGGTAATGATATATTTTCCTGAAAATGAACTCAAGAAATTCTTGATAGTTGTTATTCATCTGTATATGAAGGTCATCATGGAGGTGAGCGTACAACTCACAAGGTGCTTTAATCTGGATTCTTCTGGCCAACCTTGTTTATAGATGCTTTGAAATATGTGAAGGAATGCGATCAATGCCAGATAATGGGGACTATATCCAGGAGACATAAGATGCCACTGAACAACATTTTGGAGGTCAAAATATTTGATGTGTGGGGTATAGACTTCATTGGACCTTTTCCTCCTTCTAATGGATATCAATACCTATTAGTGGCTATTGATTATGTATCAAAGTGGTTTGAGGCTATAGCTTTTCCTATTAATGACTCAAAGTTTGTGATAAAGTTCATAAAGAAGCACATCTTCACTAATTTTGGGACTCCCTGTGCCATGATCAGTGATAGAGGGACACATTTCATAAATCAGTTGGTGTAGAATTTATTGGCCAAGTATGAGGTTTGTTACATGGTCACATACCACCCATAAAAAAGCAGCCCAGTGGAAGTTTCAAATCATAAAGTAAAGTAGATTTTGCAGAAAATAGTAAATGTACAACAGTGAATGAACTATAGAAGTATTGGGTGATGAAGTCAGATTATGCACTGTGGACATACATAATGGAATATTAGACACCTTTTGGGACTTCTCCCTATTAGATGGTATTTGTAAAAGCATGTAATCTGCCAACCGAGCTAGAACAACATGTATATTAGGCTCTAAAGAAGCTAAACCTTGATCCCAAGTTACCTGGCAAGAACAAACTTGGGCAACTACATGAGTTAGAGGAGTTTAGACTCCACACATATGAGAATGCCAAGCTTTATAAAGAGAAGATGAAATGATGGCATAACAAGCATATAATCTCTCGAGTCTTTGAGCGGGGCCAACAAGTCTTGCTATTCAACTTCATGTTGAAGTTATTCCTTAAGAACTATTTTGGAATTGATGCAAATCAAGAAAAAAAGTGTGTGAACTTAATATGTGAATGATGCATGAGCTAAGTCATATCGCGATGTTAAATTAGGAGCTACACGGGAGGCAACCCATGATCATTTGTATTAGTAATATTTTTCTAGCTTTTTCTTTGTTTTAAGCTTAAGTTGTTTTGGTTTTTATTTTTATTTATTATTTTTGTGCATTTTTTTACTTTTCTTGTCACATAGGGTAATAGTTAGTTTTTTTTTGTAAATTGTAAGCAAAGAATTTTTTTGATGCAGAAATAGTGGAATTCGCGATGTCTCCGCATTGCATACATGAGGTCTAAACTTATGCTTTGATAGGAAAAACACAAGGCGGGAAAACAGTGAAGTCCGTGACGTCCCTGTGTCACAGACCTAGTGAGTTATTTTTAAATTTCATTAAAAAGACTTGTTTTACCCGTCTTTTACCCAAATAACCTGACCCCAATCCCCTTTTAACCCTAATTTCATCCTTTTTTCCCCATTCCTTCAAGCAATTCACTGAGAAACACACAAAAAACACTCCCCCCTCCCTAAGCCCTAGACTTTTCAACTCTAAATCCGTGTCGTAGAGATGGATTTCTTCCTCAAGTTCTTCTAGTTTATTCATTCTAATCACTCAAGGTATGTGTCTAACTTCTTATGTTCTCTCTTTGGACGAATATTTGGAGTAGATTCATGTGAGTTTATGTTCTTTTGAGTTATTTCTATGTAATTGATTACAAATTTTGAAAATATATTCATGGGGAAAGAAATTAAGTTTTTGGACCTACTATATGGTACCCATGAATATATTACTTACTTAAAGTGACTCTTAAACTTTGGAGATTTTAAATTCATTGCTAGGGTGGACAAAATTAGTTGTTGTGTGAAGTCTGAGTAACAAAAAAATTAGATGAGTGATTCAGTGGTCTAAATTGATATTGTCATGAATTCTTGAGTAGAGTCAATAAAAAAATTGTGAATTGATATGAAATTGATGTGGGCAGAAGTATAGGAAGAGGGGTAGTATAGGTATCCTTTTGTTTTGTGCAGACTGTGATATTGCATAATTATGGGGTGGGCTCTTGTGGAGTGAATTTTAAACACTAACTTCAGTGTTTTCTATGTCCAGCAAATTATGTCTGGAACCCACACACCTGGAAAAGAGCTCGCTTCCCCAAGCAACTAAAAAAGGGTTCATTGTAAGGGGTCTGTTCCTCAGCATCGATCCATAAGGTTAAATATGTCGTTGTGGAATACAAGAAGTCAACACAACAGGAAAGAACTAGTATTAGAGAGCATGGAGACAAAATACTTCTCCAATGTGTGTATAGATGATGAAAGTTTGGAGCGAGAGTTCCCTTAAATCATCATACATATTCAGGAACTCCACCTGGAGTTTGTCTTTGTTGATCGACTAGAGTGTAATTTGGATACTGTGTGGGAGTTTTATGACAATTGGCAACCTGATGCACATTGGTATTTTGTGAATGTGCGAGGGGTTGATGTACCTCTCACTCTATTAGCATTAAATGAGCTATTAGGGACTATTAAATTATCACCTGTTGTGCTGACTGATTTCAAAATTCACCCACCACACTAGGACATCAGACACACTTTGTGTGGTAGCTGGTCTACGGCTAAATGAACTCATCATGGTCAACAATGTTACCACAGACCTGTTAATATGCCCACTTGAACAAGGAAGTGCACGTATGGCTGAAAATTGTCATGAGCTGCTTCATCTTGGGCCTGCATTATGCTGATTTCACGAGGGATCATATCTATTGGGTGTATTCTCTTATGAAGGGAATTGAAATTAATGTGAGAGTTGTACTGAAATCTGCCATACGAAAAGCCAAAATACATCAGAGAAGGAGGTATGTATTTAGTGGGATGATTACCCGGCTATATAAGAATGCAGGGCTGTCCGAAGAAGGGTTGGCCTACATGGATCCCTAGTCCTATTTATATTGATTTGAAAAATATTAAGGTACCAGACTCCATTCATAGGCCTACCCTCACCATAGTGGAGTGAAACAAGAGGGATGATCTTATCATGGCCTGCATGTATGGGCTTGAGATGTTGCACCATAAAAATAGGTACTTGATATCTACGAGGGAGAAAATAGCCGAGCTCAAAAGGAAATATCCTTTAAATTAACATGCCATGGAGGTATTAGGAAATGGGCCTAATTTCTTTGAGCCCACCTATGATAATGTCCCCATTGATGAGGAAATATTATATACCAGGTCCGACATAGATTCTATTTTAGAGGAGGAGGATGACCAACCTCTACCTCTTAAGGACCCCAGAGCTAACGACATTATGGAGGACTCATTAGGGAAGTTCCTCACCCTACCCTATTTTATATTAGCAATTGACTTTTGAAGCATTATGGACAATGCTAAAGTTTAAGTGTGGAGTGGGGTATGATTTTTTGTGTAAATATGTTTGATTTTTGGTTGTATTAGTTATTTTTTTGGGGTTCCTAAAAATTTGTTTGCGGTTCTTTGGACGAGGTTAGTCCCCTTGACTTTACAAAAAAAATAAGAGAGTCGAGTCTTGTATCTTAGAGTCAATTAGAATTCATAGTTAAATGAAGCTGCTTTATGTTAGATGGATGACAACCGTCTTAAGGGTATGCTTATCAATGTTTATGTCTTTTTGTATTTTAAGGTGTTTTTCTAGTCTACACGACTGCATGAGGCAAGTTTTAAATGTGAAAGCATGATCTGAAATGTGATGACTATGTTGGAGACACCTAAGCTCATTTTTTAGATTCTATGTGACTTATGCTTAATTATGTATTACCGCTATTGCTTGGTTGAGAGTCTATGGAGAACCTTCTTAATTTAAATATATGCCATGCGTGTGTAAGGTGTTGTTGTATTCCTTTTTATATTTGGATGTCTAGAACTTGCCCTATATGTTTACAAAGAAAAATGAAGAATGTGAGTTTAAGAAGTATTAATATGAGATGTGAAAAATTATTGTTCATATCGTGTTATTATCGTGAATTATATGAACATGAATTAATTTCATTGGTTATGATATACTGTGCTGAGACTGGAAATGATATGAAATAAAAGAATCGGGACACACGCTCCATGGCAGGTATAATGAAATAAAAGGGTCAGGCCATACGCTCCTTGGCAGGATATGTATATTGAGGGGACGGGCCATACGCTTTGTGGAAGGTTACATGGATAGAAATTTCCCCCATGGGTTCCAAATTGTTATTCAACATATATGTACCAATAGGAGAGACATGCATCATTTTATTGCATTGCATCGCATCTTTTTGATATTTGTGAATTCGTGTTTACCCCTTATAGCTCTATATATACTGAACTTGACTTGATATGATTTATTTGATGAGACTATTGATGTGTCTTCGTGGAATGTATTATTATTGTTATTGTACAAAGTGTAGAGTTGAGCTAATTTTATGTAGGTTGTAGTTAAGAAGGTTCGGTTGGGAGGAAATGAGTACTTATATCTATTGAACTTTGCTTAGTTTTAGTTTTCCACTTGGGAGTACTTTATGTTTGGTACTCCTATACCTGCTTGATCTCCTAGTGTTTCCTACCACATTCAAGGCTGTCATTTCGAGTGTTGAGGTAGTTGTTGCATTCATCTAGCAGACACATCTTGCTATTTTATTAAGTTTTAGTCTTATTCTAGAGACAAAGATATTGTGAATGTATTTTTTTTCATACTTTGGTAACGTATTAGTGGCTTGTACACGTGATAATTAATCTTGGGGTATTTAAGTTTATTTAGCTATTTTTGATTAATTTAAAGTTTGATTCATTTCATTTTCTTTCGCATTTACTTTCCATTGGATTTTAGGTTGAATTATCTTAGTAGGTTGAGATGAGTACCATCACACCCAGATTTTGGTCATGACAAAATGGTATCAAAGCCCCGAGTTCATCGTTCTTATGTGTATACAAGCCAAGACTAAGTAGAGTCTTGAGGATTGGTACGGACACGTCTGTACTTATCTTTGAGAGGCTATGAATACTGTTAGGAAGGATATTCACTTCTTGATTCTCTATCATGCGTTCTTGTTCTGATTTAACTCCTATCACTTTACTTCATTCTCTCACTTATAGTGGTGACTCATGCTTGATTCTACGTGCTTACAGTTTAAATGTGATCACGTAGTATATATATGATTTTAAGGCTGAAGTGATAGTCTTATGGAAAGGATGCGTGGTTGGACTTATAATACGCCACAATTTGGAAAGAGTGAGTAAGGTTGTTGTTCAATGATGTATTTTGAGGATATTGTATAGAAGGAGTAACAATGGTTGTGAGATTTCATGAACGTCTTGGGTAGTGTATGAAGGAGATAATGTTGTAGCAATCAAGATCAGAATTTCTATAGTGGTTTCATATAGTGGGTGTATATTAAGAAGGGTTATAATGCGTCTACTATGGTAATACCTTTGGTTACTTGGTTAGGGTTATAGGTTCTGTTGCTTCTACTATTGACCTAACCTACAAAAGGATGAAAATCTCTTTTGACTGAAGACTAAAGTTTTTTGATACTATATGGCAATTACATAATGGCTAGGAAGGTGTAGACTATCTAGGTACGAACATTTCGATGGGTGTAATGAGCTCTTGTAGTGGATCTACTGGACTTTCATGGTATGGTACTAGTGGTGTATGAAAATGAATATGTCAATTATCAAGTGTGAATACTAAATACTTAAGAATTATCAATTGTATCCCATGCTCGTATAATGAGATTCGATGTGGCATTCACATTTGAGAAACCAACTAGTTTGTTACTACGGACGATAAACATTGTTTATAAGGAAGATTTTAGTGGTAGATCTTTGGTATGATTAATGAATTTAGGTTTTGAAATGTATCCTTAGGATTCCAAATGAGGACTTGTAATTTAACTTTAAACTCCAAGGGAGTGGCTTGATATCGAAATAACAAGCTTATGGGCAAAGAAAGTAGCAGTGAGTATACTTGTGTGAAGGCAATTGAGAATTTTAGTGAGAAAAAGTGCTTATAGAATTGGGTTAGTCCTTTGAATTTGATTGGTATAACTGGGTTTAAGGTGTCATATTGATTGAAAAGGTTGAATTCGAGATAATGACAATGGTTATTGAGCATAACAGTTATAAAAAATCATGGATTGTTATCAAAATGCAACCATACATTAAGGAGTTTTGGTTAAATAGATTGGATATTATAATAAGGATTTGTGGGTATCTAAATTTTGGTGAGTAGCATGGTCATATGGAAAGTCATAGAATTTGTTGAGACACCGGTCAAATAGAATTGAAATAATCTAGACTCATAAATGAAATGAATTAGTGGGATATAGTTTAGCCTTTGGAAGGAGGAGAGAACAATGATATTTACTCTGGTTCAAGGGAGAGAGAGTGGATAATTAGATTCAGAGATACGTGGTTTCATTTGTTTTTCTCTAATTATGGTAATAGTGTTACATGTTATTCATACGAATTAAAAAAATATTGGATAAGTTTTGAGAAATAAGTCTACAGGCGTTTGACTCGAGTGTGGTAATAAGTTCTTTTATGGTTTCAAGTTTGGTAATTGGTACAATTGGATTTTAACAAAGAATATGATAAGGTCGATGGAGAGGTGATCAATGATAAGCTAAGATACATGAATTCATAAAAGTATTCATGGTATGAGCTAATGTTGATAGATAAGGGGATTGGGTTACATGGATGAAATTCAAAATTCAAGTTGTTCATTGTAAGTCTACATTGTGGTAGTAGGTTTCGTCAAACTATAGACTGGTGTGGTGGAAATTTATCGATTGTGTAGAGTATTGAGCAATTAAAAGGACTTGTACAAGATTTGAATTGTCGAGTTTGTTACTTTTGATCCTTAAAATGCCTAAGATAGGGCTTTAATTAAAGTTTTTATTTATAAGATGAGGTAAAAATGTCATGGGTCATTGGTCAAAGGAATTAAGATTGGTAAACGAGTTAGCAAAAGGAATAAGGGTCTGGTATATTAAAGGGTTCAAGATATTTGGAATTTGCGTCATGAAAAGAATCTAAGAAAGGTGAAGGAATAAGACATCTTGTATAGACCCTTGGTTCAGAGTTGAAGGTTGTATGAATCTTTGCCTTTGGGTTCAGATATGACCATGCAATGTGGACTAGTTTGTATAGACTTATGAGGGATATATCATTGACTTCTCGAAAGATTTGGTTTTGATTTGGGTGATAAACGGTGATGTATGGAAGATTTTGTATTTTATGTGGGTCTAGATTGCTCAAATTATGGTAGGTGACTTATGGAAGCACTACAGAATGGACTTATAGTTCTACGCGGTTATTGAGGATTTTTTAGGCGATTGGAACTACTCTGTTGATAGGACTATATAGGCTATTATGATGCGTTACATAGATACATGATGGTAAATAGAGCTTATGTGCCCATAGTATACATAATTATTGGGGTGACCAAGAATCTCTCTAAGTTTCGGTATGAAGTATATGATGGTTTAAATGGTAGTTGAAATTTGGTATGTAAGATATTGCGTGGAGCTGACATTAGGTGTGATTCAATATCTATACCTACATGGGAAAGTATTGTTAGATTTGAAATTAGCGGTATGATCCTTGGGTATGCCCCTTATCTATCATGGAATAATTAAATAGAAAGAGATGGAGCCATAATTTGAATTATTTGGAGGTGACAATGTGTTGCTAAGAAGACTTTGATACTAGTAACAGTTTGGGAGTAAGCTAAATGGCTGGCGTGGCTATGATATTTTGTTAGTATTGAGAGTGTTGGCTTTAGTGGAGTACTATGAGAAGCTAAATCGAGTATGCATATGATTGTAATGGGGACCAGATTGATTGATTATGGGTAGCTAAAAATCAAAAAGATGGGGTCAAATGAATAGAAGTATTTGATATGGACACAATGAAAGAAGTATCTTATGTTATTTGACCTTAGTTTCGTGCATTGTTATGTAACCATACGTGTTCCTACTTTGTTTTGGGCATGATTTAGAGTATGATTCCCTACTTATGCCCACACATATTTCTACTTCGGTAGATGGATCCCTAGTGGTGGATTGGGTGTATCAATCCTGTGATGTCCTTTTGGTAGGGTAGGATGCTTTTCAAACTTGGTTATTTCAGTTGTGGCAGATTTGGTGTTATTTGGGATAGTTGAAGTATGTCAGTAGTTCTACACGCATAACTTTGCTTATGAGAATTTATAAAAGAGCCACCACGAATACTTACAGTTATCTGAGAGTCTTAAGATTCATCTCATCATTAAGATCACATTTTGGCTATGTATAATTAAAAGTGGGGCCTATTGGGTCTAGTCTTACCGCTCTTTAGGGTTGTTTACAATCACATCTACTGGTTTACCATCTCTAATAGTGTCGTTAGAGGTTTTACATGCTTGGGTGTGTTGCTCTCTAGGAAGTTACTCGATCATTTCCTTCTTTGGATTAGATAAATTTGATTCACCCATGCTGAATACCCAATGTCTAAAGATCAATATTTTTTATAACTTAAGCTTGTGGGAAGATTTGGCTGTGAGAATGAAATCTTGACAAGATATGTGATGGGTTGCACATTATGAGTATGAGGTGTTTGTTCAAATTTACTTCTAATTATATCCGGTACTGATTAAAAATGTTATTGTGGTTATGTGGGAAAATATTCGCCTTGGTGGTTGTGTTATAATTCAATGGGTTTCTATTCAAATTGGATCATGGATTAGCTTGTGGCTTGGTAATCACTCCTGATTTGTAAATATGTCAAAGTTTGATTCGAAAGTCCAGTTCTTAGTGGTTGATCATGATGGATTGGTTTTAAGGAGGAGCTCACTTGGAGGGATGAACACCGACTCTGGAAGATCATAACTCAGCCTTTTGATAATGTCGGTTATTCTTCCTTCTCTTTCTTTATGTTCGAGGATGAACATTGTTTTTAGTGGTGGATGATGTAATGACCCGTTAGGTCATTTTGAGAACAATTCCTCTCTCTTTTATAAAAGACCCATTTCTTAAATTTAATTTGGGCATTTTGAACTATTCGGTAACTATAGTTAATTGGTGATTTAGATAATTAATTTTATTGGTGGGCAAAATTATTAATTTATTTAATATTCTATACCATTTATTTATTAAAATAAGTTAGTAGGGTTATCCACTTTTAGTACATAATTATTTTATTTAGAAAAAATAAATTAGGCGAGAAGACATACACATAGGACGACAAAGAGCGGCTGCAAGTGCTTCAGGTAAATCAACCATACCTCTAAATTCTTGGTTTGTGTATATGCGTTGGATCATATATTATTATTATAATATTTTTTGTGAAAGAGAAATAATAGAATTTGAATTGAAAAGAAATAAGGGAAACTAATGTACCTGGTAACGTTTTGGACTTGGTGAGAAATAAGTTTATGGGTAGTAGAGGGTAATCATTGTAGAATGATTATACCCAATCATTGTGCAGTGATCATGGCTAATAATTGGATGGTTATATGCACATGTATATACATAATGTAATGATTGGGTGTATATGAGGTAGTTTTGATGTTAGGTTTAAGGATTTGCAGTTTGGGTTTTGTCAAGTTGAGTTACTGATATGGTAACTTTGATGTTAGTTCCTATTTATTTATTGATATTATTTTTAAATTTTCTTACAATATCACATTATAATTCAAGTTTTGATATATTGAGATATGTAATTAAAATGTGTAATATATTATATGAATATAATTAAATTTACATTATTGGAAGAAGTTGAGGCTTAACCCTAGACTTGAGATGTAGGAAATTGACTATAGAATTTGGGTGAGTTTTTGGGTATAAGCTAGACATATAATAATATGTGTGTTGTTGGCTTTGAAATCTTTTTGTGACTATTTATTTGATTAGATTGTGGTGTTTCGGATACTATTCAAAAAGTGAAGGCTCCAGTGGTTGAGTGACCGTGATTTAGCTAAGGCAAGTAAACTTCTAAACCTTAGTTTAAGCTTGTAGATGCTAGTATTTCCTTGTTATGTGTGTTGGGGAGTAATGAAAATTGGACTATTTTATTGACTGTATGATTAACTTTTAAAATGGGGACGAGGGGTATAAAATTGCAATCTAATGACGTGTATTGGTGTGATCAATGTGATGAGATTATTCACTTATTTTGGACATATGAAATGACTATTGTTATGAGATGTGAAGATTTATTGTTCATATCATGTTATTATTGTGAATTATATGAACATTAATTGATTGCATTGGTTCTGATATACTGTGCTGAGACTGGAAATGGTATGAAACAGACGGGTCGGGCCACATGCTCCATGACAGGTATTATGAAACAAAAGAGTCGGGCCACACGCTTCGTGATAGGTATTATAAAACACAAGAGGTCGGGCCATATGCTCCATAGAAGGAATGTATATTGAGGGGACAGGCCACACACTCCGTGGCAGTTACATGGATAGAAATGTCCCCCATGGGTTTCAAACTATAATTTAGCGTATGTGTACCGATAGGATATACATGCATCATTTCATTGCATTGCATCACATCTTTATGATATTTATGAATTTGTATTTACCCCTTATTGCTCTGTATATGCTGAACTTGACTTGATATAATTCATTTGATGAGACTATTGATGAGCATTCGTGGATTGTATTATTTTTGTTATTCGACAAAGTGTAGAGTTGAGTTGGTTTTATATAGTGGTAGTTAAGAAGGTTCGGTTGGGAGGACAAGAGTAATTAAATCTATTGAACTCGTCTAAGTTTTATTTTTCCACTTGCTAAGTACCATGATTTTTGGTACTCACCCCTTGCTTCTATACTTGTGTCGGTTGTTATCCCGGACCTGCTTGATCTCCTAGTATTTTCTATCACATCCAAGGCTATCATTTTGAGTGTTTAGGTAGCTGTTTCATCCAACCTGTGGACACCTCTTACTCTTTTATTATATTTTAGTCCTATTATAGAGATAAAGACATTGTGACTATATTTCCTTTTATACTCCGGTAATGTATTTGTGGCTTATATTCGTGACAACCAATCTTGGGGTATTTAAGTTTATTTATCTATTTTTGATTAATTTAAAGTTTGATTTATTTTATTTTCTTATGCATTTACTTTTCATTGGGTTTCAGGCTGACTTATCTTAGTGGGTTGAGATGAGTTCCATCAAACCCAACTTCGAGTCATGAAAATTTGTGCCTCCAAGAAGAGCTCATGTACAAAGAAACTTCAAAGAGGAGAAACAAGTTTTAAATGACCCTTTGAATGAACAAGTGACTAATGCATAGTTCTAGGCAACTTTTCATATGCTAACCCAAGATGTGACTACTCATGTGAACCAAAGGGTAGTTACTCCTCTAAATATTCCTACTCTGTTTTCAAGGGTTAGAGACTTTGCAAGGATGAACCCTCCTGAGTTTCATGGATCCAAGGTTGATGAGGATCCCCGAGACGTTATTGATGAATTGTATAAGATCGTGGATATCATAGGAGTGTCTTTGGAAGAGAAGGAGAAATTGGCGGCCTACAACCTCAAAGGTATTGCTCAAGTGTGGCACAATCAATGGAATGTTGAAATGGTTGAAGAGGGTCCTATAGGTTGGGAGTATTTCAAAGTTGCATTTCTTGACTACTTCTTCCCACTTGAGTTGAGAGAGGCGAAGGAGTTAGAGGTTATCAACCTCAAGCAAGGAAAAATAGGTGTGAGGGAATATGCCCTTAAGTTCATCAAGTTGTTCAAATATGCTCCTTCTTTGTTGGCCGACCCTCATGCCCAAATGAGTAAGCTTATTTCGGGTGTATCAGACTTAGTGATAAACCAATGCTGAACCACTATGCTCATCAAAGAGACGAATATTTCTAGGTTTATGACTTATACCGAAAAAATTGAAAGGGAGAAGCTTAAGTGAAGGAAAGTAAGAGAGTCTAAGAGGGCTCATTATGAAGGTGGGTTTACTCAACCTAAATCGGGTGGTGGTAATGTCCGTTTCCACTGTGGCCAAAAGTTTCAAGGCCAAGGTTCTTCACAATCTCCGGGTCAAAGATTAGATAAAGATAGGGCCTTCACCCCTAATGCTCAAGGTGGTAAAGCAACAAAACTCACTCTTCCTAAGTGTACCAAGTGTGGAAGAAACCATGGAGGTAAATGTTTGGTAGAAACGGGTGCATGCTTTGGATGTGGTAAGATAGGGCATAAAGTCTCCAAATACTCTAACAAGGGGAGAAAAGGGTGTCCTCAAGGTCAGACTACTCAAGGTGGATAAGCTCCACAAAGTGGTCACGGGTATGTTGAAAGTCTTTGATTTTAATATATATGCATTTTTAGATCTAGGTGCTACTCTATCATTGTTACTCCTTATCTTAGCTATGTGATTTAGAGCTTGTTTTGATAGGCTTATTTTAGGTACTTTTAAAGTTAAAAATAACTTTTAAGCTCTTTTATGGTGTTTGGGTAAATTATGAAAGTGCTTTTGAACACTCATTTAAAGGCAAAACAACTTTAAAAAAAGCTGAAAATGAAAATCTAGAATTTCCAAGTTAAAGAAGCAGCTTAAAAAGAGCTTATCCAAACAGGCTCTTATTTTTAGTCCTGAGATCTTGCTAGAGCCTTTTTCGGTCTATATTCTTTTTGGTGCTTCATTTGTGTCTAAAAGAGTATATAAAAATTGTCCAGTTTTAGTTTTTCATTAAATTACCTCAGTTAATCTTATAGAGCTTGATATGACCGATTTAGATGTTATTCTCGGTATGGATTGGCTTCATGGTTGTTATGCCTCTATTTGTTGTAGGACCCATGTAGTCAAGTTTCAATTTCCTAATGAACCAGTCCTAGTATAAAAAGGTAGCAGTTCCGTATTTAAGGGTAAATTCATTTCATTCCCTACAGCTCAGAAAATGATTTCCAAAGGCTACATCTATCATCTAGTCAGGGTTAGAGGTACTAATTCTGAAATTCCTACTCTTGAGTTAGTTTCAGTTGTTAATGACTTTCCAGAAGTTTTCCCTGACGATCTCTCAAGTGTTCCTCGCGAAAGAAAAATAGAGTTTGGTATCGACTCCTCCTCGATACCCAGTCTATCTCTATTCCTCCTTATTGAATGGCCCCGGCAGAATTATAGGAATTAAAGGGATTAGCTGAAGGATCTTATAGATAAGACTTTTATTAGATTGAGTATATCTCCATGGGGTTTTCCAGTTCTCTTTTTTAGAAAGAAGGATGGTTCTCTTTGTATGTGTATTAATTATCGGAAATTAAACAAAGTCAAAATTAAGAATACGTATTTCATTCAAAAGATTGATGACTTGTATGATCAACTTCAAGGAGAAAGTTACTTTTCAAAGATTGATCTTCTATAGAGTTATCATCAATTCCAAGTAAGGGAATGTGACATTCTGAAGATGACTTTTAGAACACGATATGGTGACTTTGAATTCTTGGCTATGTCTTTTGGACAAATGAATGCTCTTGCAACTTTTATGGATTTGACTAATAGGTTGTTCAAGCAATACTTGGTTATGTTCGTTATTGTGTTCATTGATGATATTTTGATCTACTGTCGGAGTGAGAAAGATCATGCCGATCATTTGAAGATTATGTTGCAAATTCTCAAGCACCGTCAGTTGTATTCAAAGTTTAGTAAGTGTGAATTTTGGTTAAGGTTAGTTTCTTTCCTTAGACCAAGTTTGTCACGAACCAAGCCTAGGTCCTAGACGTGACATGGCGAATGAGAAATCCCAAAGTACCTCAAACAAGCCTCTTAGCATTCTTTTAGCCTTTTATAGGTAATGAAAATAAATAAACAAGCAGAAATCATAATAGTAAATCTTTCACTTACATATGTCCAACAATACCTCTAACTTTTAGATTTAACGGGGAAAAGACAAGTCCCACCTCACCCTCAATCATAATAGAAAGAAATATCATAGTAAGTGTCTAAAGATCTCAACATATCATAAGCTAGAAAGATAAAGAAGTATTATTCCCGAAACATGGAAACTCATCAAAAATAGTCTTCAAATGAAATCTCAACTAGCCACGTGGAGGAGAACGAAGAGGAGTACCGGTCCCTACATGGTGATATCATGTAGGAAAAAGAGTATGCGTTAGTACTTCAAATATACTAAGTATGTAAGCATTCATGAACATTGAGGAAACATTAAAACAGTTATGTAATATGAACTACAATTCAATACATGGATAATCAATCATATAGATATCCTTTAAAACATTCATTTTGTTGAAAGATGACCATAACCTACCTTTAAGACCATGCGAGTTATTAAATGAAATCCAACATAACCCCTTACATTTGTCGGAGAGACTACTTTCCGGGTAAAACTCCATCAACTTCATTCATTTCTTTAATTTTAACTTTAAGGACTTTCATGGATCCATTAGCCTAAGCTTACAAGGGCACCTATGTTGGCACATCATTAATGAGACAAGAGGTTGCTACTAAGATTTCCTTACCGAATCCCACCTCATTGACCCATTCGGTGCTCAGTCAATCCCACAGAATAGTTTAATACTTCAAAATAGTCATAGCATATAGCTTGAGAATTCAAAATATCACATTCGGTGGAATAGCTCATTAAAAGCTTTATTGATTCAAATATGCAAGAATTGTCCTTATAACATAAAGAATCCATCATTCATAGAATTTCATAATTCTTTTATTTCATAAGACTACATTTTGATCATAGACATTGCTTTCATAAATATTTATTGGGAGTCAAAGCTTTCAAGTAAAACTTCATTGAAAATATAGTAAACCAAGGTGGGTTCAAATCACTTCAACTTTAAAACGTGAATGTAAATGAAATTAGGCATAAATACTTTGAAATCCATCAATTAAAAATCATGCTTTACAACCCACCATTAATTTCAAGAACTATTAAAGAGCTAAATAGAGAAAAATACTTGCAAACCATCAATTCATACATATGAAATCATTTTGCATTAAAATAGATAATTAATCATTAGTTTAACCATAATTCATGCTATTAAGTAGAAATAAGAATTTACCCTTTAACAAAATCTTACTTGAAATCAAGAGATTTAGTTGAAAGAGTTTTTTTGAAATACATGGGTGGAAGAATCCATGGATAAACACCCACATAACTTAGAGTAAAGCTTAAAGAAAATAAATATAATTTATCATCTAATCAAAATACTTTAGGTATGAGAGTGGAAGGAATACTCTAATTGAAGCATTAAATACTTGGAATCCGAAGTGTTACTCAAAATCGAAGGACTTAATAAATACTCTTGAATCCTAGGATTTTCTCCTCTCCAGAGCATTTTGTGTACTACCCAGAGTATATGAATCACCGGAAAAGTATTTCTAAAATACTAAGAACTAAAACTATATTTTGAGAATGATTAAAGGAGTGTATAGAGAGAAGAGTTGCTTGAGAAAGCTTGATGAACAAAATGATGAAATAAGGTGGGTATTTAAAGGTATAAATGAGGGACCTAACAATAATTAAAATAATTATAAACAAAAATCTGAAAATTTAATGGAGGATTGTGATTTCATGGATGATGTCAAATGGAGGACTATTGATAACATGGGTAAAGTCAAATGGATCTAGATCTTTTCATTGTTGGTGAGATGAATCTTCTTTTAATGGAATACCCTTTTTTGGAGCTGCATTTGTAAAAGATAACTTTCTCATTAGGATTTGGTGTCTTAATATGAATTGTTTTTCTAGAAGTCTACTTTCATATCGTGCAAGAATCAACCGATTTGGAGTATCCTACAGTTATATATGATTTTCCTTCTACAACTACTTTATTTCGTCACAACACCATGTCTTGCAATAATTAATTTATTTGACCTACTTAACCTCTAAAACTTAAAATATGGTCTTCACAAAAGTTGTAGGTAATGATGTTGGGTTATTCCAAAATTTGAATCACCTAATTTGGATTATCCTATAAAAAGTTATTTTCAAAATACAGAAGCGATATCATTTTCATTGACAATTGGAACATCATATACAACGTTATTAGGGGTTGTTACATTATCTTCCCCTTGGAAACATTCATCCTCGAATGAGGAAACACTTAGCTTGAGTAGAGTAGAATGTAAACCAACAAACCCATCATTAATGCAATAATGCAATTTAAAACATCATTCGAAATATATTTTATAATTTTGCTAGCATATGACAAGAAAAGTTAAAATGCAAGGATTTTAAGTAATTGAGTAAGGACAACGTACTACCTTAGGTTTGGGTAGAGGGAAAAAGATGAGAGTGTCGCTTAATCATATCCTCTTCCGCTTCCCATGTATCACTTTCGATTTGTTGATTCCTCCAAAGGACTTTAACAGATACAACTTCTTTGTTCCTCAATCTCTTAACTTGTTGGTCTAAAATTTCAATCGGAACTTCTTCATAGGTCAAGTTTTCTTCAACATTCACTACTCTCAAAGGAACGATAGAACTAGGATGACCCACACATTTTTTCAACGTAGACACATGAAACACTGGATGAACCATGACCATTTCCAAAGGTAACTCCAACTCATATGCAACCTTGCCAACACGTCTTACGATTCTATAAGGCCTTACATACCTAGGGTACAATTTCACTTTCTTACCAAACCGAACCACACCCTTCATGGGTGAAACCTTCAGATACACCCAATCGTCCACATTAAACTCAAGCTCCCTTCTTCTAGTGTCAGAATAAGACTTTTGATGACTTTGAGCCATTTTCAACCTTTCTCTAATGATCTTCACCTTCTCTAAAGTATCAAGTACCAAATTGGGGCCCAATAAGGTCATCTCACCTACTTCAAACCAACCAACCTGGGATTTACATTGTCTCCCATACAAAGCCTCAAACGGTGCCATCTCAATACTTAAGTGGTAACTATTATTATAGGCAAACTCGATGAGCTGTAGATGATCATTCCAATTTACTTTAAACTCCAACACACAAGCCCTTAATATACCCTCTAGTGTTTGAATCATGCTTTCAACTTGCCCATCCATTTGAGGATAAAATGTGGTGCTCAATTTTACCTTAGTACTGAGGCCTTTTTGAAATGATCTCCAAAAGTGAGAAGTGAATTGGGTACCACGATCCAAAATAATGGATAACGGCACATCATACAACTTCACCAACTCCCGAATATACAACTTGGCATAGTCTTTGGAACTATAGGAAGTTGTAACCAGTAGGAAGTGAGCCAACTTAGTCATTCTATCAATAATTACCCAAATCGAATCATGACGCTTCCGGGTATGAGGCAAACCCACTACAAAATCCATATTCACATTTTCCCACTTCTAAGTAGGGGTTTCAATGTCTTGGTCTAGGCTACCCGACCTTTGATATTCATCTTTCATTTGTTGGAAATTCGGACACGAACCTTGATATGTCTTTCTTCATGCTACCCCACTAATAGAACTCTTTTAAGTCTCGATACATTTTTATCAAACCAGTATGAATGGAGTATGTAGAATTATGAGCCTCAATCAAGATCAAATTCCTTAGGCCATCAAAATCTGGAACACATAGCCGACCTTAGTAGTATAGTACCCCATATCCCCCTTGGGAAAAGACATCTATCTTCTTTTCCTTCACCAACTTCTTTAAATCAATAAATGTCGGGTCAATATCTTGCTTTGATTTAACATCCACCAATAAAGAGGATTTATACCTATTTTGAACAACCATACCACCATCATTAGTACCACACAACTTTACCCCTAATCTATCCAACCGGTGAATATCTTTCACCAACTCCCTCTTCCCTTCATCCACATGGGCCATACTCCCCATAGAGACTCTACTAAGTGCATCGGCAACCACATTGGCTTCACCCGGATGATAGTGCACACTCATGTCATAGTCCTTAAGGAGTTCTAGCTACTTCATTTGCCTTAGATTAAGGTCCTTTTGGGTGAACACATATTGAAGACTTTTATGATTGGTATACACATCCACATGCACCCCATAGAGGTAATATCTCCAAATCTTAAGAGCAAAAACAATGGTCGCCAATTCAAGGTCTTGGGTAGTGTAGTTATGCTCAGACACTTTTAATTGTGTAGAAGCATAGGCTATGACCTTGCCATTTTACATTAAGACCCAACCTAAACCAATCTTTGAAGAATCACAATAAACTAAAAACCCTTCTAATCCTTCTAGTAGAGTCAAAATATGAGCGGAGGTAAGTCGATCTTTCATGGTCCAGAAACTCTTCTCACACTCATTCGTCCATATGAATTTAGCTTTTTTGGGTTAATTTTTTCATAGGAGATGAGATGGAAGAAAACCCTTCAAAGAACCTTCTATAGTACCTAGCTACACCCAAGAAGATCTTAATGTCTGAAGAAGAAAATAGTCTAGGGCAATTCTTGACTGCCTCCATTTTCATGGGATCAATGTTGATCCCATCACCGGATCCTACATGACCAAGAAATGCCACCTCTTTCAACTAAAATTCATACTTACTAAATTTTGCAAACAATTGCCTATCCCTAAACGTTTGAAGCACAATTATCAAGTGATTTTTATGTTCTTCCTCACCCCGAGAGTAAATCAAAATATCATCAATGAAGAACACCACAAAAGTATCAAGGTAAGGTTTGAACACCCTATTCATCAAGTCCATGAACATCGCCGGTGTATTCATCAACCCAAAACTCATCACCATAAACTCGAAGTTACCATACCTTGTTCGTAAAGACATTTTGGGAATGTCACACTTCCTCACCCAAAGTTGGTGATAGCCGGACCAAAGGTCGATCTTGGAGAAGTGACTTTTCCCTTGCAATTGATCAAACAAGTCATCTATTCTAAGGAGTGGGTAGTTGTTCTTAATGGTCATCTTACTTTATTGTTGGTAGTTTATGCACATTCGAAGGGACCCATCCTTCTTTCTCACAAATAACACGGGAGCACCCCATGGAGAGATACTTGGTCTTATAAACCCCTTTTCTAACAAGTTATTTAATTGTTCCTTCAACTCTTTCAATTCTTTCAGGGCCATCCAGTAAGAAGGAATAGAGATATGTTGGGTATCGGGGAGGAGAACGATACAAAAATCAACTTTCCTTTTGAGAGTAACACTGGGACATCAAGGAACTCATTGACTTTGGAAATCGACTCAAGATGAGAACTTTCAGAATTGACATCCCTAACCCTCACAATGTGGTAAATACAACCCTTAGAAATCATTTTTCGGGCCTTAAGATAAGAAATGAACTTACCCTTCACCACCAATTCACGACCCTCCTATTCAATGATGGACTCATTAGGAAATTGGAACTTTACTCTATGAGTCCTACAATCCATGGAAGCATAAGATACATGTAACCAATCCATCCCAAGAAAGACATCAAAATCTATCATGTCAAGCTCAATGAGATCACAAGGATTAACTTTATGTAAGATAGACACGGGACAACCCCTTAGACCTTTCTAGAAATAACCGACTCACCACTAGGGGTAGACACCAAATAGAGATCTAATAACATTTTATCTGACACATCATACCTATTAGTAAGGAATGAAGTAGCAAATGATAAATTTACACCCAGATCTAATAGTGCATACACATCAAAAGAAAAAACCTTTAACATATCGGTAATGATATTAGGTATCTCCTCAACCTCTCATCTCCCATGCAAGACGTAAAAGCAGTTAGTGCATTGGACACCTCTTTGGGCTTGTTGACCATGAGAAATTTATCGTTGAGTCCTACCACCACCATCTCTACAATCCCTATCATGGTAGACCAGTTTGCCACACTTAAAGCATGCATTGGATCCTACTAAGCATTCCCCTTTATGAGTCCTTCCACACTTCTTATAAGCGGGGAAAGTTTGAGCAACAACATTCTCTCTTGGAACCATTGGTTTAGCACCCTTTTCCTTGTTGAACCTTGGAGGAGGAGTATTGGTGGAACCTTGTCCCACAAACTGTTGCCCACCTTGTCCTTTGCCATTGTTACCATAATCGTACCTTTGAGGATTGAACCCTCTTGATCTATCTCTCATCTTCTCTTCTTCAATTTTTTCTGCGCAAGTCATTAACCGAGATATTTCCATCTCCATGACCAACATGGATATTTTTCACTAATTGGACACCAAGCTTGAGACATCAAAAATAAACTTGCTCATCCTAGCTCTTGGGTTGGAGACCATAAAGGGAGCATACTTTGACAACTTAGTGAATTTGAGAGCATACTCCCTCACGCTCATACTTTCATGATGGAGGTTGATGAACTCTTGGATTTTTTCCTCCCATAGCTCTAATGGGAAGAAGCGGTCTAGAAAGGCAACTTTGAACTCTTCCTAAACTATCGGCCACATTTCTTCACCCTCTCAATAACCCATTGTTCGTACCACACTTAAGCCACACCTTTGAGTTAATAGGCCACTAGCTCGGCCTTCTTAATTGGTGGAACACCCATGATAGCCACAATCTGGTACATCTCATCAATGAACTCCATAGGGTCCTTATCTAGTTTAGAACCATCGAACTCGGGTGGATTCATCCTTTGGAAATCCCAAATCCTAGAGGCCAGATTTTGCATTTATGGAGGAGGAATACCTTGATACCCTTGGTTGTCTACAACTTAAGTCAACAACGTAATGATATTGTGAAACTCGCATGTGTTACCCTTTCTTATAATATGGGGCATTGGGAACCGGAGGAGCTTGGTCCTTATTGTCAACCCTTGCTCTTGGAGGTGCTCTTCCATGAGTCAATATCTAGATAACATAAAATGGGTCATTAGTTAAAGGAAAACTTAGGACACTTTAAGGCACGACATGAATTTGAAAGAAGTGAAAACTTTTCTAAATGTCCCATAGTCTCCTATTCATAGTTATGGCGCACTTTACAACCATGAACAAGATCCTATTTGATGCGGTATGTTGGACTCCGAGGAATATTCAAAACTTCAAGCTCTGATACCAAGTTTATCATGACCCCAACCTAGGGCCTAGACATGACATGGTGAATGAAAAAACTGAAAGTACCTCAAACAAGCCTCTTAGCATTCTTTTGGCCTTTCATAGGTAATGGCGATAAATAAACAAGCAGAAATCATAACAGTAAATCTTCAACTTACATATGTCCAATAATACCTCTAACTTTTATATTTAACAGGGCTAAGACAAGTCCCTAGCTCACCATTAATCATAATAAAAAGAAATGTCATAGTAAGTGACTAAAGATCTCAACGTATCATAAGCTAGAAAGATAAAGGAGTATTGTTCCTGCAACATGGGAACTCACCAAAAGTAGTCTTTAAACAAAATCTCAACTAGCCACATGGAGGAGAACGAGGAGGAGCATCGGTCTCTACATGGTGATATCATATAGGAAAAAGAGTATGCGTTAGTACTTTGAATGTACCAAGTATATAAACATGCATAAACATTGAAGAAACATTAAAATATTTATGTAATATGAAACGTAATGCAACACATGGATAATTAATCATATAGATATTCTTTAAAATATTCATTTTGTGGGAAGATGACCATAACCAACATTTAAGACCATGCGAGCTATTACATGGAATACAACATAACCCCTTACGTTGGACGAGGAGAGTACTTGCCGAGTAGAACTCCATCAACTTCATTCATTTCTTTAACTTTAACTTTAAAGGCTTTCATGGATCCCTCTGCCTAAGCCTACAAGGGCTCATAAGTTGGCATATAGTAATGACACAAAGGGTTGCTACTAGGATTCCCTTATCGAATCCCACATCAATGACCCATTCGGTGCTAAGTCAATCCCATGGAATAGTTTAATACTTCAAAATAGTCATAGCATATAGCCTGAGAATTCAAAACATCACATTCGGTGGAATAGCTTATTAAAATCTGTATTAATTCAAATATGCAAGAATTTTCCTTATAGCTCAAAGAATCCATCATTCATAGCATTTCATAATTCTTTTATTTCATAAGACTCTCTTTTAACCATAGACATTGCTTTCATAAATATTTATTTGGAGTCAAAGTTTTCAAGTCAAGCTTCATTGAAAATATAGTAAAACTAGGTGGGTTCAAATCACTTCAACTTTCAAACATGAATGTAAATGAAATTAGGCATAAATACTTTGAAATCCATCAATTAAAAATCATGCTTTAAATAACCCACCATTAATTTCAAGAACCTTTAAACAACTAAATAGAGAAAATACTTGCAAACCATCAATTTATAAATATGAAATCATTTTGCATTAAAATGAACTAATAATCATTAGTTTAACTATGATTAATGCTATTAAGTAGAAATAACAATTTACCCTTAATAAAATCTTACTTGAAATCAAGAGATTTAGTTGAAATAGTTTTGAACTACATGGGTGGAAGAATCCATGGATAAACACCCACATAATTTAGAGTAAAGCTTAAAGAAAATAAATATAATTTTTTCATATAATCAAAATACTTTAGGCGTGAGAGTGGAATGAATACTCTTATTAAAGCCTTACATACCTGGAATTCAAATCATTACTCAGAATCGAAGGACTTAATAAACACTCTTGAAATCTAGCATTTTCTCCTCGTCGGAGTATTTTGTGTACTTCCTGTAGTATATGAATCACCTGAATAGTATTTCTATGCTACTAAGAACTAAATCTATATTTTGAGAATGATTAAAGGAGTGTATAGAGAGAAAAGTTACTTGAGAAAGCTTGATTAACAAAATGATGAAATAAGGTGGGTATTTATAGGTATGAAGGAGGGAGGGACCTAACAATAATTAAAATAATTATAAAGAAAAATATAAAAGTTTAATAGAAGATTGTGATGTCATAAGTGATGTTAAATAGAGGACTATTGATGTCATGCGTGATGTCAAATGGATCTAGATCTTTCCATAGTTGGTGAGATGAACCTTCTTTAAATGGAATACCCCTCTTTGGAGCTGCATTTGAAAAAGATAACTTCATCATTAGGATTTGGTGTCTTAATTTGAAATTGTTGCTCTAGAAGTCTTTTTTCATATTGTGCAAGAATCAACCAATTTGGAGTAGGCTAGAGTGAGATATGAATTTTCTTCTACAAATACTCCATTTCATCACAGCACCATATTTTGCAACAATTAATTTATTTGACCAACATAACCTATGACACTTAAAATATGGTCCCATAAAATTTATAGGTAATGAAGTTCGGGTTATTCAGAAATTTTAATCACCTAATTTGGACCATCCTATTAAAAGTTATGTCCAAAATACAAAAGCGGTATCATTTTTATTAAGAATTGGAACATCATATACAATGTTTTTAAGAGGGTGTTACATATTGTCTCTGTTGAAGGAATCATAATTGATCTTAAGAAGATCAAATTGGTTAATAATTTGCCTAGACCATTGTCTCGTTCCGATATAGTTGTTGTCATAGCCCTTAATGGTGATTAATTTGGAAAATTATTGCATGTGCTTGTTTGGGCTGTTCCGAGCTTCGAATTTTGTTCCAGTAGGAACAACAGTTCAGTGAGGTATTTAGGACCTTTTCATAGAGTCAATTCTTGAATAATTGGAGCGTGTTCCATATTTCCCTTTTTGACTTCGAAATTGATTTGTATCTGATTTTGATAATTTTAGTTTAAAACGATCGTAATAATCTTGTGATTCTATTTTTGATAGTGTTGTAGCGGTTCAAGGCCGAATGGAAGGGAAAATCTCTGGTTACGTGATTTGGATTTTCACGGTCAGCTTATAGGTAGGCTATGACTTTCCTTTCCTTAAACTGAGCATGATTAAGTGATTGTATATTGGCTATCTTCAGTCGTTGTTTAATTCCAATACGAGCTACAGCAGTGGTTCTAGTCCACCACTCATTATAGCTTAGCTCAAGTCCATAGCTATTTTCACCTTGGTTCAAGTCCTTGGTCATATATACACGTGGTTCAAGTCCACGATTTTCCTTAGCCTTGGTTCAAGTCTTTGGTTACTCAAAATCTCTATTCAAGTCCTTGATTCTTCCTCTTCATTTCGGTTCAAGTCTTTAACGCCTATTGGTTTTGATGAAGCTTCAGGCATACTTATTGGTTCGGTTCAAGTCCATGAAAGGTCGTAGAAATCTTGGAAAATTCATCGGGTTCTCTTATTTCATTTCAAACTCTTCCTTGCACCTATCGGGGTTATGGAATTTCGCTTGGGTTTTACTTTTAACTTGCGCACGAGTGTACCCACTAGATTTATGGGAGCGTAGTCAGATTTAGTTAGTTTGTTTCTCTTTCCTTGTGTGTTAGTACACTTGTGTGCATTCTAGTTAGACTTTCATTCCTTGTTTATTATTATGTGTAATGATCCGTTAGGCCATTTTGAGTACGAGTCTTCCTTATTTCATAAAAGATTCCTTTCATATATTTAAATTGGGAAATTGAGACTTTTTGGTAACTACAGTTAATTAGTTGTTGGTGATTTTAGATAATTAATTTAATTGATGGACTAAATTGTTAATTTTATTAATATCTTATACCACTCTATTAAAATAAAAAGTAGGGTTGGTTACTTTAGGTTCACAATTATCTGTAGAAGAAAGAAAAAAAAGCAAGAAGAAGGAGAACTAACCTGTGCGTGCGGCGTCGAACACATAGCATAGAGAAAAGACGTACTCGATGTAAGAGTTTCAATCTGAGCCTTCAATTCTGTGATGCATCTATTGTTACATATATTAATAATAATATTTTATTATAATTAGATGGGAAAGGGAAAAGGAATTAACTTTTGGTGTGGTCTTTCATGTTTGTTGGGGAGCGGCTGCCTGCACCTCAATCATTGACAATCATTGTCAAATGATTGAGGCTTAGTTATATATATATATATATATATATATATATATATATATATATATATATATATAATAAGGACCTGGAAGAGAAAGTATGGTCGTTGTGATTTGATGTATTTGTTTTCTTTCTTCTCAGATCCTTCATTTAATTATCACTTCATGATTCAAGTTTCGGATATAGTGATACATGTAATTAAATATTAGTTCTATCGTATTATATGAATTTCATTGGATTTAGGATGTATGGAGGAATTGAGACCTAATCCTTGACTTGATATTTAGGACTTGATTATAGATTTGATCAAGTTTTTGCGTCTAAGTTAGACATATAGTAATATGGGTGTTGTTCTTTTCGGAATCTTATTATGATTATTTATTTGATTAGATTGCATTGATTTAAAAGTCCAATGAAAGGGGAAAGCTCAAGTCCCAGAGTAATAGCTTGTTTATTTGAGGCAAGTGAATTTTTAAACCTCAGTTTAAGCTTGTAGATGCTTGTATTTCCTTGTTATGTGCACTATGGAGTAATGAGAATTGGATTGGATTATTGACTGTATGATTGGCCTTAAAATGGAGATGAGGGGTATAAAATGACGATCTAATGACATGTATTGGTGGAATTCATGTAATGAGATTACGTATTTATTTTGAAAATATGAAATGACTATGTTGATATGAGATAGGTGTCACGCCCCGGAAAGGTACCCTAGACGTGACCGGCACTTGAAAGCCAATTCTGACCTTCAAGCGAACCACCTAACTCAATCATTTCGTCATTCAGTATTATACGCTCAAAGAAAGGCTCAATTATAACATGCTATTTACAATATGGGGGCCGAAGACCAAACATGTTTAACTCAACAAAATAAGCATAATAGGACTCCTCAAAATAACAGTCCAAACTCCCCACACTCTAGTCTATGAAGCCTCTATCAAAGTATGGAAGGTGACAATGACAAGCCCATGGCTACCACAATCAAAATAAAGGAGACAACATGAAGCTATACAGGGAGCTCAAGATCCTCCGGAAGCTAGGAAGACTCACCACGTAGCTGGAAGTGCGTAGATAATCAACGGTGCGCTGGTTGATATTCTCTGGTACCTGTTTCTGCATCATGAAATGATGCAGGCCAAATGGCGTCAGTACGTGGAATGTACGAGTATGTAAAATGGCCGGATGAAAAAACATCAAGAAAACATTAATATCAACTCAGGATCTCAACTCAAACATATATATATGACAACTCACTCCAATGTCCTAAGTCTAACAAGAATAATTTAGATAGGACTAACTCATAAGACCCTTAACTAAACTGACTCGGAGCACTATCAAGACCTAAATTGGAGTTTCTCTTATCCAACAACCATCACCTATGAGCCGGTGATAGTACAACAATCAGACGTTGTTGCCACGTCCGTCTATACCTTGCCAGGGCATGAACGCCTCCCTAATCATGGATACCATCGATTAGTCAAGTCCTATCATTTCAGGACAATAAAATGGGAAGCATCCGACTTTAATGGTTCCATCCCTACCTACGTTGGCGGCGTAGTTTCTGGGGTTCGAGTATGGACTATACTCTTACCCGCTTCGGTGCTCGATACTCCTCCCATGATTCCATGCTCATAAGACTCCCTCCAATCATCTCAAACAAGCCCTCACGGCTAGTTTCATGTGGGACATTGCCAACTCATCAACTCTATTCTCATTTTAACTCAATTAAGTCATAATGGCAAGTTCCATTTATGACCTCGTCCACTCATCAATTCTATCCTCTAATTAACTCAATCAAGCCTCATTTAGATAAGCATTTGTGACATCTCCTCAAGACTTATCACAACTCTATGACTTTAGCTCAACAATCCAAGTAGAATAACACATTTAAGGAAATTGACTTAAACAACATAATCACATGACTAAAGAGATCAACAAAATATAATAACAAGTCATCTCTATCAACTCATACTTACATGAAGGTTTTAGGAACTTCTTAGCTCAACAACATCAACACATATAGCATCAAATAAATAGGGGATAAAACTCATTCAAACATAAACCATACCAAGAAACTCCACTTTTCATGGACATCTAACCTCAAGCAAAAGTAGGGCACATGGGTGGACTCAATTGATGTTTTGGATAGCCTTACATACCTTATGAAAGACTTGAAGAAAACCTTGATATTGGGTCTTCAATGGAGAACTCGAATCTTGAAGCTCTTGGAACTCTTCTTATTGGAAATAGAGAAGAAGAAGAAGAAAAAGAAGAAGAGAGAGAGAGAAGAACTCCTAGGGCTTTTTAGAGAGAGAGTGAGGGATTGAAAATGATCCCAAAATGTGCTAAGGCTGATACATATATAATTTGGGGGAATTCCCAAATTACCCCTTCTCAAAAGTTCTGAAAAAAAATAGGCAAAAATGCTCCTGGCGTGATAGTGGCGCGTCACGCCATTGCAGCGCCAGGCTGATTTCACCTAAAACCTGCACACCTCGTAGTGGCGCGCCGCGCCAAGGACCAAACTACTGAGGCACATTCTTGGCGTGATAGTGGCGCGTCGCGCCCTTACAGCGCCAAGGCCATATTTTCTGGGTTCTAGAAATTAGGCTTGAAAAACCCTGCACAACTTTTAGTGGCGCATCGCGCCAAGGGCCAAACTACTGTGGCACCAAGCCCAGTCTTCCACCAATTGCAACCCAGGCCTAAAAATCCCTGTCGTGATAGTTCATCTTAGGATCGACATATCTTTTGACTCCGAACTCCAAAAATTATATTTTTGGTGGCATTGGAAAGAAGACTCGATGACCTTTAATTTGATAGGTCGTGGGGGCCACCCAGATTGTCGTCTTTCAAAAGATAGGGTCATTAGAAGTCGACCCCTTATACGAACTCATCCCAAGACTTAGCCACGACGAATCTCTTGGATTTAATTTGGTCCTAGGGGCCCCCTTGCGACCCCACATCACCTCCAACATCCTTAAATTTCTCGGGGACTCATCCTAGCTCATGCATACACTCCTCAATACTCGAGTTCGACCCTACCCGTATACAAGAAGGGTCCAAATCTTAGGGAAAATTTTTGAGGGGTGTTACTATAGGAAAAGTTATTGTTGTTATCATGTTATTATCGTGAATCATATGAACATGAATTGATTGCATTCGTTCTAACATACAGTGCTGAGACTGAAAATGATATGAAACAAAAGGGTTGTGGCCACACGCTCCGTGGCAGGATATGTATATTGAGGAGACAGGCCACACGCTCTGTGGTATGTAACATGGACAGAAATGTCCTCCATGGGTTCTGGACTGTAATTCAGTGGATGTGTACCGATAGGATAGACATGCATCATCTCATTGCATTGCATCGCATTTTGTTGATATTTGTGAATTCGTGTTTACCACTTATTGCTCAGCATATGTTGAAATTGACTTGATATTATTTACTTGATTAGACTTTTGATGAGTAGTCATAGACTGTATTATTATTACTGTGTAGAGTGTAGAGTTAGGCTGATTTTATGCAGATTGTAGTTAATGAGGTTCGGGTGGGATGGCAGGAGTACTTGTATCTATTGAGCTTTGCTTAGTTTTAATTATCCACTTGATGAGTACCATGTTGTTTGGTACTCACCCCTTGCTTCTACACTTGTGTAGGTTGTGAGTCTGGACCTTCTTGATCTCCTAGTGTTTTTTAGCACATCCGAGGATCTAAATCTTTTCATGGTTTGTTAGATGAACCTTCTTTTAATGGAATACCCTTTTTCACAGCTGCATTTGAAAAAGATAACTTCCTCATTAGGATTTGGTGTCCTAATATGAATTATTGCTCTAGAAGTCTACTTTCATGTTATGCAAGAATCAACAAATTTGGAGAAGCCTATAGTGAGATATGAATTTTCTTCTATAAACACTCCATTTCGTCAAAGCACCATATCTTCCAATAATTAATTTATTTGACCTACATAACCTACGACACTTGAAATATGATCTTCACAAAATTTATAGTTAATGATGTTCGGGTTATTCAAAAATTTTAATCACCTAATTTGGACCATCCTATTAAAAGTTATGTCCAAAATACAGAAGTGATATTATTTTCATCGAGAATTGGAACATCATTTACAATATTTTTAGGAGGTATTACATATTGTCTCTGTTGAAGGAATCATAATTGATCTTTAAAAGATCAAATTGATTAATAATTCGCCTAGAACATTGTCTCCTTCTGATATAATTGTTGTCCTAGCCCTTAATTGCGATTAATTTGGGAAATTATTGCATGTGCTTGTTTTGGCTGTTCCGAGCTTTGAATTGTGTTCCATGTAGGATCAATATTTTAGGGAGGTATTTAGGACCTTTTCATAGAGTCAATTCTTGAATAATTGGAGCGTGTTCCATATTTTCCTTTTTTACTGCAAAATTGATTTGTCTCTGATTTTGATAATTTTAGTTTAAAACAATTGTAATAATATTGTGATTCTATTTTTTCTAGTGTTGTAGCGTTCCAAGGCCGAACAAAAGGGAAAAGCTCTGGTTACGTGATTTGGATGTTTACAGTTAGCTATAGGTAGGCTATGACTTTCCTTTCCTTAAAGTGAGCATGATTAAGTGATTGTATATTGTCTATCTTCAGCCATGGTTTAATTCCAAAGCCAGTTGCAGTAGTGGTTCTAGTCCACCACTCGTTATAGCTTAGTTCAAGTCCATAACTATTTTTACCTCGGTTCAAGTCCTTGGTCATATTTACACATTGTTCAAGTCCACGATTCTCCTTAGACTTGGTTCAAGTCTTTGGTTACACAAAATCTCTATTCAATTCCTTGATTCTTCCTCTTCATTTCAGTTCAAGTCTTTAACGCCTATTGGTTTTGATGAAGCATCAGGCATACTGACTGGTTCGGTTCAAGTCCATGGAAGGTCGTAGAAAAATTGGAAAATTCACCGGGTTCTCTTATTTTATTTCAAACTCTTCCTTGCACCTATCGGGGTTATGGAATTTCTCTTGGATTTTACTTTTAACTTGCGCACGAGTGTACCCCACTGGGTTTATGGGAGCCTAGTCAGATTTAGTTAGTTACTTTCTCTTTCTGTGTGTGTTAGTACACTTGTGTGCATCCTAGATAGACTTTCATTCCCTGTTTCTTATTATGCCTACTGGGTACATGTTGTTTTGATACTCATACTACACTCTGCTTATGTTTTGATTATGTAGGTTTGAGCATAGCTACCAGTGTTGATCTCGAGCCAGCCGCAGTAAGATTTGGAGGCGAGGGTGACCAAAAAGCGTCCTAGATTTACTCGTCTCCCTCTTTATATATTGACTTGTCTTTTGCTTCTTCTTTTTTTGAAACAGTCTTATTTTTGTTGTCCACTTTTGGGACTTGTACTCATTTTGTTTTAAGCTCTGTACACATTACTTTCTGGTTCTTTATGTATGATTCTTGTTATTTATGTTATTGTTTAGTTCAAGTTTAGTTTTCTGCCGTTAATCCCACTATTTGTAGTTTCGAGATATGGGTTTTCTTGTCTACTTGTGGGCAGGGGTGGCTCAATAGTGTTAAAACAAAAGGAACATGCTTAGGTCACTAAATTTGAGGGGCCCCATTTTTCAGTAATAATAGGCTATAAATTATTATTTTTAACAAATATTAAATACTATTTGTAGAAAGGCAAACTTTTCATATAAAATGAAAGAAACTTGACATATTTGGAGTACTATGTCTCATGAAAGATAATTTAAAATAAGAATGATAATATTATCAACTTAAAAAATATATTAGAAGAAATTAATTATATAAAAGATATTATAAATTTAAGTTTAAGGCCTCCATTTGATTTTGTCTATAAGCCACGAATCTGCTTGAAGTAGCTCCTGCTTGTGGGTTGTAGGTACCATCATGAATCGAAAAATCAGGTTGTGACATAGGTCAAGTATGTAAATATTTTACTACGTGAAACATGTAAAAGATAAATTAGGACTAACATTGAATTAATCTTAAAGGCTGAAAAGGATGCCCTATCATCCTTTGACCTTGGGGAGAAAAATCTAGAGCCTTCAAGGCTATGATAGTTTTTTCTTCAAATTATTGATGGAGACAATGGTTATATTGTTGTTTAGGTCAAAATTACGTAGACTACTTACAATCCTGAGAAGATCTTTTCTAAAACATCATTTAGGATAGATATTTACTATTATTCTATTTCTATCTTTGAGGCTAATTAGGAAAAACTATTGATTCCACAAAAATTTAGAAGGAAAATAATGTTTTAATTTCCTAAAATGTATAACTAGAAAAGCTACATTTGTTGAAATTTTGGAAATAAAATCCATGAATTTACTGACTTGGTTTATGTCCAAGGCACTTCTCCTATTATAAATATAGTTATATTCTTTCTTAGTCTTTCACACTATAAATTTTCTGGTTAGAGGAAAAAGGAAACACTATCTGCAATCAACAAAATGTCTATCATATGGTAATGATTTTGAATTTTAATAAAAAAGAAAATTATATGTAGATTTTTGTGCATATGTGTATATTTATGTGTACAAGTTATTACTTTGTGTTATCTAGGGTTTTGTATTTGAAGCCAAATGCAGTCCAACAATCAACACTAAATTACAGACAGAAGTACCTCAATGTGTTGAGAGCATTAATGGTGTTAAAGAAGGAAGGTGGAAAAGTATGCTTAGCATCTATAAATCCATGTTCAAAGGTATTCCATTACTTATTAAACCATATATTGAGAAATATACAATAAGAGGATGATCTATTTTGTTCTCACGATTTAATATATAGTTTGGATTTTAGGAAGGTTTTCTCTTTTGTAAGGTAAATTGTTTATAACAAAAACTGGTATTGAAATGATTTTGGTGATGAATAGAGAATAATGGTTTAGGAGGATTGATATGGAAACACCAATTTTATATAATCAATTATTAATTAGTCCTCTTTCGTGAGACCACCTTTTGAAAGAGTGGTAAAGGGGAACATGAGTAAGAAAAACTTTTAGGAGAAAAGATTAGAGGGGATAAGAGGATTTAAGATTTATAGGGTAAAATTCAAGGAAAAATTTACGGAGAGAAAATGTGATTAATATGATGTTTGTCTTATGACTTCTTGGTCTTCTACTAAGCATAAAAATAAAATTAAAGTTGAATTGATGGATCAGATAGAGACAAATAAAAAAGGCATGTTTTCAAAAGATTTAAATGAAAATCTTTTTTACTAGTCTCATTGTTTAGATTTTGTTTGGATTTATTGAAGTGGTTACTCTTTTAATGATTTTAGATTTTAATTTTCTCAAAATGGTACTGAAACTCTTAAGTTCTCCTCCCCTTGCAAAATCCCTCTTCTCACCTTCTAATATATCACTAAGTGAAATCTTTGATGATTCTATTGAAGTTCTTGAGTAACTATCTGTGATCTAGCAATGAGGTACAAATGCATTCTGTAGTGAATTTAATGTTATTCAACATGCTTAATGTACCTCAAAGAAGTTAGTGTATTTTGTTTTAAAATTTTATAGCAACTTTATTATAATTAAGTTCATTGACATGGACTTGGTGACCCCCATAGAGGAAATATACATGCTTATATAGGTGGTACTAGCTTTGAGAAGGATAATCATATTCTATCAACCGGTGTTCATATCATTATTGGTACATCTTGGCATGCTCTGAACATGTTTCAGATATAAAAAATAACCTTTTTCTCCCTGATCATGTTGAAATGTTTATGATAAACAAGGCCAATGAAATGCTTTCAACCATTGTCCTTCAACCATGTGTATAACAAATATTCTAATATGATTAGGGATAAAGAGGTTTGTTTGTATCCATAACATGTTCAATCATGTCACGATGTTCCAATACCGAGATGAACACCAGTTGATAGAATATGTATGTCCTTTTCAATGCTTGTACCACCTACCAAGCATGTATCCTTACTTAAAGGTTGCCATCAACTACTTGGTAATGAACTAAATCATACTCTAGCTGCTGTAAAATTTTAGAACAAAATGCAACTATCCATCTCTAAGATTGATAGAACATGTTGAATTACGTCAATTCTCCGACATAGTGGATCTATACCTCTTTGCTGGATCATGGATACATCCTCAAGACCTTCAATAGAATCATCAAAGTTTTTATTAACTGATAGATTAGAAGGTGAGAAGAGAGAATAGGCTAGAAAAGAAGAGCATAAACATTTTAAATCTAAATATTTCTTTCAGATTATAATCAATCATAATACAAACAAAGTCACGTGTAAAATTTTAGAAAATGAGTCGTTATCCAAAACCAAGATATTATTCTAATAACCCTATCACTACTTTTTTCAATTATAGAAATTTTTTCATGTTTCTAGCCTGAAAACTTACTCATAATCGTATAATTATCTCATGAAAACAATGAGAATAATGAACTTGATGCGTTTGGATGAATATCCCTATTTTCTTCTTCTAGTTCTCCTCCACCTCCTTCTCCTTCTCCTCCTTCTCCTTCTGCTTCTTCTCCTTCTGCTCATTCTCCTCATTCTCCTCCTCCTCCTCCTCCTCCTCCTCCTCCTCCTCCTCCTCCTTCTCCTTCTTTTTCTTCTTCTTCTTCTGCTTCTTCTTCTGTTACTGCTTTGTGCTTCCTCTGTTTTTCTATTTCTTTTCATTTTCAACAAGCTCTTTTTTAATCACATTAGGCATTTTCTCTATTCCCTTTTCCCTCTTCTTCCTCTTCTTCCTCTTCCTCCTCTTCTTCCTCTTCCTCCTCCTCCTCCTACTCCTCCTCTTCTTCCTCTTCCTCCTCCCCCTCCTCCTCCTCCTCCTCCTCCTCCTCCTCCTCCTCCTCTTCTTCTTCTTCTTCTTCTTCTTCTGTTAATATTTTCTATGCATGTCCCACTTATACTCTTAAAATTAGCTATTTTCTATAAAATTTATCTGATCACCTAGAAAATTGTGTCACCTATTCCGTAAGTCATAAATTACCATTATATAAATAATATGAAAAGGATATAAAAGGAGATATGGATAAAATATACAAAATAATTAGAAGGATCGTTACATAACTAGGAGAAAAACATCTTTGTCACTTTATCGTTTGTTTTAGATTCTCATATTTACTTTCAAGTGTTTTATCTAGTGTAAGTCGACTCATCTATAAGATAGTTGACGCAGAAATAGAAAAAGAAAAAAATGTCAATTCTCCGCCGCCCTCCCCCTCTTGCACTTTTAATTTTGTCTCAAAGGAGCCCAAAACTTAAATGATGAATGAGATCAAAACAACGTGTTAAGAAGAACCTGACAAAAACTACATATAGTACATAAAATTCGCACTAATTTAGTATGCTATATAACATCTATTATTAGAGTTGGTTTAACTGATATTATGGTAAATGAACCTTATATAGCACACAAAATTAGTGAGTTATATGAAGAAAATATATGACCCTCCAACACTTTTAAGTTTTTATTTAGTTTAGATTTATAAACCGATGATTTTTCCAAGGTTATATTTTTACAATTTTGTTTAAACTTTTTGTCTTTTGATTTTCTCAATTTTGTTTTTAGCTTTTTTTCTCTATTTAATTCTTCCTTGTTAATTATTTATTCTTTGTTAGTTGTAGTATTTGTTAATAAGTTAATGTATCAATTTGTTAACCAATTTACTTTTTTAATGTGTTATTTAGCTATTCACTAATTTATTAGCTTATTAATTGTTAAATTTTATATGTTATTAGTTTAGTAATTGTTGAAGTTTTTTTAATTGTAATTAGTCTATTAATTGTTACAAATTGCTCAATTGTTAGTAGTTTGTTAAATTTTATTAATTTATTAGTACATACATTTTTTCAAGTTCAATTTTTTGGGATATTTATTTTAGAAGATACATTTTTCAAAACCTAATCCCTAGTTAGTTACTATTTACATACATTTTTTCAAATATTTTTTTTTTTTGGTATTTTAGGTGTTGAAGTTACCGGACCTAAACCATAAATGTTTTAGAAGATTCTCCCTCTCGTCCATATTAAGTGAATTGTTGGGATATGACACCACTCTTAAGAAAAAACATTTAACGACAAAAATAAAAGGCTACTTTCCACTAACCTTTTGAATATCCCTAAATTACTCTCCTAATATGGGGAAGAGTCCCAACAATATGGACTTATCGTAACCCTTTTATCTTCGGGTTTTTCCAATTTAAGTAACTATATTGAAAATTAATTAATTTTTTCGTCAGAGTCGCCGCTTGAAATTGAGTTTTTGTGTTCAAAATCACCTTATTTCAATCTCTAATAAAAAAGAAGTTGACTCTTTATTTTATTGGTTTACAAACTAGAAATTCGGTTAAGTAATTCTATTGACCGAGGAGAAGGTATTAGGTAAGCCTCAAGTCCCGTGATTCTAGTACGGTCGCTTTTATCATAGCACGGTCGCTTTTATCAACTTACAGTTATTTTAAATAATTTTTGGGTATATTGTTATAGGATATTGTTTTTTCTCACATTTTTTATTGTTGACTTTTTTTGGTCTCAACCCATATGCGTAACTACAGTCTTGATCTTGACATCAACAATTTAGAAGCATAACTGTTTTTTTTCTCTCGTGTGCATCACACCTAATATAAATTAAAGAAAATTAATTATTAAAACGATTTAGCTAAGGTGTGCCACCTCATTCTTGAAATTTTTTAAGTGTCTCAAAAAAATGTGTAACCGCATTTTTTAATGGAAATAAATATTTTATCATGTCTAAGTTTCCTACTAATCTCGTTTGTCTCAAATATCTATTTTTATTAATAGCCTAGCGCACATTATTTAGTTTCCAATTGCTATTTTTTAAACAATAATAAAATTATCAAATAAAATATTTACATTGAAGAAATAGTGATAAAACCATGTTCATGTTTTATCAAATCCAAAATTATAAACGTAAAATGATCTAAAATTAATCTATGTACAAATATAAGTTCTCGAATAACTAAATATATAACTCATAAAAAGACTTTCATAAATAAACAACTTTACATATTGATAATACATAAAACCATTAAAAATAACTTTGTTCAAACTTTGACTCACAATAAATTTACGAAAAATAATTATTAAGAAATTGTGTAAAAAAATTGTTTGTTGACTAATTGAAAACAAAAGCAAGAATGAGTCACCGGGCACTCGAAATGCAAACCAAATTTCAGACTCCAACAAACAAAATTTCACAAGAATGCTCTCTATTTTCTCAAGTTTCTTTCACTTTTCTTTTGTTGTGTTCTCTCTTTTCTTTTTCTTTTCCTTTCTTTTCCCTTTTTTGTGTGTGCTCTCTGTCTTTTTTTACCTCTTCGAGATGGGGATTCCTCTTTTTTTGTTTTACAGTATATAGGTATAGAAATGGGAGTGAATGATTGTGGAGTGTATATTGGGGTAATGGGGGTGAGGTGAGGATTAGTGGGAAGGAGTAAAGATTAATTATGATTTTTTTAATTTGGTATTTGTTTTGAAAGAAAAACGAAAAATAAAATATAATGATAAAAAAATATTAGGAAACTATTTTGAACTAATAAAATAAAAGAAAAGTTAAATAGATAATCTAAAAATATACTTAAGAAACACTAGTTTATCTATAAAACTCTTAACTTTAAAGAAGACATATATATTTTGTAAATTTTCTGTTCTTTTGAAGAAAATTGGAAAACTAAACTTACTCCAAAATATGATTCCATTTTTGTAGTTTCAAATCTATTAAAATAAACTTACTAAAATAAAATAAAAATCAAAATGGTTAATTTGGATTTAAAAGAAATATTTAAACACTAAAAATGATATAAAAGCTTAGATTCGGTAAACAAATCACAGGTCTACAGTTTGCGCCTCCTTGACTGAAAACATGATGAATTTTCAGACAAAGAAATAGATAAGGTGACAAATTTTGACCGAACTTATAATAGCCCATACCATTCTAAATTAGATTATTCCGCGAAAAAAAAAGAAATTTTGCGAAAATTGGATACAGGGAGCAAGTCCGTGTTGCGAACTTGAGGGGTTCTTTTTTATCCGAGAAAATTTTGAGACAATAAAGTCCGCGATGTCCCTGTATCGCGAAGTTCTGAAAATTGGATCTGGGGAGAAGGTCCCATATGCGGACCTGGGGAGTGATTTTTGTCTGAATTCAATTTTTAAGTGGGGCACCTTAGATTTTTCCCCACCTATTAGCTAATGAACCTGAATGTTTTTAGGACTAAGTCCAACTCTATTAACTACCCTACATCCCTATTCTCCCTCATTCTTTCACAATTCATCTATTTCAAATAATTCTCTCTTTACAAAGACTCTCAAATCACCATTGAAGAAAATGAAGCAATTCTCTTAAGTTATTCACCAAAATCCAATATTTGTTCAAGTTTCTTCTAGTTTCTCATTCAAGGTATGTAGGTATCCATCCATGGGTCCCTTTAACCCATGGAGTCCAACAAATTTCAACTTTTTCAATCAATTCAAGTATGTATTTTATGGATTTTATCATCTTAATTTTAATTACATGAATTATGATTTAAATTATCATTATTATCATATTTCAATATGAATTAATGATTATTTCATGGAATTGAAGAGTTTTCGATGAATTTCAAACATTTCTCTTTAAGGTTCACGACAATGATGAGGGGTATTTTCAAAAATTATACTTCCAATTGATATTATTTTCATAAATTATGTATGGGTTGATATAAATTATATGATTAAGCATGTTTTCAATTCAGTTTCATGATTTCGAAGTAAACTAATTGTGAACCTATGTTTTCACCTTAATTTCAAGTATAAGTCATGATCATGGAATTTCAAGTGTTCAAGCAATTTTTATGAAAAAGGGTGATTTAATACCCTAATGATACTCTTGTTGAAATAAGATTCATAATGATTGAAGGCCTACACTCACAATACATGAATCACATGATAATGAGCTATTCCTATGAACAAGTTTTTTATGAATTGGATTGGTAGTTTAATTGCCTTTCCACATGATAAGTGTATAGTTTCAAAACAAGTATGACTATGATTACAAAAATTGTATGATTTATGACAAGTATGATTTATGATGATAATATGTATTCCGTGAGATGTTGACTTAGCACCGAAAGAATTTTGAGGTGGGGACTCGACCCAAGGGGTCCTTAGTAGCAATATCTAGTCCCTTAACTACATTTCCTCCATAGGTTTTCCTTTATGGACTTGATAGTAGATCCACATATAGCTCATGTATATGTTATACGGAGTCTACCTTGGCAAGTAGCCTCTCTCTTTTGGACATGGAGTTACATTGGACTCTGTGTTATAGCTTGCATGGTCTTAAATGTTAGTTATGGTTATATCCCACATATATATGGTCTTTTATGATGATGTAATTGACTAATCCGATCCTTTACTCTTACATGATACTCTTATGGTTTATTGTGCATCGACTCTTCTCATGTCTACTTATGATTTTACTACCTCTACTTATGATTTTACTACCACTTTTATCATGTTATTAGAAATATTCATTTGCACAACATGATTTTATTATGCATTAAATTGACTACATACTTAGTACATTCAAATATACTAACACATACTATCACGCCCCGAGAGGGTACCCTAGGCGTGGCCGGCACTCAAAAACCATTTCTGGCTTCCGAGAGAACCACTTGGTCTCATTTCTTATTTATTCATCAGCGGAAGACTTAAGAATACTAATGTGGGATAGTCATAATCAAAGGAAAAATAGATAATTTTTATAAGAAGTAGTTTCTAAGGAGAACTACTCCGATTAAATCATCAAACTCTGTCTATGAAGCCTCTAATACTCTTAGATGGTGCCAATGACATATCCATGGCTACCTCAAAAGAAACATCACACTCAACAATAATAAAAGGATAAGGAGTTCCTTCGAATACAAGAAGGACTCATCAAATAGCTGAAAAGAAATTATCTTCAACGATGCGCCTGTTGAGGATCTCTAACACCTGTATCTGCATCATAAAATGATGCAGGTCGAATGACGTCAGTACGTAGAATGTACGAGTATGTAAAATGGCAGAAAGGTAAGGACAGATATCAAGAAACTCCTCTCAAGAAAACTCAGCTCAGAACTCAACATCATCTCAACATGAATATGTAATGCAAATTTAAAATATAATAATAAAAATAATAGTAATAAGCAATGCTTACTCAGTTGGGAGTTTCTCTAACTGACAACCATCACTTATGAGCTAGCGATGATACAACGAAGCGATGTCGTTGCCACATCCATCCAATACCTTGCTAGGGTAAAGGACATCACCATCTTGGATCCACTCATCAAAGTCCTCTTTTTGGGACTTAAGAGGCATAGCCTCCATCCTACGCTGGCTACGTAGTTCTGGGGTTTGAGTCAATTAAACTCTTACCCAACTCGGTGCTCAATACTACTCCCAAAATATGTGCTCATATTAAACTCATCATCTAGTCTCATTGGACTTTAATTTAAATCATCAAACTCATCTCATTTCATGTTTATCAATCATTATACTTCCAAAAAACATCATTTACATCTCATCAAAACATCTTGCTCAAAATATCATTTGCTCAAATTCATTCAAACTCAACTCTTTTGCTCTTTTAAAACTCAATAAAATACATATATAGTATTAATTCATATAACTTTCTTTTTATCAATGAAAATAATAAAAAGCCAACATCTTTACTCAAAACATATGTAAAAATATTCATGAACATCAAATCAATTAGGATTCATGGGAAAGTAGCCATGAACAATAATTCCAATAATATGAGAGATAACAATAATAATAATATTAATGCATAAATATATCAAACTCAATAGAAGAAGAATTAATTCATCTAGAATTCAAGATTTAGATAAAACTCAACAATAAATCAATTATAATAAATTTAAATATTGGGCGCATGGACGAACTCAATCCAATGCTATGAAAGCCTTACATACCTTAAATCCGAAAGTTTACTCCGAATTGGAACACTCTTGGATCCCTAGCCTTTTCTTCTCGCCGGAGCATTTTGTGTACTACCCAGAGTATAAGAATCACCGGAGTAGTATTTTTATACTACTAAAACTAAAACTATATTTGAGAAGAAGTGTATAGAGAAAAGAAATGCTTAAGAAAGCTTGATGAATAAAATGAGGAAATAAGGTGGGTATTTATAGGTGGGAAAGAGGGACCTAACAATAAATAAAATAATTATAAAGAAAAATCTGAAAATTTAATGGAATATATTGATGTCATGGATGATGTTAAATGGAGGACAATTTATGTCATGCATGATGTCAAATGCATCTAGATGTTTCCATGGTAGGTAAGATGAGTTCTTTTTAACAGAATACTCGTTTTCGAAGCTGCGTTTGAATAAGATAAATTCCTTATTAGGATTTGGTGTCTTCATAATAATTGTAGATATGGAAGTCTAGTTTCATATCGTTCAAGAATCAACCAATTTGGAGAAAACTACAGTGAGATATAAAGTTTCTTCTATCAACACTCAATTCCATCACAGCACTATATCTTGCAAAAATTAATTTATTTGACCTACTTATACTCCGAATTTGTAGTTATGTTCTTCATGAAAGTTGTAGGTAAGGATGTAGTGATTACCCAGAAATTTGAATCACCTAATTTGGACCAACCTATGAAAAGTTATGCCCATAACACAGAGGCTGTATTATTTTCGTCGAGAATTGAAATAACGACATACAACATTTTAGGGGTTGTTACACATACTTCGTTGCCTACATTATATCACAATGTATGGACAGACACTCCATCCTCTACTCGTGGCTAGTTGGTGATTGTTGAAGATTTGTGGTGAGTCCTCATGCTTCGAGGGTAAGCCAAGTCTATATTTCCTTTTTGTCAGTCTTAGATTGTGTTGGTACATTTAGACTATTACATGTTATGTCATTTCTTTTAATTAAGGGTAAGCTAGGAACATGTTCTAGTCCCTACCTTTGTTAGATCATGTAGAGGCATATTGGATATGTGTATGGAGTCTATGTTGTCTTGCTTTATTCTAGATATGCTATGTTCTTGGATTTCTTATGAGTTTCTATTTATTATTACGTTATGTAGTCTTATGATATGATAAGAGGCTTGGTTGGGATTTGGGAATCCTAATCGCCGTGTCACACCTAGGGCCTAGCTTGGATTGTGACAAAACACTTATTTGAAATAAAAAAATGCATCAGGGCCCTTGTTTTGGACAACCAACATATCCTAGTTTATAAGTAATAAAGTCACATGTAGTTAAAGAAGATGAAATGATGAGTTTAAAGTCATGTGAAGGTCCCATGGAGGCTCTAGTTTGCGCATCATATTTTTACATATAAATGAAAGGCAAAAAATTAAAATAAATTATAAGTACAAGATCCTATCTTTGTAGCTTCTCCTATATCTTGATTTGGGTCTTTAAGACTTCTCAAGTGGTGAAATATTCAATTTCATCTCCACAAACTCGAAGGTTAACTTGTTATCAAGAAGGTTTTGCTACTTGAGATTGGAAATAGACCTTGTTCTTAAGGCGAGCTCCTACTATTTGAATTGAACATGTGCTAGAAAGTTCACTGCTTTCAAGATAATTTCATGATCTTGACCTATGGTTTGACCTTATTCTGCAAGCGGAACCCTGAAATTAAACAAACAAAAGCAATATAAAAAACATTTTTGCCCCAGTTTATAGTAAATAAAATTTAGCGAGTATGAGTAAAAGATAGGGTTTATCTTTGAATTGAGACTTCGAATGCCTTGAGATTTTTTGTTATGCATCATTTAGTTGGATTTTGACTTGATAAAGTAACTCCTTTGATCATGAAGATCAATTAAATTGAATTATGCTAGTCTCATTGTCCAGGAAGGTCTTACTAAACTAAATCCCATGATTCAGGATGGTCTTGCTAGTCCCATTTTGTTGGAGGGTCTGGCTAAACTAAATCAAATTATTCAGGAGGGTCCTGCTAGTACCATTATGTAGGAGAGTCCTACTAAACTAAATCTCATTATTCAGGAGGGTCCTATTAGTCCCATTATGTAGGAGGGTCCTACTAAACTTAATTTCATTATTTGTGAGGGTCCTTCTAGTCCTAGTGTTCTGGAGGGTCCTACTAATCCCATTAGGAAGGAGCATCATGCAAATCCCATTATGTAGGAGGGTCCTGCTAAAGTTTATATCATTATTAGGAGGGTCTTCCTAAACTAAATCGCATTATTCAGGAGGGTCCTACTAGTCCCATTATGTAGGAGGATCCCACTAAACTAAATCCCACTATTCATGAGCGTCCATCTAGTCCCATTATGTAGGAGGGTCATACTAAACTAAATCCCAATATTCGGGAGAGTTCTACTAGTCCCATTATCTACGAGAGTACTACTAAACTAAATCTCATTATTCGAGAGGTTCCTGCTAGTCCCATTGTTCAGGAGGGTCCGACAAATCTCTTTATGTAGGAGGGTCCTACTAAACTAAATCCTATTATTTATGAGGGTCCTACTAATCCCATTACGCAGGGGGTTCCTGCAAATCCCGTTATGTAGGACGATCCTACTTATCCCATTATGTAGGAGGGTCCTGCTAGACTAAATTTCATTATTCAGGAGGGCCCTGCTAGTCCCTTTATGTAGGAGGGTACTTCTTATCCTATTGTGTAGGAGGATCCTACTAAACTAAATCTCATTATTCTTGAGAGTCCAGCTAGCCCCATTATGTAGGATTGTCCTACTAATCGCATTAATCAGGAGGATCCTGCTAGTCCTGTTATGTAGGAGGGTCTTACTACCCTATTATATAGAGGGTCTAGCTAATCTTATTGTATAGGAGGGTCATATTGTACCACTTTGTAGGAGAGTCATGCTAAACTAAATCTCATTATGTATGAGGGTCTTGCTAATCCAAATATATAGATGTAATGTCCCAATTCTTGAAAAATTCCTTTTTAGTGAGAAATGATCATTTTGGCCTTCCCCGTAGTGTTTTTATACTTTATTTTTTATATGGGGATGGTTGGCATGGTTCCCTATGTGATCTGGTGGGATTTCGGTAGTTTGAGACCATGACTAAGAAGTTTTATTGATATGATTGACTTTGGTCAACATATTAATATTCAAACATCGGATGGGAATTCTATCAGTTCCGTTGAGACTTTTATGTCGATTTTGGTCTAGTTGAGTATTGACTTAGAGTCCCAGAACCTTAGTTTTTATTTTGGAAAAATAGGCTAAAAGTTCAGTTTTAGGCCTTAAAGGGGTCCGGGAGGGTAATTTCATCATAACGACCTTTTCTTATAAAATCGACAATTCTATTGAGTCCAGAATGTCGTACTCAGTTTAGTAGCATAACTTATTTATTTTTATCGGACCCCAAATGATTTCTTAGCGTCCAAGTGGAAGCATTTTGGACTTGGCAAATCTATTGTGATCTGATTTCTTATGCAGACTTTAAGATTCTTCAGATTCATGACCTTGTGTCTGCATTCACGATGAGTTGTCCATGGGTGGGTACTTCGTGATTGTGGAGAGGCCCATCGCATTCATGATGCTCAGTCCCCTTGAACTTCGCAATCACGGACAGGTGTTTCACGTTAGGAATAATCTAGGTTCTTGTGCTTTGTGATCATGGGTTAGTGGCCCGCAAAACCGATGACTATTTTTGCATCCCTGAACTGTAACTTCAGTAAATAGGCAGTTTTTACAAATTTCACCATTTTCACTTGTTTGGAGCTTTGGGGGAGGAGATTTTGAGTCAATCTTTTACGGAATTTCACTTGCGTAAGTTCGTCTAACATTTCTAATTTATTCTTTTATCAATTTTATGTTCATAAATCATTGAAAAATCAAGGTTTTAAATGGGGTTTTGGGGGTTTTCTTCCTAATTTCAAGTTTGAAGATTTGAGGATTTCTAACTCGATTCTTGGTCAATTTTAAAGGATTTTCAACCATGAACTTTCCTTGATGAGTAGTACATGATTTTAAAATAAAATTTCAGATTTTCCCTTTTCATTTTCAAACCAATTTATGGATGATTTTGACCCTGATTATAAAACCATCAATATAGGCATCATTAGAATCCTTTTGATGAACTCTTATCATTCTTGATAGAGGATAATCATTTTAGAGTTGGTATTCATGAGTCGAGCTTCGATTAGAGCGTTTGTGTAAAGTTTTAGCATTTGAGGTAGGTTTGGCTATCCTTATGAGACTGAAATTGGGTAATTAGTCATTCGTATGTTATAGACTTTGGGATGGGGTTGTAGTATGACTTGGAACTGTTAATTTCATATGATCCCCACGTGAGGGCTTATTTGTGTCGTGTAAGATGTGTGGGGTCTTATTTACTATCTTAATTGCTTTAAGGGTATGTGATTCATGATTTTCCTCTGAGAGAGACATGGGGAGACAATTGACGTGTAATGCCCGCCTGAGGGGTTGAGTTGGGAGTTTTGAGCATACTTGGGTATTGAAATGCTTTCAGAAAGGGTGAACACTTATTTCATGTATTTTTCTTATTATTATCTATTTAGAGTGAATATCATGTTTAGGTTGAATTTTGAGAATTTTGAGCCTTGTACTACCCATTAGTTGAATATTTCATCCATGTCATATGTGTTGTGATGCATTCATCCTCATTCATCATATCATTTATCTTGATAAGTTCAGAACTGTAAAATTCTTTTTGAGAAAGAAAATATGGCACCCTTTTATATCTTTGACAAGGAGCTAGGTGGCAAGTTGATGAGATATTGAGATTCTGATTTGGTATATGGACTTCAACTGCCCCATGGCTCTTTTTCAAGAAACCTTAGCTCAACAGGTTTATATAACAGGTTATGCAACAACCTTGATTCCACCATACCACCCCCATCATTGCATCATTATATTACATTGTATTGAATAGTTATTTGCACTATTTGATTAATTATGGTATTGAACTATCCATATGTGTTTACTTTAGTTGTTCTATTTTATATAAATTGGCGGTATCGATGCTGTAATGGGACTTTTTCGTATGCAGGTGAAGGTGTTCCTTCATTTATTTCAAAGGCTTGATTAATTCCTTATACTTAGTCGGTCAAACCTACTCAGTACATGTGGATTGTGGCCTGACTTCCCCTTTTGGGAGTCTCATATGAGTTCAAATATTAGGTTTATACATCAGTTTGCAGTTTGGATGTGTGACATCATGACTCTGATTTTGTGTCATAAAAAATTGATATCAGAGTGCTAGGTTATCGGTCTCTTACCTTAAAGAGTAGACAATCTAGTAAAATCTTAGGGATCTGTATGTAGACGTCCGTACTTATCTTCGATAGGCTACAAGATACTTTTTAGGAGAAGACCCTTCTTTTGATTCCTTTTGTGCTATTCATTCATAGCAAGTGTTGGATATCTCTAATCTATCCCTTCTACACAAATGGTTAGGACTAGAGTCAGAGTCACCGAGGGTAAGGTTGTACCTACTACCCGAGCCCTAGTTTGTGGGCAAGGCAGAGGACGTGGTGGAGTTAGGGGTGAAGGATGAATGATATGAGCAACACTTGCTTGTTTGCAAACTAGAGAACCATCACCTTATCCTCTGTAAGAGCATAATGATGACTTTGAGCAACAGACTAAGGAGTAGAGGCCAGCCCAGCCTCCTATGGTTCCCGATAGTCCTCCTACTCCTGGTGTTCTTACAGGTACTTCAGGCTCTCTTGTTACAGTTGGTTCTACACTTCTAGTTCAAGGGCCTTGTGTGGGATTTTAGACTCCTGGTTCTTCTTTGGTGCCTTCTATCGTACCACCGAGATTTGTAGCTCTGCCAATCTCTGCTAGTGCTACCATGTCATTGTCTATGCAAAAGATTTTTGAGAGGGTTTTCGATTGGCACCTCCTAGATTTGATGCTACAACCAAAGAGAAGGCCTATGACTTTTTCACTGAGTGCTACGACAAGTTGTTATAATATATATACGTATTGACAATATTTGTTTATCTTATATCAATTAAGGGATGTTTAAAGTGCCCTTACCACAAATAAATTCCTATTTCACACATAATAGAAGATTTTCGATCTTAGGACATTTTGAAAGTCACTCACTTTCAGAACAATGGTCAATGCATAAAATTGAGAGACATATGCTTGACCCTCATTTAAGTATCCATAATGTGAGAACACCAAAAATGGGATCATGTAGGACTTGTTATAGGCTTATAATGTAGGTTTGGAATGGGTATGTCATGCCCCGAGAGGGTAACCTAGGCGTGACCAGCACTCAGAAACTATCTCTGGCCTCTGAGAGAATCACTTGATCTCATAACTCATTCATTCATCAATGTAAGACTTAAGTGAAAATAAAAATACTTATGTCGGCTTACCATCATCAATATCAAATTAAAGAAAAAATCCTTAGAAGAAGTAGTTTCAAAAGAGAACTACTCCAATTACATCATCAAACTCTGTCTATGAAGCCTCTAATACTATAACACGGTGCCAATTACATGTCCATGGCTACCTTAAAAGAAACATAATACTCAACAATAATAAAGGATAAAGAGTTCGTCCAATCACAAGAAGGACTTACCAAATAGCTGAAAAGTAATGATCTTCAACGATGTGCCTATTAAGGATCTCTAACACCTGTATCTGCATTATAAAATAATGCAGGTCAAATAACGCCAATACATAGAATGTGCGACTATGTAAAATGGCAGGAATATACACTTCAAAACATTATTTACATCTCATCAAAACAGCTTGCTCAAAACATCATTTACTCAAATTCATTTAAACTCAATTCTTTTACTCTTTCAAAAATCAATAAAATACATATATAGTATTAATTTAAATCACTCTTTTTGTCAATAAATATTAAAATCCAACATCTTTACTCAAAACACGTGTGAAAATATTCATGAACATCAACTCAATTAGGGTTCATGGGAAAGTAGCCATGAACAATAATTCCAATAATATGAGAGATAAAAATAATAATAATCTCAATGCATAAATATATTTAACTCAATAGAAGAAGAATTAGCTCATTTAGAATTCAAAAATTAGGGTAAAACTTAACTATAACTCAATTATGATGAATTTAATTATTGGGCACTTGGACGAACTCAATCCAATGTTATGAATAGCCTTACATACTTGGAATTCGATGCTTTACTCTGAATTGAAGAGCTCAATGACTACTCTTGAACCCCTAGCCTTTTCTCTCTGCCGGAGCATTTTGTGTACTACCTGAAGTATAAGAATCACCAGAATAGTATTTCTACACTAATAAAAACTAAAATTATATTTAAGAATGAGTAAATAAGTGTATACAGAGAAGAGTTGCTTGAAAAAGTTTGATGAATAAAATAAGGAAAGAAGGTGGGTATTTATAGGTGTGGAGGAGGGACCTAACAACAAATAAAAATAATTACAAAGGATGATCTTGAAAATTCAATAAAGAATTGTGATCTCATGGATGATTTCAAGTGGAGGACTATTGATGTCATGTGTGATGTCAAATGGATCTAGATCTTTCAATGGTTGGTGAGATGAACCTTCTTTTAATGGAATACACTTTTTCGGAGTTGCGTTTGAACAAGATAAGTTCCTAATTAGGATTTGGTGTCTTCATATGAATTATAGATCAAGAAGTATACTTCATGTCGTTCAAGAATTCACTGATGTGGAGCATCCTACCGTGAGATATAATTTTTCTTCCACAAATACTCTATTTCATCACAATACCATGTCTTGCAAAAATTAATTTATTTGACCTATATATCCTCCAATCTTAAGATATGGTCCATGAAAGTTTTAGGTAATGCCATTGGGGTTATTTATAAATTTAAATAACCTAATTTGGACAACTCTATGAAAAGTTATTCCCAAAAAATAGAAGCAGTATTATTTTCGTCAAAAATTGAAATACCACATACAACGTTTCAGGGGGGTGTTACAGGATAGCATATTCTAAAGTGACTATTCCATCCCTAACCAATGCATTATGCTCTTAATTTTTTTGTTTTTTGTTTTCACACTTGATGTTTGTATGCTTAGTCCCTTCTTCTTCTTTTTTTGAGTTTTCTTCCTTTTGTTAAAGTTTTGTTTTTCAATTTTTTTCTGAATTTCTTTTTCAAATTTTTTAATCTTTCCACTTTTTCATCCAACTCAAATGCTTGTCAGTGCGAACAAGGAGACGAAAAAAATATGGGTAGTGCAGTTGTGCACTCAAAATGATATAGGCTAAGTTGTTATTATCGAAATACTAATATTTTAGGCTAAAAAAACCACTACGGATCATGTTTCATTCGATAGGCTTAAAAGGCATGATTTGATCAAAGAAGACCTACAATCCTTTTCCAAATTAAATGTCGCTCAAAATTTTGTCTCAACAAACATTTGGGCCAAGTTCTAGATCAATAGAGTCATGCCATTGAATTTTATATCTAAAGCTCACCACTAAATGCAAATGAAACAATGAAATCTAATTTGTTTTAGCCTTAATTTTTGTTATACCCTGCACTTCTGTACATTGGAGCATGTTTTTTTTCTTTTCTCTCCAAACTATTGCCATGTGACCCAAGTAGTGAGTCGTGGTAATCGACCTACTTGCGTAAGTTACCAACTTGGATGTACTTTATACTTAAGTTACTTGAGTATATAACAAGCTTACGTAGCAAGGATTACATAGATTCTTGAAGCGAGACGAGATTACAAACCTACGAAATAGAAAAGAGGACAACACGTGGAAGCCTAAGGAGATGACACATGGCAATATGAGGAGGTGACATATGGCAGCAAGTGATGCACCTACTTGGTCGCACCTGCTTGGGGTGGACCCCACTACCACGTAGCAGCCTTGGAGTGGCCGCATGGATGTGCTGGCCCAATAGGGGCTAGACACATGTCACCCTTAGGGGATGACATGTTTCACTCCCTAAGGAGGAGTATATATATGTTCAACCATGACTAATTTTTCATTTTCAGCCCTTTGACACTTAGAAAAATTGGAGAAAAACTAGAGAGGAAGAGAGGAGTAGCTACGGCTTGGAGGAGAACAAGGTAAGCCCTCATCTTTTTCTCTGTGAATTCATTATCTAAGGTATTCTTCAAGTAAGTAACGGAGTTTAAAAATGTAAAATTAATAGTTGGGGCAAAAAGGAGATTCAACATGAACCTACAACTTTCGGTAAATTTCGGAAACTAAGTTGCTAAGGTATGGCTTGATTCTCATTTTACACATTTGAGTAAGGGTTTAAGCATGTCATGGAGGTGTAAATATGGATTGTAAAAGTGCAAATATGCATGTTACGGTTGAAGGGTGTTGGAACCCATGTAAGGGTTGTTTTGAAGTTATTCTAGCGGGTTAAAGTTTGGCTAGTGTTGTCATTAGTATGGTGTGGTATTTGGAGGTGATTTGTATAGTTTGTAGGGCTAGAAACATGATTAAATATGTATATAAGTGCTCTTGTTGCAGACACGTGGTGCTCCTTTCCATATGGTTATGATTTTACGAAATAAAGATGGAAAACTGTATTTTGGAGTCGTTATTTTGAGCGGGCTGTTTGGGAATTGTTTTGAACAATGTTGAAGTAGTTTTCTTACATATGGTTGCTGGTTGTTGTTTTTGGTATGGCTGCTTTAATTGGAGGTTAAATTGGAAGTTTGGATTGGGCAAGTTATAGGGGATATGCTGCCCGATTTCTGTTAACTTCTTAACTAGTCAAGATACTAGTCGAGAGGTGTATTCCTATACCTACTTGGTTATATCTTTTTAAGCCGTAAGGTCGAAAGTGTACTCATAATAAGTATTACTTCGTGTTAAATAGGTCTAGAGGGCGATGAGGCAAGCATTGCTAAGAGTAATCCATAAGAGGTATGTAAAGATACCTTTCTTTTCTTTTGGCATGTCTTAGCTGTAAGTGGTTGGTATATGTAATGTGGGGATAATTCCATTCATAGAACCCTGAGAATGGTTCGTAAATATTATTCACTTCTTGATATTATAACTCCTGCAATAGTTGAGTTATTGCCTTGTAAGTCTTCTACATGATGAAGAGTAGTATGCGTAAAGCCTATCCCTTCCTTCTTTTGAAATGGCTTAATGTAAGTGAAACGATATATGACATAAGCTCCTATTCCCAAAGGCTCTATGATGATAAATGTCTCTGATTGCATAAGCTATCTGGCATTGTCTTGATGCACGTCTATGATGCCTGAGGCTCCATTTGATATGATTCCTAGTGATCTTTAAAGGGTACTTAAGACAATTACTAACCTGATCTTCAAGTGACGGTTCACTTGACTATTTTGTGGAGTCTCAGATGATGATTTAACTTGCATATGGTTACTCACTACTCTTCTCATGTATGTTGTTAATACATCTTCCATCGAGTCCCATAATAGGACGAGTATGTTAATCGTGCACAGCTTCACTATAATTTCACTGAGTCCCGGGCCGGGTATGATATATATATACAATGATATGAAGAGATGATCATTCATTGAGTTTCTTATTAGAGGGTCGAGTACAGTATATGAAAGATTGACCGAGTTCCTTACTAGAGGGCCGGGTATGGTATGATATATATGATGACATGATATGATGACATGATGACATGATGATGGAACTGGATCCCGTGATAGGTCGGGTACGATATAAATATACACTACTCTATTCACTGAGACCCTCACTAAAGGGCCGGATACAGTATATAGGTATGTATATGAAAATATAGTGATACATTTGCAACACCGAGTCTCATGACGGGCCAGGTACGGTATGTGACAATGATGTACATGATTCTATTTTATAAGATGCAGGTACAATAATTTGTTAAATGTTATACTTGCCCCCTATATTCCTATGTCAGTTGTAATCCCCTTATGATGTTTTATACTTTACACACTCAGTACGTATCTCATACTGATCCCCGTTTTTTTTTTTTTTGGGGGGGGGGGCTGCGTTTCATGCCCGAAGGTACAGACGCATGTTTTAGGGATTCGCCAGCTTAGGATTCCACTCAGCAAGTTGGGAGAAGCTCCCTTGTATCGGAGCCAAGTTTTGGGTACTAAACCTTCTATGTATATATTTATTTATTCAAGGGTACGACGGGGCCCTATCTCGTCATATGTTATCGTTATTACTCTTAGAGGTTTGTAGACATGCGTATGGGTTGTATATATATGTGGGTCCAATTTTATTTATATGACTTGCATTTTGGGATGTCCCCTCTGTTGTGGAAGCCTTGTCGGCTCATTTATGTATTTATAATGGGATGACCCCACGTGCTATGATAGCCTCATCGGCTTATGTGTTAGGTTGCCTATTAATAAGTTGTGCCCCCCTCATGACACGGGTTATGCCATGATGTGAATATGCGACAAGTCTACTTACAGTGAACAGGGGTATACGCGAGTGTCCATCTTGGACACCCATCATGACCTACGGGGTTGGGTCATGACAATTTTAGGCAAGCGAATTTTTCAGGTGTTACATAAGTATAATCAAGAGGTACCAGAAAAATCAATATGGATCACAACAAAATTGATCCACTGTACAATGCCAAAGAGTTCACTTTTCTTTTTCTCATGCACACTCCTAAGTATGTTGGTACCAACTAAGTCAAGAGACACTTTTTTTAATAAGATTTTTCAAAGGAATATTGGACCCATAAAAGTCGCCTAAGTATCTCACCGGGGTGATCAAAATCAGGGTGTGAAGTTCACAATGCCTGATATGTGAAGTAAGAAACCTTTTTTAAAATATTTAAATGAGAATAAAAACGTTCCTTTTTTGAATTTCTTGAATAAAGATGAAACTTTTTTAAAAATAAAATTTGGATAAAGATGATCGAACCCAAGGAGAAATGTCTATGTATCTTATCAAGGTGACAATAAAACGTGCGTAGTTCATGAAGATCATAAGAAAACTTCATATCTTTTTGTTATAAGAAATAAACATTTTCTTTTATTTGTATTAACAAGGAATAAAAATTTTCTTCCTTTTTTTGACATTCTTACTAAGCAATAATAATTTTTGAATCTCTTGAATAAAGATCGCCGAAACTAAGAAGTCTTGCCTACGTATCTCATTGAGGTGAGAATTATATGTGCATTGTTTATAGAGATCATAAGAAAACATCATATTTTGTGTTATAAGAAATAACATTTTTCTTTTATTTTTATGAACATGTAATAAAACAATATTGGAACATTTTTACTAAGGAATAAAAACTTTTAAAAATTTATTTTTTGAATTAAGATCACCGAACCTAAGGAGAATTGCATACGTATATCATCAAGGTGTGAGAATCAGGTGTATGCAGTTCCTCCAAATTGGAAAGTTAAAATTTTAAATATTAAAGCTTGACTTGACAAATGAAATCATTTTCAAAGTATTATGAAAGCAAAATATTTTAAATTTTTATTTTACGAATTATACAAAAGAAACTAAAACAAAAATCTTTTTGTGATTTTTATTAAGAAGTAATTTTTTTTTAAAATTCCCATTTCTATGAAATGTATAAGAACTTCTAAAACAAGAAATCTTTTCCCTTTTGTGTTTTCTCCCTCTTTACCCATTATTTTTTAAAAAAATTGAAGGTCAACCTTTCTTTCATTTCACTGATCACCATATAATTTTTCCAGATGTGAACTTACAAATAATAATACAAATAGCATATAGAATGTCCATGTTGGTCAGATAAAAGGAGGGACCCCTGTCCTAGACGAACTAGACTCCTGTGTTGAGTCCAACTTAATAAAATGCAAATGATGTGAATAAGTGGATTCTACTTGGGACAACCATGTATGTGTTTCAGTATTACTAGTTTAAACCTGACGGACATAGGTGTCTAGACTGGCTTACTCGAGCGGATACTCAAGCCAGTGAGGAGAAACTTGTTGGTAGCAAAGTTGTTCCAACTTCATTGATGGTCCAACCCGCCTAAAATGTTGTACTAATAATCCTTCACCAGATGTCAAATACTCTGTCTTTATCTCAATTGAATGTAGGATGCATAATTGCATTCATGTGAACGTGTGTGAAGTGTTTTCTGAGATTCAAAGGGATGCGCAAGAGAAGACAATTTATATTATATTTTAAAAAAAATCAAAGAGATAAATAAAAAGCAAGTATCACATTAGGCAATCATACACAATATATCAAAACAAATCAAGTAAAATTTAATATAACAAAGCTCGAATTCTGGTTAGTACCCAGTAGAGTCACCAGAGATGTCACACCTTTATTTTTCTTCAAGTTCTTCCAATTTAAGAGACGGTATTGAAAAGGAATTTTTTTTGTTCAGAGTTTCCACTAGAAATTGAGTTTTGGTGTTTAAGTCACCTTATTTAAATCCCTAATCAAAAGGAAGTTGTCTCTTTATTTTATTGGTCTACAAACTAGAAATTCGAGTAAGAAATTATGTTGACTGAATGTCATGACTTGATTTATCAGGTCATGATGGCATCTACTATACGCCACCAGTAGGTAAGCCTAACACATAATCCGGAGCCAGAGACAATGAATTATCACACGGAAGAGAAGAATGCGGAAGATAATAATGACAATACCAAATATAGAAAAGAGAAAGAATCAAATCAACACATAAATAAACCCCACAATCTGGTATCAGTCGGTAGTTGAGCTTCTAGTCAAAATGATAGTATAAGCTTTTACATAACAGGATATAAGTACAAACTATCTTTGAAATCAAAATAAAGATTAGTCATATCCAATATAGAGGAAAATAGGTAACTCCAAATGCTAAGATCTCACCCAAGTCTTCGAATCACAATGAGAACCCGTACAATGATCCGTGGGTATAGAAGTATAGTATGAATACCAACAAGTATCACTCAATAGACATAGGCCGACTGAGCTCCAAATATAACATAAGAATAATAGGAATGTAAGACAAGAGCATATATCTCAAGTGATAAAGAAAGAATAGGAACTCAAAATAAGCAACAAGATGGAAGCACCGAAAGAGAGTAAAGGAAGCATGTAAAAGAAGCAAGAAATGAACCTGGATGCGCTAGCCCATCAACCTATAAATGACCAAACTCTTCTAAAGGAGACAACTAGACAATAACACAATAAAAGAAGTAACCACAAACAAAAGTAAAAGCTAAGAAGACAATCCTAAAACAAACCCTGCATAAAAGAGTCAAATAGCAAGGAACAAGGGTAGTACCTACCTTCAAATAAAAGAACCACCCTTCGTACTGCCACAAGTAGTCAACTAAGACCTGACCGAGACCCTACGTACCCAGAAGGTACAAAACAACAAATTAAACCCTTATGGCCCATACAAAACCAATAGGTACATACCACAACTAATTATGCTTGTGATAGGCCCCATAAAACCAGCCAGTGAGGTAGGACCCATGTTGCACCTCTCACTTCCTATTTCAGTAGGTCACACAGACAGACGAATCCACGAGGGACTCAGGAGTGTCCATATTCATCTTCCGGGTCCCGATCTATGACTTTCCACTGTATTACTATGTCTGGAGATCATCAATATAAGCCAATAGCATGGAAAAGTTAGGCTTTATCATCGACCAATCAAGTAAAAGGGAGAGTACATCCCAGATGCCTCTAATAATTCTAATTAGAAAAGGTGCTAAACATACCAGATACTATAAAGCATCAACTATCAACCAAAGAGAGGCTACCAACACTAGACATGCAAAAACTAGGAATTTCCAATCAAAACGAAGTCCCTCACAATACTAAACTAGCCTAAGGCTCATATGGGAATCAACAAATAAGGATAAGGAAAGGAAATCCTAAACTCGCCACATACAATCCTAACTCACAAGCAAAATATGCTAAATAACATCTTATAAAATACAATCTAAAACAAGTAGACCTTAGCCTACCTCAAAGACAAACATGCCCGATCCAAAGTCCATAATCTGAAGCTTTTCTCCCCAAAACACCTCAAATTTTCCTCCACGCTATCAAAATGTTGATCACCTCATAAATACGAAAGTTTTCACACCAAAAATGTATTTTTTTGGAGACAGACCCAAAATTGGATCTAAATAAAATTGTAGGACCCACATCGGGAATACTAAAATTAACTTCATGAAAAGAAGCTACATAGGTCCAGGAACTCGTGCCCCAAAAATGGGCGCAAACGGAGCTTGAAATAGAGAGAAAACAGTTCATACACAAATTCACCACTAAAGAATAAATCAAAAGCTTTGGTAGACTACTCCGAGCAGAAGTTACCTCAAAATAAAGCTCCCCACGCTTTTCCAAATAGTCCAATGTGTAGACACGATCCACACAAACAATTAACTCTTGGAATTTCTTAATTTAGAGCTCTCTAGCTCTCAAAATCACAAAAAAGACTTGGTAAAGTCGGGCTGAAATGGCAGGTGGTCTTAACTAAAAGACCAGTTAGCAAACCTCCGTGAATGCGGCGACAACATCCGTGAATGCGTAGGGAAGGCTACCTCTTCTTCACAAATATGGGAACAAGTCCGCGAACATGAGGAAAAGCTCCCTCTTCTCCCTTAATTTGTAGATCAGGTCCGCGAATGCGGAGGGAAAGTTCCCTCTTCTTTGCAAACTCGGGGACCAGGTCCATGAACGCAAAGATCAACCCAAGGTACACCAGCAAGGGCTGACTGTACTGACCTTTGAGGGTTGAAAATACTTCAACTGGGTGCTCGGGATTCATTTCAAATTTTGTGTGGACAAACGAATTATGCTACCCCATAAAATTCAATGTTACAGAGTTAATGACGGTCAAAATTTTCATCCGAGATCATCTCGATAAAAAATGAGTCCCACACCTATGAGCCATTTTTTTCATTTCTACAACAAGGTTTGGAATGAGAGAAAAAGCCTCGAGAACTTCACAAATGACCATTCTAGATAAAACTTGACATTTTGGAATTACATGCACTGAGGAAATTTCAATCTGAGTACAGTTTCCAAGAATATTGATCAAATTCAAACTTAGGCTAAATTTTAAAGGCTAAAATGCCTAATGGCTCTAACTCGCACTGAAAGGATCAATATTCGAGCCAAATATGTTACTAGCCTAAAATGACGATTCAAGAGGTGAAACCATCAGAATTTCTTTCTAAGGTCGTCTTCCTAGAGCTTTGATTGAATTCAACCATTTAAACACAAAGAGCTCCAAAATAGGGAAACAGGCATAAAATCTAAATGAACGACCAAGCGACCATACGGTCAGTGCCAGTAAGTTATAAATGACTTGGGGTCTGTATAGAAAAGCTTTAAATATTGAAAAGATTGAAAAGAAGTGAAAATGATTTAAAGGGTCATTACAACATCCACCACTTCAAGGACTTTCATCCTCGAAAGTCAAAGGATAGAATAGAACCTAAGGGAACAAAAAGAGTAGGAAACTAGGTCCACACTCTCCGCCAAACCAACAGGTAGCTTCTCAGGTTAGGCAACACCATCCAAGAACATAAGCTGAAGGGAAACTCTCAAATTCACTTCTTCTCTCCATAACTCAAACCAACTTCAATTCCTTTCTTTCGATACTGCCTTCCATCCAATAAGAACAAACTCAATTGAATATACAAACTAACTCGAGATGAACCAAAACCATACAAATACCTTTGAAGTAGGTGATCAATAGACAAGAGAAGTTGCTAAATAACTCCCAAGTTGAATTCTTTTCTTTATACTACAAACTCAACACTCTTTAGTTATTATGGGTATCCTACCTACGCTAAACCACATTAACAGTGCCTAAATAACAACACAAACAACATCCATGGATGAAAGACAAGCAACACCTAAATATCGAAGAACAGTAAAGACCAAAATAAGTAACTCATCCCAGAGCATATCCCAATTTTCTAACCCAATGAATCCCAAAACCCTTAACTTGAGTCGAAAATCTATCTTTCAAAATTGAAAAGGATACTCTAAGGGACAATCAAATCCATGGGTGGAAAAAATCACCTTACACAACCCGACTCTCACCTACTAACCAAAATATACCAAGCCGATAATGTTGTCATTTAATCAAAGTAATCTAGGATAGCAGAAATAAGATGTTCATAGAATCAAAGTCAGCTATGCACAAAGGTAAAAAGTGCTACTATACCATTATTCTAAACAAAGAACAATGCAAAAACCATCCACTAATAAGAGAAATCAACAACGGAGGATGAATAAAAACATATATTGCCAAATAAGGATTTCACAACAAATAGCAAATAGTTAGTAAGGAACATAAGCAAGTACGGGTATAAAAACACAAATCCACACATTATAAGCAGTCAAGGTTAAAAGCAATAAAATATCATATTCATTCTAGCAATACCTGGGACATCAGTCTCAGTCGGCCTATAGAAGCGACGAATGGATCGTGTTTGACCTCGAACTGAACATCTACACTACCATATATAACACTCTAGGGACCACCCCTAGCTCGCTATATTGGTGCCCTAGGGACCTGACACTGCCGAGCCTATCACATATGATGTGTGATTGTAAGACACTGCTTAGTCGAATGCCCCAACTCACCACATGTATAGCACTTCCCACCAAAAGCAACCTGCTGGGACGACTTAGCTAAAGTAGTATAAGCTCCAAAACATGAATGATTGAATAGCAAACGTTGATATGTCTATCATGAGCTTTGTATAGACATGGTGGGTACCATAATTGCTTCTTCAATAAGTCTTAATACATACATGCTCCATGGCCCTCGCATAACTCAATACCTGGGGAAAATTAGATCGAACTACTATCAAGTGATCTAATGCTAAATGGAGGGGAAATCTTAATCCACCAATAAATCCTAGAATTAACTCTCACTCGATAGGAAACAAGGTGGGAGTCTACCCGGCCCACTCAAGAAACCCAACCACATACTTACCAACAAAAAACCCTTTTAAAGACCTACACATCAAACTCTAGACTGAGAACCACTCGATGCACCAAAAACTACATGTCTGTGGTGTATCCTCGAATAGACACAAAGTCACCAACACGAAATCCTAAGGAGTCGCAGTGACCACTAAATCTTTAGAAACCTAGGCTGCCCTCAGATCCCCTAGCTACAACTCAATGTCACTGGTGTCCTAACCATGCTTTGAAACCCTGATGATCTGAGTATCCATCTTGTCTATGTCCAAAAAAACTACATGTTATCCATCTTAGAGATAGTGGGTCCAAAAAAGCATTTTAAAGGTCATATGAAAAAAGTTACATGATAAGGTGTCAAGAATGGAATTTCCTAAGAATGCCCTATAGCCTCCCGAAGATAGGATACAGACATCTTCACATAGATCTGCAGAACTCTACTAGGCATTAGCTCTTGTACCAACGATATAGGTGAACCTAAAGCTTTGATATTCATCTGTCACGACCCAATTTCTCAGGTCATAATAGAACTTACTATATACCACCAATAGGTAAGACTAACCCATATCCCATAGGTAGAGACAACAGGATATCACAAGAAAGTGAAGAATGCAGAAGATAACAATGACAATAACAAATATAGGAAAGAGAAAGAATCAAATCAACATAGAAATAAACCCGCAAGACTACTATCAGTCGATAGTTGTGCTTCTAGTCAAAATAAAAGTATAAGCTTTTACATAATAGGATATAAGTATATAATATCTATAAAAACAAAATAATGACTAGTCCTATCAAATATAGAGGGAGATAGACAACTCTGAACGTCATGAGCTCACTTCAATCTCTAAATCCCAATAGATATTCCACAGGAGATTTAAATCAACAATGAGAACTCATACTATAATCTTCAAGGTGCAGATATGTAATGTGAATACAAACCAGTAGAACTTATTAGGTATTGGACAACTGAGCTCCAAAGATAACACAAGCATAATAGGCATGTAAAAAAGAGCATATAGAACAAGTGATAACGAAATAAATGGAACTTATAATAAGAAATAAGTTGGAAGCTCCAAAAGAGAGTAAATAAAGATGGTAAAAGAAGCAAGATACAAATAGGGATATGCTAGCACATCAACCTATACATGACAATTGGCAAAAGACATACTAATAGAAGTAACCATAAACAACATGTAAAATCTAAGAAGACTATCCTTAAACAAACCCTGCATAAAGGATTCAAATAGCAAGGAACAAGGGAAGTACCTACCTTCAAACAAAAGAACCACCCTTTGAACTGCCACAAGTAAACAAGTAGTCAACCAAGACCTTACTAAAGCCCTATGTGCCATGAAGGTACAAAATCACAAACTAAACCCGTACGGGCCCCCATAAGACCAAAAGGTACACACCATAACCAATTATGATTGTGGCAGGCTATGCAAATGAATGATAATAATGCAATAAAATCAGTAGTTCCATAGTACCAAGATATATATACCTATCCCTAAGTCTCGACCCGCGAGGTAGAACCCATGTTGCACCTCCCTATTCCTATTTCAATAGGTCACATGGATAAGGAAATCTATCGAGGACTCAAGAGTGTCCATAAGTACCTTTATGGTCCTTATCAAGGACTTCCCGCTCTGTCAGTGTGACTAGAGATCATTAATATAAGCCAATAGCATGGAAAGGTCAACTTTCTCTTCCATCGGTCAAGTAAAAGGAAGAGTACATCCTAGATGCCTCTAATATTTCCAAGTAGAGAAGGAGTATGTCATCAATGCCTCATAAATATCCATAGTTTATCAAAAATATCCAAGTGGTACGACTCCCATAAAATATAAGTATAGTAGTAAAAGGGCAATAATCCTATTTCCTCAAAATAATGATCAAACCAATGCATGCCTAGGATCGTACCAAAAAACAAGTGTACATACGCAACCAATGCAATATATGCAATCACCAACATCCAAATAACTCAAGCAAATAGAAACACAACATACCTAGCAAGTACCCTACTCCTAGAGTATAGAAACTAATCTGGAATCTAGTTAATAGTCGATAAAGACCTCAGGCCTAAAATACTCCAGCCAACTTAACTACAATAGATTAATAAGGCATATCTCTGCTCTGGCAAGTGAAAGAACTTATAAATAGTCAATAAATGAAGGAGTAACATCTACCTAAAGATAACATTCAAAGAACCTGGATACCGATAACTCCATCTTATATCAATAATATGCATCGAAGGATCCAAGGTATAATCATAAGGCAAGGATTTCATCACAATCATAGGCATAAGTAGGGCCAAGCCTCAAAAATAAAAATACAAACTCACGGTCCCTGCACTAGCTAATGGCACCAAACCAAGGGAATACTCATCGGAAGCAACTATGCTAGCAAGAATCACAAAAACTTGCCTGACAGTGCTAAACATACCAGGTCCTATAAAGCATCGACTATCAATAAAAGAGAGGATAACAACCCTAGACTATGGCAAAAGTTAGGAATTGCCAACTAAAACTAAGGCCCTCACAATACTAAACTAGGGTATGACTCATACAGGAATCAAGATATAAGGATAAGGAAAGGAAATCCTAAACTTGCAACATACAATCCAAATCCAAACTCACTTGCAAAATATGCTAAAGAATAAATAAAGTATAATCTAAAACAAGTAGACCATAGCCGAATAAGCACGCTTCAATGTCCACAAATCTGAAGCTTTTCTCCCCGAATCACCTTCAATTTTCTATCATACTATCAAAATATTGATCACTTAATCAATAGGAACATTTTGACACAAAAATACATTTCGTGACAGGCCTAAAATATGGTCTAAAATAGGATTGTAGGATCCGTATCGAGAATCCCAAACTCAACTTTGTGAAAAGGTCCTAAATTGGTCCAGGAACTCATGCCTAAAAACAAATACAAATTGAGATTGAAATCAAGATAAAATAATTCATGTATAAATTCACCATTAAAGCTTAATCAAGAGCTATGGAAGCCTCCTTTGAGAAAATTTTACCTCAAAATAAAGCTCCTCACACTACTCCAAACACTTCAATACGTATCCACGATCGACACAAATAATTAGCTCTTGTAATCTCTCAATTCAGAGTTCCCTAGATCCCAAAATCACAAAAAGACTAAGTGAAGTCAAGCAGAAATGGTTGTTGTATAAGACAAGTCAGAAAAACTCTGTGAATGTGGGGACCAGGTCTACAAAGTCAAAGTGAAGGCCACCTCTTCTTCACGAACACAGAGTCAAAGCTCCCTCTTCTTCGCGAATATGGGGACCATGTTTGCAAATGCATAAGGAAAGCTTCTTCTTCTCCACAAATGAGGGGAACAGGTCCACGAATGTAGAGATGTAAGACTCTGAAAGTTGAAAAGTCCTAAAATGAGGTTTAAATATGATTTCTCAAAAATAATTAGCTTTTTGGCATGATTTCAAGACCCTTAAAGGGCTGTGAAGGGGATCACGGGGTGTAAGGAGATCATGACCCATGAATGGCCACCATGGTCCATCACTTATCGATTGGGTTTTAGAGGTGATGTCTACGAGGGGCCACCACAAGACATGGTGTAGACCACAGACCATTAGGGATCCCATGGTGGACACCCCTACAGGCCCCTGTTAGGTTCCTCACTATGTCCAGCCTCCACCGGTCGTACTATCCTTCATAAACTGTAAAGGTCTCCATGGAGGAAGTCCTGCAAACCCCAAATCTCTAAATCTAAGTCTACCATCATGGACGACCACTACATACTGTAGTGCCCATAACGGATCATAGCGTGTCTTGTGGTAGGAACCCTCCTTTTATGACCTTTTTTCAAAAGTTAAGTCCCTTACAATAATGAGGGACATGACCTGTATTGGCCTTCATGGGCCTTGGTGAGATCCTGTCAAGGTTTTGAGATTAATTTTCTTAAAGAGGGTAGTTTGGTCATTCCTTATATTGGTAGTTTTTGAGACTATATTCTTACCTATTAACTAACCTAAGTACCCTTAACCCTCTCATTCTCTCATTAACCCCCAAATCTCAAAACAAATTCTCCCAAGGTTCCTCTCAAGAGTCTTCTTCTTTTCAAGAAATTTCAAAGGATTTATTTAAGGTCAAACTTCAATTCACTTCAGTCTACAGCTTCTAAAGGTCAAGGTATGATGGACTTCATCCATGGTCACCTTTCACCCATGGAATCCCAATGTTTTCTCTCCAATTTCTTTATAACCTCTTCAATCAAAAAGCCCTAATTTCATGATTTGCATTGAGTCTTCTTAATTATGATATATTTCAATACGGTTAGCCTTCTTATGCATAATTCACATCATATTAGATAATTGTAAGATAAATTTCAATGATTTAGGATATATACTAATTTAAATTATGATGTGTGAGTTATGATCATAATTTTCAAGTTATATGCAATGAAAGTTTTATTAAATGATATTCAAAGTTTAGGAATGATTTATGAAAAGTTTTGAATAATGATTTTGTGATGTTTTAAGAAATATAATGATAGGGTGATCTAAGACCCTAATGATGTTTTATGATAAAGATTCATAATGATGGAAGGACTACACCCACATTAAAAAAATCACATGATAATGAGTTATTTCTATGAACAAGTTTATGAAGTATGATTATTAAAAGCTTATGATTTATGAAAAGTATAAATTATGAGGTGGGGCCTCAACCTAAGCCTTAGTAGAAATCTCTAGTCCCTTAAACTATGTTGCCACCATAGTTTTGCCAATATGGCTTAGCTTGTGAATACACATATAGCTCATTTTTAGGCTCATGTTAGACGGAGTCTACCTTGGCAAGTAGTCTCCCCCTTCTTGATGTAGGGATCATTGAATTCCATGTAATAGCTTACATGGTCTTATTGTCGGTTATGGTTATCTCCCATTTATGTATATTTTCTATGATGATGATATTTTTAATGCATTGACCAATGGTTGTGATCCTTTAAGGTTTTCATGGTTTTACTCATGTTTTAAGGTATTGGTCTTGCATCTCATGATTCATATTGATTATGTCCTATGTTTATTTTTCATGCATACTTCTCACATACTTAGTGCATTCTTAGTACTAACACATACGTTTTTCCTATATTGTATCATAATGTAGGTTCCAATGATCAATCTCATCCTCATATTTGTGGCTAGAATTTTTTATAGTTGTACTTTAGTGGTGAGTCATCATATTTTGAGGACATGACATTTTACTTTTATATTGTCATTTGACTATGTCATTACTCTTATGTTGTCAAGGGTAAGCTAGGATCTTTTTTTATTCCTCCATCGAGTTAGTAGAGGCATGTTAAATATTCATGGAGTCTATTTTGTCGCTTTTCTCTTGTTGAGACTCATGTTCCTTTAATTGAGACTATGCTTCCATATATTGATTTAGTATTATTTGTTTTATTTACCTTATGTATTCTCATGAATGATATTCTAAGAGGCTCAGTTGGGGTCATTCGGGATTTTAATTATTGTGTCAAGGCTAGACCTTAATTCGGGTGATGAAAAACTTAATATTTGAGCATAATATTTAAAGTGTGCTAGGGAGTATAACATATCTCGTCGAGTAGAGTCTTGTTCATCGGTTTGAAGTGCGCCACATCTATGGATAGGAGGCTATAAGGCATCTTGGGAAATGCTTCTTTTCTTTCATGATCTCATTGTGCTATAGAGTTGAACTTTAAGGTTTTTTTTCTAATGTTTTCTCTTTCTGATTACAGAATCATGCCTCCACGAAGAGCTCCTATCCGAAGAAACATCGAAAAGGAGCAAATAACTCTGACTCTTTGAATGAACAAGTGACTAGTGTATAATTCTGAGTTGCTTTTCAGATGTTATCCCAATTTGTGACTACTCACATTAACTGAAGGGTAGTTGCTCCTCTAAATGTGCATACTCCGACATCAAGGGTTAGAGACTTCGCAAGGATGAACCCTCCTGAGTTTCATGGATACAAGATTGATGAGGATCTAAGATTTATTGATGAAGTGTATAAGATCAGGGATATTAGGGGAGTGTCTTCGAAGGAGAAGGTGGAATTTGTAGCCTACCAACTCAAAGGTGTCGCTCAAGTAGTGGTACAATCAATGGAAAACCAAAAGGGTTGAAGAGGGTCCCATAGGTTGTGAGTATTTCAAAGTTACATTTCTTGACCACTTCTTCCACTTGAGTTGATAGAGGAAAAGGTGTTGGATTTTATCAACCTTAAGCAAGGAAACACGAGTGTGAGGGAATATACCCTCAAGTTTAGAAAGTTGTTCAATTATGCTCCTTGTTTGGTGGCCGACCCTCGTGCCCAAATGAGTAAGTTTATTTTAAGTGTATCAAATTTGGTGATAAAATAATGCTAAACCGCTATCCTTATCAAGGATATAGATATATTTAGGCTCAGGACTTATGCCGAACAAATTGAAGGGGAGAAGTCTAAGAAAAGGAAAGTAAGGGAGTCCAAGACGGCTCTTTATAAATGTGGGTTTTATCAACCTAAATCGGGTGGTGGTAATGGCCTTTTCCAGCAAGCCAAAAGTTTCAAGTCCAAGGTTCTTCAAAATATCTAGGTTAAATATTTGATAAAGATAGGACCTCCATCCCTAATGCCCAAGGTGGTAATGCTAGATGACCTACTCTTCCTAAGTGTACCGAGTTTGGAAGAAACCATGAAGGTAAATTTTTTGTTGGAATGGGTGCATGCTTTGGATGTGGTAAGATAGGGCATAAAGTCTCTGAATGCTCTAACAAGGGGAGACAAGGGCGTTCTCAAGGTCAGACTACTCAAGGTGGATGAGATCCACAAGGTGGCAGCCCACACCAAAATAGGTTTGATACCCTCTAAGCTATACAAGAGATGGAGGAATCTTCAGATGTGGTCACGGATATGTTAAAAGTCTTTGACATTAATGTATCTGCATTGTTAGATCCGGATGTCACTCTATCATTTGTTACTTTTTATCTTGCTAGAAGATAAAGAGTCTATTTGGATAGGCTTATTTTAAGTACTTTTAAAGTTAAAATAGCTTTTAAGTTCTTTTATGGTGTTTGGGTAAATGAAGAAAGTGCGTCTGAATACTCCCTTTAAGACAAAACGGCTTTAAAATGCTAAATATGAAAATCAGGAATTTCCAACTTAAAAAAGCTTATCCTAACATTCTCTTATTCTTAGTCTTGAGATCTTGCTCAAGCCTTTTTCGGTGTATATTCCTATTAGTGATTCAATTTTGGCTAAAAGAGTCTATAGAAATTGTCCAATTTTACTTTTTTATTAAATAACCTTAGTTGATCTTGTAGAGCTTGATATGACCGATTTCGATGTTATTCTCAGAATGGATTGGCTTCATGGATGTTATGCCTCTATTTGTTGTAGGATTCATGTGTCAAGTTTCACTGTTCTAATGAGCCATTCCTAGTATGAAAAGGTAGCAATTCCGTGTTTAAGGGTAAATTTATTTCATGCCTTAAAGCTCAAAAAATAATTTCCAAAGGTTGCATCTATCATCTAGTCTGGGTTAGAGATACTAATTCTGAAACTCTTACTCTTGAGTCAGTGTCAGTTCTTAATGAGTTTTTAATTTTCCCTGATAATCTCTCAAGCATTCCTCCCGCAAGGGAAATAGACTATGGTATCGATCTCCTCCCTGATACTCAGCCCATCTCTATTCATCCTTATCAAATTTCCTTATCAAATTTCCCGGGTAGAATTAAAGGAATTAAAGGATTAGTTGAAGGATTTGCTAGAAAAGAGTTTCATTAGACCGAGTATCTCTCCATGGGGTTCTCTGATTCTCTTTGTCAGAAAGAAGGATAGTTCTCTTCGTATGTGTATTGATTATTGGAAATTGAACAAGGTCACAATTAAGAATACATATCCCATTCCAAGGATTGATAACTTGTTCGATAATTCTCAAGGAGCAAGTTACTTTTTAAAGATTGATCTTCGATTGAGTTATCATCAATCCGAGTAAGGGAATGTGACATTCTGAAGACGGCTTTTAAAACTCGGTATGGTCACTTTGATTTTTTGATTATTTCTTTTGGACTAACGAATGCTCATACAGGTTTTATGGATTTGAGTATCAGGGTATTCAAGAAATACTTGGATATGATCGTTATTGTATTCATTGATGATATTTTGATCTACTGTCGGAGTGAGGAAGAGCATGCCAATCATTTGAGGATTGTGTTAAAAATTCTCAAGGACCGTTAGTTGCATGCAAAGTTTGGTACGTGTGAATTTTTGTTAAGGTAAGTTACTTTCCTTGGTCATATTGTCTCCGTTGAAGGAATCATGATTGATCCTAAGAAAATCAAAGTGGTTAAGAATTTTCCTAGATTGTTGACTCCTTTTGATATAGTTGTTGTCCTAGCCCATAATGGTGATTAATTTGGAAAATTATTGCATGTGTTTGTTTGGGCTGTTTCGAGCCTCGAATTGTGTTCCATTTAGGAAAAAACATTTAAGGAGGTATTTAGGACCTTTTCATGGAGTCAATTACAGAATTTCTGGAGTGGGTCCCATATTCCCCTTTTTGACTGAAAAATTGGTTTGTCTCCGATTTTGATAATTTTAGTGTTAAAATGATCATTATAATATTGTGATTCTATTTTATATAGCATTGAAATGTTTCGAGTCCAAACAAAAGGGAAAAGGTCTAGTTACGTAAATTAGAGCGTGCATGGTCGGCCTATAGGTAGGCTATGTCTTTCCTATCCTTAGACTAAGCATGATTAAGTGATTGAATATTGGCTATCTTCAGTCGTGGTTTAATTCCACCTCCAGTTGCAGTTGTGGCTCTAGTCCACCGCTCCTTATAGCTTAGTTCAAGTCCATAGCTATTTTCACCTCGGTGCAAGTCCTTGGTCATATTTACACGCAGTTCAAGTCCACGATTTTCCTTAACTTGGTGCAAGTCTTTGGTTACTCAAAATCTTTTTCAAGTCCTTGATTCTTCAACTTTATTGCAGTTCAAGTATTTAACTCCTATCGATTTTGCTGAAGCTTTGGACATATTGATTGGTTCAATTCAAGTCCATGAAAAGTTGTGGAAATCTTGGAAATATCATCAGATTCTCTTATTTTATTTCAAACTCTTCCTTGTACCGGTCAAGGTTATGGAAGTCTGCTTGGGTTTTACTTTTAACTTGCGTGCGAGTGTACCCACCGGGTTTATGGGAGCCTAGTCGGATTTAGTTAGTTACTTTCTCTTTCTGTGTGTTAGTAAATTTGTGTGCATCCCAATTAGACTTTTCATTCCTTATTTTTTATTATGGTTTAAATTCTTCCATTTCATAGTACTTTTGCTTTTCTTACTTAGCCGTCCTATTATGCCTATTGGGTACATATTGTTTTTGTACTCATACTACACTCTGCATCAGTTTTCATGATCTATTTCTGAGCACAGCTACCAGAGTTGATCTCTAGCCAGCCGCAGTAAGATTTGGAGGCGAGGGTGAGCACACAACATCCTAGATTTGGTCGTCTCCTTCTGTATATATGTACTTATCTTTTGCTTCTTCTTTTTTTGGAGACAGTCTTGTTTCTGCGGTCTACTTTTGGAACTTCTACACATTTTGTTAGCATCTTTGTACATGTGACTTCCTTGTTCTTTATGTATGATTCTTGTTATTTATGTTATTGTTTAGTTTGAGTTTAGTTTTATGCCCTTAATTCCATTATTTGTAGTTTCGGAGTATGGATTGGCTTGTCTACTTGTGGGTTATATTAGGCGCCTTCATGACTTGAGGAATCAGGCTGTGACATAGGTCAAGTATGTAAATAGTTTACTAGGTGAAACGTGTAAAAGATAAATTAGGACTCACATTGAATTAATCTTAGAGGCTGAAAAGGTTGCCCTGTCGTCCTTTGACCTTGGGGAGAAACATTCAGAACTTCTAGGCTATGATAGTTTTTTCTTCGAATTATTGTTGGAGACAATGATTATTTTGTTTTTTGGTCAAAATTATGTAGACTAGATACAATCTTGAGAAAACCTTTTCTACAGCAGCATTTAGGATAGATATTTACTATTCATCTATTTCTATCTTTGAGGCTAATTAGGAAAAACTATTGATTCCCCCCAAAAATTTAGAAGGAAAATAATGTTTTAATTACGTAAAATATATAACTAGAAAAGGTAAATTTGTTGAAATTTTGGAAACAAAATCCATGACTTTACTAACTTGGTTTATGTCCAAGGTACTTCTCCTATTATAAATATAGTTGTATTATTTCTTAGTCTTTCACATTATAATATAGTGAAGGGATTTTGGGGTGAAATTTTCTCTAGCAAATTTTCTGTTAGAGGAAAAAGGAAACGTTATCTGCAATCAACAAAATGTCAATCAAATGCTAATGATTTTGAATTTTAATAAAAATGAAAATTATTTGTAGATTTAGGTGTGTATGTGTATATTTATGTGTACAAGTTATTACTTTGTGTGTATCTAGGGTTTTGTATTTGAAGCCAAATGCAGTCCAACAATCAACACTAAATTACTGACAGAAGTATCTCAATGTGTTGAGAGCATTAATGGTGTTAAAGAAGGAAGGAGGAAAAGTATGCTTAGCATCGATAAATCCATATTCAAAGGTATTCCATTACTTATTAAACCATATGTTCATAAATATACAATAAGGGGTGATCTATTTTTTTCTAAAGATTTATTATATAGTTTGGATTTTAGGAAGGTTTTCTCTTTTGTAAGGTAAATTGTTTATAAGAAAAAATGGTATTGAAATGATTTTGGTCAATAATAGAGAATAATAATTTAGGAGGATTGGTATGCAAACTCTAATTTTATATAATCAATGATTAATTAGTCATCTTCCGTGAGACCACCTTTTGAAAGAGTGGTAAAGAGGAACATGAGTACGAAAAACTTTACGGAGAAAAGATTGGAGGGGAAAGAGGATTTAAGATTTATAGGGTAAAACTCAAGGAAAAATTTAGGGAGAGAAAATATGATTAATATTATGTTTGTCTTATGACTTCTTGGTCTTATGCTAAGCATAAAAATAAATCTAAAGTTGAATTGATGGATCAGATAGAGACAAATTAAAAAAGGCATGTTTTCAAAAGATTTAAATGAAAATGGTTTTTACTTATCTCATTGTTTAGATTCTGTTTGGATTTGTTTAAGTTATTAGACTTTTAATGATTTTAGATTTTCATTTTCTCAAAATGGTATTGAAACTTTTAAGTTCTCCTCCCCTTGCAAAATTCCTCTTCTCACTTTCTAATATATCACTAAGTGAAATCTTTGATGATTCTATTGAAGGACTTGAGTGACTATCTACGATCTAGCAATGAGGTACAAATGCATTCTGTAGGGGATTTAATGTTATTGAACATGCTTAATCTATCTCAAACAAATTAGTGTATTTTGTTGTAAAATGTTACAGCAACTTGATTATAATTTAGTTCATTGACATGGACTTGGTGACCACCATAGAGTAAATATACATGCTTATATAGTTGGTACTAGCGTTGAGAAGGATAATCATATTATATCAACTGGTGTTCATATCATTATTGGTACATCTTGGCATGTGCTGGACATGTTTTAGATATAAATAAAAAAACCTCCTTCTCCCTGATCAAGTTGAAATGTTTGTGATAAACGAGGCCAATGAAATGCTTTCAACCAATGTCCTTCAACCTTTTCTATAACAAACATTTTAATATGCTTAGGGACGAAGAGGTTTGTTTGTATCCATAACATGTTCAATCCATGTCACGATGTTCCAATACTGAGATGAACACCAGCTGATAGAATATGTTTGTCTTCTCAATGATAGTATCACCTACACAAGTATGTATGCTTACTCTAAGGTTGTCATCCAGTATTTGGTAATGAACTAAATCATAGTCTAGCTTCTGTAAAATATTACAACAAATTGCAGCTATCTTCCCTGAGACTGATTGAACATGTTGAATTACACAAATTCTCCTACACATATGATCTATACCTCTTTGATAGATCGTGGATACATCCTCGAGACCTTCAATAGAATCATCAATGATTTTATTAAGTGATAGATTAGGAGGTGAGAAGAGGGCATAGGCAAGAGAAGAAAAGCATAAGCATTTTAGTATCAGTTGGACGAAATTAAAGATCTAAAATTGTTAAAAGATTGACCACTTATACAAATAGATAATTTAAACAGAACAGAAACAATGAGACAAGTAAATATTATTTTCATTAAAATCTTTTGAAAACATACTTTTTTTATTTGTCTTAATCTGATCCATCAATTTAATTGTAGCCTTATTTTCACACTCAGAAGTACATTATAAGTCAGAATAGAAACAAAATATTAATCATATTTCCACAAGCATCAAGACAGAAAATAACCAAAAAAAAATTGGTCATAACAAAAATATTAAGTCAACAACATTTTAGCTGGTTTGAATGCATTGAAATCCAAACAAAGTTTGAGAGTTCATTCTGGGTTGGGCCTATTTTGGTGGTTTGGTTATTCACTATTAAACCATTGTTTGTACTAGTGGATTCACACTGGTGATAGTCCTCAAAAGTCTTCAAAGACTAAGAAATCTCCACTTGCCTCAAAATGAAACTCAAGCATCAAAATATATAACATTGACATTCATGTTGCTCTTTTTTTCGCTCGAAAATCAAATTATGAAGTCACCCTAACCCTCCAAAGTTAAATCTAAAATTTTCTTTCAGATTATAATCAATCATAATACAAACTCACATGTCAAATTTTAGAAAATGAGTCATTATCCAAAATCAACATTTTATTCTAACAACCCTATCACTGCATTTTTCTATTATAGAAATGTTTTCATGTTTCTACCCTCAAAACTTACTCATAATCATATAATTATCTCATGAAAACAATGATAATAATGACCTTGATGCATTTTGATGAATATCCTCTTCTTCCTCTTCCTCTTCCTCTTCCTCTTCCTCTTCCTCTTCCTCCCCCTCTTCCTCCTCTTCCTCTCCCTCCTCTTCCTCCTCTTTATCCTCCTCCTCCTCCTCTTCTTCTTCTTCTTATTCTTCTTCCTCTTCCTCTTCCTCTCCCTCCTCCTCTTCTTCCTCCTCTTCCTCCTCCTCTTCCTCTTCTTCCTCCTCTTCCTCTTCCTCTTCCTCCTCTTCCTCCTCTCCTTCTCCTTCTTCTTCTTCTTCTCCTCCTCCTCCTCCTCCTCCTCCTTCTTCTTCTTCTTCTTCTTCTTCTTTTTCTTCTTCTTCTTCTATTTTTCTCATTTTTGTTACTGCTTTGTGCTTCCTCTGTTTTTCTATTTCTTTTCATTCTCAACAAGCCCTTTTTTTAATCACATTTGGCATTTTTCCTATTCTCCTTTTTTAAAATTTAGTCTCCTTGTCTTTTATTTTACTTAAATAAAAAATTAACACCTAATTTAGTTAGGATTATTACATTCTCCCCTATTTTAAAAAGTGTTCATTTTCAAATTTGATTAATATATTTTAAAGAATAAAAAAGGGCAGTCCAGTGCACTAAAACTCTCGCTATATATTTTTTAAAGAATGTAAAATAGAAATATTTTCTATGCATGTCCTACTTATACTCTCAAAATTAGGTATTTTCTATAAAACTCATTTGATCACCTCGAAAATTGTATCACCCATTCCACAAGTCATAAATTACCATTATATAAATGTTTCAAAAAGGATTTAAAAGGGGAAATCGATAAAATATAAAAAACAACTAAAAGGATTGGTATATAACTAGTAGAAAAACATCTTGTGTCACTTTACCTTTTGTTTTAGATTCTCATACTTACTTTCAAGTGTTCTATCTTGTAATGACCTCTAAGGTCATTTTTGTGTTTTTGCGTATTTTTATCATTTTACACCTTCCCATAGCATTTTTATAGCTCATATGTGATTTAGGGATGGGTGGCATGCTTTCCAACGTGTTCAGGTGAGTTTTTAGGTGGTTTGGCAATTTTTGAGGCTTAAGTTTTGAAAGAGTTGACTTTACTCAACATTCAGAGATTAGGGCATCTTATGAAAATTCCCACACTTCCATCAACTCCAAAAGGTCCATTTTGGTCAAAGAGGGAGGTTGGTTTGGGTTTTGGAGTCTTCATTTTGAGTTTAGGTGGTTTTGTCATTTTAACTTTAAGTTTTGGCCAAGGCTTAACTTCGGTCAACATTTTGAGTCAATGCGCTCGAATGAAAATTTCGGCAGCGCGGTTAGCTCTAAAATGCTGAGTTTGGTCTAGACAACTTTGTTTTGGTTTTTGAGGTGCTCGGAATGAATTTTAGGCCGTTTGTGCAATTTGAAAGCTTTCTTTGGAAAGTGTTGACTTTGGTCAACATTTCAACGAAAGTACCTCCATTGGAAAATTCATCGATTCTAGTAAGTTCAAAATGCAATTTATGGTTGGGTAGCATAGTCTGTTTGTGTTCTCGGGGTTTTGAATGAATTTTGGACCCCCATCAGAGAAAAACTCTATTCTCCAAAGTGCAACACCAGCTGAACTGCTGTTACAAGAGCTTTTTCTCTTTGCATTCACAACCCAGTGGTCGGCGATCGTGAAAGTCTAAGACCATGGGCATCATGATCGCGTGATTGACCATCACAATCGCCATGGGTTAACTGGATCATACATAGCGATCGCAGGGACCTGCTCGCAATTGCGATGAACAAAATTCCTAATTCCAGTGAATTAAATGCCCGTTTTCAACAGTCTAAGTCCCATTTTGAGACAAAGAAAAAGAGTGATTTGAAAAGCAATTCTTGGCCATTTTTGATCATTCTTACTCGAGTGTGTTGGAAATTCTTGAGGGGCCGTTCCGAGACCCCTTTTTGTCCTAAAAACCTTGTAAGTTTCTCTTAAATTTCATTGTTTCTTACATTTTGAACTATTCTAGGGCTAGAATTTGGAGGGATTGTTTGAGCTTTTTTACTGCTCGGAATATGCTTTTTTTTGGGACACAAGTTCCTTGAGTAATTTGAGACCTTGTGATGGAGTTGGTTGTTTTAATTTCATGCGTGGGTTCCAATATCAAATTTTGACCCAATTTTACTTTTGTTTTTAATTATAGTAATATGGGTATTGTTGGCCTTATTTCGATGTGTTCTTCAATAATTTGATAGAGTGGCATTGTTTGGAGGCGGCTTATAAAAGGAAGACCAAAGTTTAGCGGTTTAGGTGCGGTTTCGACTTCGAGGAAGGTTATGGCTTACCCTTGTTAGACTTGGCTTGGTTAAAATTGGTATATTTTGAGTAGTAATGCATGATTAGGGTGGTTATTTAAGTGTTGATATCCTATTGAGAAATTTGGAGTCGATGAGCATCGTTAGAGACAAGTTGGGGTTTTAGTTGTTGGATCCTTAGTCTAGGTGATATCTTGACTTGCTTACATCATGTAGAGTCCTAAGAACTTTCTCCTAGGTGATTTGAACCTAGGATGTGGCTTGGTTGACTTGAATGGTTTCGGTTGGTCACTTGATATGATTTTTGGTTTATGATTATGCCTTTGTTGCTTATGATATTAAAATGTTGGGTCCGAGGCCATGCTTTCAGTACACCGGATTCTTAGGTGAGTGTCATATGATTTTTAACATACTATTTCCCTTATTTACCTTATCAGTGTTAAAAGCCCTGTTTAAAAGAAAGACTAAAAGATGATAATAGGACTTTTGGTTGATGAATAAGTAGGAGGGATTTGATGAAAAAATGGTGACATCTTATTTATGGAAATTCATAGTTGATAAACTCGAGGTATGATTCCGAGCGGCCCTTTTATTGACTTTGGGCTACACTTTATATCATTTGATAAACTCTAGGTGTGAATTTTGAGGGGCCTGTTGATACATATTTTGGTTTATTATTACAATATTGATAAACTCGAAGTATTATTCTGGGCGCCCCATTATTTGATGAGCTTGAGGTTTATTCCGGGTTCTTCATGATACTTTTAGAGGATATTGAGCCTTAACTACGAGTTATAATTGTGCATTCTCCCGGTATTTTATTAATTGAGATTATTGATCTGATTACATGATTGGTTGGAATCACTTGATTATCATATGATTATTCGCGTGCCCTCTTTTCCCATATTTGTAGTTTATGTTTCTCTCTTATTGTTATTAGTATCATCGTACTATTTATTATATATTTATTCTTTCTAGGATCGATCTGCCTATGATGCCTACTGAGTACCCAGTGATTTGGTACTCATACTGTACTTTTGCATCTTTTTGATGTAGCTCCCAGTTCTAGCCACCCCCAACGCGCGCTTGATCATCCTTATGGTGCCAGATTTGGATTTTGGTGAGCTCTTGATGTTTAGAGACTTTCTACTTTCCTTATTTTGTACTTACTTGCACTTGTAATTTTGGATAGTCAGATCTGTATTGTATATTTTTACATTATTTTGTACTTAGTGGCTCCTTTATAGGCGATACCAGATCTGGGATTTGGTCTAGTATCAATTTTTCATTTGTTTTGGTTATTATCCAGCCTTTTGTAAATTTTGTATCATATTTACATATCTATACCCTGGCCTGAATTTTCTTTTGTTATATTTTTTTTGCTTCCACTTTCTTATGTTATTAATTATTTAATTAGATTGAGATTTGACTTGGATTTTTCTTGCCTACTTGGGGGTTAAAATAGGCGACATCATGGTATGGATTCAGGTTGTGATAGAGTGGTATCAGAGTATGGGTTCATAGGTGTCACCATTATAGAAGCAAGTGTCTAGTAGAGTCCCATAGATCAGTACGATGATGTTAATATCCAATCTTTGGAAGGCTATAGGACATTATTAGGACTTAATTCACTATTCTTATTTTTGTTTGTGGGCTAATGATGATGAACACCTCTAAATCCTATTTGTTTTACTCTTACTCAGCTGGCTAGGATAAGATCCACCCAGGGAGGATGAGGAACCTTGCTCCAACAGGTAGAGCCCCCAGCTTGGGGTAGGGATCAAGGTCGACATAAAGTCAGGGGTTGAGCTCAGGCCACAACACCTGTGCCGGAGGCAAATATAGAGGTTGAGTAGTTCAATCTTCAACCAGCGAAGGAGCATCCAATCCGGCCTCCACCTAGGTTCGTGGCCACATCAGTGTTACGGATACTCTGGCCTGGATCCTTCGTTTCATGAAGGGTGTATCCCAAGTAGGGACCCTCCCAAGCACATCAGCTAGACCTCAAGTCCTAGAGAAGGAACAGACTTCAGGACAGGATGAGGCATAGTATGATCAGACCCTAGTTCTACAACCTATTACTACAGCTCATCCGGTAATTCATCTTGTTCTTATGATTATTCAGAACATGGAATATAGGTCGGTTATGACTGTAGAGGAGCAGAAGATGTTACAAAGGTTTATCAAATTGGCCCCTCCCAGGTTCTTAAGTGCCGCGAGTGAGGATTCATATGCGTTTCTAGTTAGTTGCCAGGAGAGGTTGTATAACCTCCGATTGGTGGAGTCCCACAAGGTCGATTACACTGCTTTCCAGCTGGATGGAACAGCAAAGTAGTAGTGGAGATCATATCTTAGCTGCAAACCCACGGGATCACAACCCATGTCATGGACTCAGATATCCAAGGCTTTCTTGGAGAAATATGTACAGTGCAGCTTAAGGGAGAGGCTGAGAGATGAGTTCACAACATTGGTGCAGGGATCAATGATGATCACAGAGTATGAGTCTCAATTCTATGATCTCTACTATGGTCATGCGGACAGAGGAGGAACGGGTACGCTGGTTTATCAAAAGGTTATATATTACTTTGAGGTTGGCTACAGATCAGATGATTGCATCGAGCTACTTGTTCTTGCATATAGTAGATCATGCCCCATACTATTGAGGTTATACATCATGAGGCCTATGGAGGCAGCGACAAGAGGCCTCACTTCCAGGGCAGTTCAGTGGACGTCAGTCACAGGGTAGGGTTTTTTTTGCAGAGGCCATCCATAGCAGTATCTATCTAGTAGACTAGTTCAGGCAGCCTTACAGCTTACCGATGGTGGATAAACAAGTGTCAGTATTTAAAGCGGCTAGGCTTTGGGTCAGTCTTCTTGGGGTCAGGCTTTTTGATATTCAGGTTGTGTTGGCCACTCAGTTTCAACTGGGACATCACAGTGATGTTTATTCAAAGGGACATGCTATGATGGTGTGATAGGCCACCTTGCTAGGGAGTGTCTTACTATTATCCATTGCAGATGCTAAAGTCAGTAGGGTCCACTGGGTAAGCAGGTTCATGCCCCCAAGACCCCAGTTCAGTCACCTAGAAAGAGTGTGTAGGGTGGAAGAGGTGATTCTAGGGTAATAGGAGAGGTCCCTAGGAAGGACGAATAGGTGGTAGAGATGTACATAGTCATATGTATGCATTTTTTAGTAGGCCTGATGCAAAGATATCGGATGCCATCATCACAGGTATGATCTCCATCCCTCATCAGCCTACCTATGTTTTATTTGATCGGGGGTCCACTTACTCGAATGTGTCTACTCATTATGCTACTCAATGGGATGTTTTATATAAGCCATTGTCGGTGCCTATATGTGTAGCTACCCCCGTAGGTGATTCTTTAGTAGAGGATTGAGTGTATCGATCCGGTGTGGTGACTATCATAGGGTATGATACTAGAGCAGACTTGATTGTGCTAGATATGGTAGACTTTGACTTGATTTAAGGCATGGATTGATTATCTACCCATTTTGCGGTTTTGGTTTGCTTCTCCAAGATCGTTAATTTGTTTATGCCTGGCATTCCTCCGGTCGTGTGGACAGGTGTAGTTAGTCATGTATCATATGGTGTGATATCCTTCCTCTGGGCTCAACGGTTAGTAGGGAAAGGGTTTCTAGTCTATCTTGCTTATGTCTGTGAAACTAGTGCTGACACTCCTTCTATTGATTTTGTTCTGGTGGTCCATGAGTTTCTTGATTTATTTCACACAGATCTATCTAGTCTTCCTCCTGAGTGTGATATTGATTTCGGCATTAATGTTGAGCCGGGTACATAGCTAGTCTCTATTCTACCGTATACAATGGCTCCAGTTGAGTTGAGAAAACTTAAAGTATAGCTCCAAGACCTCTTAAGTAAAGGGTATATTAGTCCTAGTGTGTCTCCCTAGGGTGCTCCTATTTTTATCGTGAAAAACAAAAATAGTACCTTGCGTATGTGTATTGATTACATGCAGTTGAATAAGGTGACCATCAAAAATATTTACCTAATCTCGCAGATTGATGACTTATTTGACCAGCTCCGGGGTGTAGCAGTGTTCTTTAAGATAGACTTGAGGTCAGGGTATCACCAGTTGAGGATTAGGAGGTCAGATATCCCTAAGGCTATTTCAGGACTCGATACGAGCACTATGAGTTCTTAATCATGTCTTTCGAGTTGACTAATTCCCCTACAACATTCATGGATTTGATGAACCATGTGTTCAGTCCCTACTTGGACTCCTTTATCATTATATTCATTGATGAAATACTAGTCTACTCCAGGAGCAGAGAGCAGCATGAGCAGCACTTGTGGATAGTACTTCGGACCTTGTGGGACGAACAGTTGTATGACAAATTCACTAAGTGTGAATTTTAGCATGAGTCTATGGCATTCATAGGGCACGTGGTGTCCAAGGACACCCGAGCAAGGCAAATGTAGTAGTAGATACTTTGAGCCAAAAGGCGATGAGTATGGGGAGTTTGGCATTCTTATCAGTTGAGGAGAGGTCTTTAGCTTCAGACATTTAGTCCTTAGCTAACCAGATGGTTCGTCTTGATATTTTTGAGCCGAGTAGGGTACTTTCTAGTGTAGAGGCTAGGTCTTCCTTGATGGAACAGATTCGGGCATAATAGTTTGAGGAACCACAGTTGATGGTGATTCATTATAAGGTACTTGGTGGGGAGGCTAGGAAAGAGAGCTTAGATCCAAAGGGTATTTTGAGGATTGAGGGTCGTATCTGTGTTCCTAGAGTTGGAGGTCTAGAGCCTGTTTGGAAGGACTTATTTTAAGCAGTTTATAAGTTAAAAACTTTATAAGTTTTTTAAAAAATAAGTTGGTGCAGCCCAACTTTTTTTTTGACTTATAAGTTGTTTTCAACTTATTAGATGATTAAAATAAGTTCATCCAAATAAATCCAATTATTTATTGGGGCTTATTTTAAGCACAAAATAACTTTAAGTAGGCCAGTCAAATACTCAACAAAGTTGAAAACAACTTATAAGTTAATATAAATGGGCTCCTAGTCAGGCCCATCCTTGAGGAGGCCCATTGTTCCAGATATTCCATTCATCCTGATACGGTGAAGAGGTATCGTGACCTACAATAGAATTACTGGTAGTGTGGGATGAAGCAGGACATTATAGCTCTTATGGCTAGGTGCTTAAACTGTCAGTAGGTTAAGTTCGAGCATCCGAAGCCAGGTGGTTTTATCCAGTGATTACCCATTCCAGAGTGGAAATGCGAAAGGATAGCTATGGACTTACCACATACCTCCTAGGATTTTGATTCTATTTTGGTCATCGCAGATCGATTGACTAAGTCTGCCTACTTCTTACTCATCTAGACTACTTATACTTCGTAGAGGTTGGCTCAGATTTATATTCGAGAGGTGGTCCGATTGCATGGGGTGCCAGTATCTATCATTTCAAATCATGGTACTCAGTTCACTTCGTATTTCAAAGGGTCTATACAGAAAGAGTTGGGTACCCGAGTTGAGCTCAACAAGATTTTCATTCCTAGACTAATGGCCAGCCAGAGAGGACCATTCAGGTCTTAGAGGACATGCTACAGGCCTTTGTGATTTAGTTTGGAGGTTAGTGGGATCATTCCTTGGCTTTGTCAGTGTTTACTTATAGTAATAGCTATCATTCCAGTATCGAGATGGCACCATTTGTGGCATTGTATGGTAGAAGATGTCGTTCCCCAGTGGGCTATTTTAATGCCATTAAGTTTAGGTCTTGGGGCACTAATTTGTTGTGTGATTATATGGATAGATTTTGTATGATTTAGGAGAGGATTCGTACTGCCCAAAGTAGGCATAAGAGTTATGTTAATCGGAGAGTGCGGCTTTTGGAGTTTATGGTTGTAGACCGGGTATTTCTATGAGTGTCACATATGAAGGGAATGATGAGATTAGGAAGAAGTGGTAAGCTCAGCCCCAGGTTTATTGGCCATTTTGATATCTTGAGATGGGTAGGGGAGGTAGCTTATGAGTTGGTCCTGCCTTCAGCACTTTCAGGTGGTCACCTTGTGTTCCATATTTCTATGCTGCAACGGTATATTCTAGATGAGTCTCATGTGCTTTAGTGGGATTCAGTAAATTTTGATGAGTCCTTAGCCTTTGAGGAGGAGCTTGTAGCTATTTTGGACAGGCAAGTTAGGAAGTTGAGGTCTAAGGAGATTTCATTAGTGAAAGTCTAGTGGAGATATCGTCCGATTGAGGAGGCTACATGGGAGATCAAGTAAGACATGCGGACTCGATATCCCCATGTTTTTGAGCCACTAGGTACATTTCTTCCTTGACTTTAGAGAAAGAAAGTCCTTTTAGTAGTGGATGTTATAATGACCTCTAAGGTCATTTTCATGATTTTGCGTGTTTTTACAATTTTACCTCTTTTATAGCTTCTTTATAGCTCATATGTGATGTTGAGATCAGTGGCATGCTTTCCAAGATGTTCGATTATATTTTGAGGTGGTTTGATAATTTTTCAGGCTTAAGATTTGAAAGAGTTGACTTTAGTCAACATCTAGAGATTCGGGCATTATATGAGAATTCTGATGGTTCCATTAACTCCGAAAGGTCCATTTTGGTCTAAAAGGAAAGTTGGTTTGGTTTTTGCAGTCTTCGCTTTGAGTTTACATGGTTTTTCCATTCTAACTTTGAGAAGTTGTTCCTCATTCAAGATAAGGTGATGAGAGGTGAAGCTAAAGAAGCGGTGCTTGATTCAGAGGGTGTTTTGAGGATTGGGAGTCGCATTTGTGTGCCCAAGATGGGTGAGTTGGTAAGATTAATATTTGAGGAAGCCCATTGAAATATATTCTATTCATCCAGGGACAGCAAAGATGTATCATCACCTTAGTCAGTACTATTGGTGGTGTGGTATGAAGAAGGACAACGCTAAGTTTGTGTCCAAGTGTTTGACATACCATCAAGTTAAGTGTGAATACTAGAGACCCAGGGGCGAGTTTTAGAGGATGCCCATTCCCACTTGTAAATGGAAGAGGATCACGATGGATTTTGTGATAGGGTTTGTCCACTACTGTGGGAGGTTTTGATTCTATTTAGATTATGGTCAAACGATTGTCCAAATTGGCTCATTTCATTCCAGTTAAGGTTAATTTCATGATGGATAGGTTTGATCAGCTCTATATTAGTCAGATTGTTAGGCTTCGTAGGGTTTCTATTTCCATCATATTGAATCGGGGCTCATTGTTCACATCTTACTCCTGGGAGGATGTGTAGCGTGGATTGGGTACCCAATTGGATCTGAGTAACGCATTCAACCCTCAAATGGACAGGCAGTTTTAGAAAACCATTTAGTACTTGAGGATATGCTATAAGCATGTATGATTAATTTTGGTGCTCGGTGGATCAGTACTTGCCCCTGGTAGAATTCACCTACAAAAATAGTTATCATTTCAGCATCCAAATGACTCCTTTTAAGGCCTTATATGGTCGGAGATGTAGATCGCCCATTGGATGGTTTGATTCTATTGAGGTGGATAACCTAGACACTGATTTTCTTTGAGATTCTATTGAGTAGGTTCTACTGATTTAGGGTAGGTTATTGACAACTCACCAGAAGAGATATGCAGACAGGTGGGTTCGACCTTGGGTGTTCATGGTTGGTGACTAGGTATGCTTGAGAGTCTCGTGCTTGAAAGTTTTCATGAGATTCGGGAAAAAGGTCAAGCTCAGCCCTAGGTTATTGGCCCTTTTGAGATCTTATATCAAGTGGTTGAGGTGGCTTACAAACTTGCCTTGCCACCCAGTCTATCCTTTGTACATCAAGTATTTTATGTCTTGATGCTACGGCGCTACATTATGGATGATTCTCATATGATTTCCAATGATTTAGTAGAGTTGAGCCCAGATTTGACATAAGTGGAGGGGCCTGTGGCTATTTTTAACAAAAAGGTCGGGAAGTTGAGAACTAAGGAGATAGCTTTGGTGAAGGTCCAGTTGCAACATCAGTCCGGGGGTGAGGCTACTCAGGATTTAGAGTCAGATATGCAGGCCCATTAACCCCATCCTTTTGAGACTCCAGGTATGTCCCTTGCTTTATATTCGAGGATGAACATAGTTTTTAGTAGTGGATGATGTAATGAAACTAAATGTTATTGATCCCACTAGAAAAAAAGCTCTCAAAGAAGACTAGTTTTAAATTTATGGCTACCAGGGAACCGGATCCACCTCCGGACCTCCAAAAATTTCGTTCAAAAGACAGAATCGTAGGTATCGATGAGACGAATCCAACACAACAGGAATCGTCCCAATCGGACATTCGAAGCTTCGGGAATGTTGAAAAAACAGCAGCGATCACTGTTCAACATTCTGCCTCTGATCAAGGAACCAATTCTAAGTCAACTTCTGTAATTTGTACTGAAAAACCATCAATTGGGGATGTTAGAATAGCATCCCAGCAACATCATATCAAAAATCCAAGGGATTTCACCGTGGAAATTAAGAGAAATCCAGGCGCGACAGTGGGACGAAACTCCGGCGAAACGCCGGCCACTCGAACTACAAATTCGACGGCCTCCGATGTTATTCGAGGTGGCGCACCACCTGGGGTTGGTAGTGCACCCCCAGGCGCACCTCATACTAAAAGCCCAGCTTCAATGGGTGACGGCGTCGCCGGCGACACGCTGTTGAACTCCGACGTCGGCGTTCCGGCGACATTCGAGAGTCAAGACCAATGCCATTTTGTAGAGGAGAACAATACGAATACAACCATCCAAAAATCGCCGCCATACACAAAGCCAAACTCGTCGAATATCAATTTGAAGAATTCCGGCTATGAAGTGATTTCCGATAGTGGCGGCGTCGCCGCGTATGGTGGCGAAAATACAAATTGTTCTGGGGGTTTGGTAGACGATCTTACAAGGAACACAATGAACCAAAAAGCCCCATCAGCAACAACACCTATCTCCTCCAATTTGGAAATTAGGGTTCCAATCCAAACTGCCGGAGGCGGCGCAGCGGCAAAGCTCCAATTCCAAAATTGGCAATGTCAACCTATTCATCTTGAAGAGAGGAGTCCAGAAACACAAAAAGCCCCTTCAGGTATGGTCCCTATCAATTCGAATTTATCAATTAGGGTTGCCAATTTGAGTACTAGCACTGGCAGCGGCGACAACGGAACTCCGGCGATCGGAAAAAATGTTTCTAGTTTGAATAATAATACGCACCAATACAGTATCCATCAAAAAAAATTAAATTCAAAAAATGACTATCCTAACACACCAAATGCCAATACTAGAATTGAATCTAACGCAAAAATCACCGAAAACACTCATCCGGTGAACGCCCAAAGAAATTCTCAAGGTATTACTAACCCCCATATCAGTACGAACGTTTTAAACCAAATGCCACAATTTTTAGACACCTCTAACTCAAATTCCAAATTTCCATCTTGTGATAATAGAGTTGAAAATAGTCTTTTAGTGCCCAAAAATGTTTCCCCAGATAATCCTAGCACCTTAACTAATCCTAAAAGTACCAAATACCCTCCCAGTTCAGACTTCCCTCCAATATCTTCTAATTTCCAAAAATACGACCCAAAAAACTCTAGAAATCCGGTAGTGACCCTAACCCCCAGTGCACTACCTCCAAGGACCAAGCCCCCTATCAACCAACCGGTCACCACTAATCACCCTCCGCCCCCTATAGCAAAACAATCCATGGCCACACGGCTGAGAGCTACACAAACTGAGAATACTACCAAAATTGACCTTACAACCCCAAAAAGAGTAACGAAACAAGGCTGTCCTGCTATTATGTTTAAGAGAGAGGACTACATGATTAAAATGGCAGAATCATGTAAGTACACCCTCATAGGCAAGTTCTATAGCCCAATGCCCAAGATGGAGGTCATTCGAAAGAAATTCATTGCCCAAACAGAACTCCGAGGCAAGGTCAAGATTACGCATTTTAACTCAAGACATATATATATTGACCTGGATAACGAACACGATAGAGCTACTGTCTTAGATAGCAAGCGCATGTACATTGAAGGTGTCTTTATGAGATTTCAAGTTTGGACTCCCACTTTTGATCCAAACTATGAAACCCCCATTCTCCTTGTATGGGTCATACTCCCGGAGCTCCCATGGCATTGTTTCCACAAAGAATTTGTTACGATTTTGCTGGAGGACGTGGGACAAGTATTGCACTTAGACATGGCCTTCATGCAAAAGACGAGGGGTAGCGTAGCGAAAGTAAAGGTCCAAATGGACATCACCAAGCCTAGAATCCAAAGTGTGTGGATTGGCTTTGACGAAAATGATGACCCAAATGGGGAAGGTAGATGGCAGGATATCGAATATGAAGATATACCACTTTATTGTACTTATTGTAAACACCAGGGTCATACTCCTCTAGCTTGCCCAGTCAGCAGAAGAGATGCAGAACGCAATAAGGCCAAAAACAAGGAAGAAGAGCCAAAGAAAGATGAGTCGACAAAAAACACAGGTATGATCTCTTCTCCAACTGTTTTAACTAATGTTGTAAGTGTCAGACAACAGGTACCGATACAAGAAACAACCACCACAACTCAAGGAGGAAGAAACAAAATACAGGAACAATCAAATAATCAGAACAGGAATCAAGTCCCAAACAACCAATGGCAAACCCAAAAGAGAAGAAAATTCAAAGGGAAGACCCAAACCGTACAAAACACCCAAAAGATACAAGGTAACACTCAACAGGTATATAAACCCACTCAACTCGGAACTACAGGTATTGATGGTAATACTGTCACTACGACCAGCGCAATTCAAACCGTACAAAGCGAGCATCGATCAGGTATTGACTCAATGCTCCCAATCCCCCATGGCTCCCCCTGTAGTCTTAATGTATTGAATGTTTTAACTGTTGCTGCTGAAGTAGTTAATGGAGGTGAGGATGGTGGGTTTCAGGAGAAGCCAACTAACTTGCAGGAAGGGGTACCCAGAGGGGGGATTATGTCTCATGTTTTGCATGAGAACAGTATGGTTGACCCTAGGAGTGACTCTAGAGCTCCTGCTACCACTTCAAAGGAATCCTTGGAGGAAAGAGTAGATATTAGCTTGAAGGACAATGCAATGCATGTTGACAGAAGGGATGTTGATATGCAGCAGTAATAGGGGAACTGTCAGGTCCCAACTCAAATGCACATGCTGCATTTTCAGGGAGAAGACTCAACCCCTGCAATTCATAACATAAATTTACCTATAATTAATCAGCCTAATGACCACACAAATAGGAATATTTACACTACCAGTCATAATACTCAGCTGGGATCTATGGCCAAGGATTTAGGGTCTGTAGCAAGCACTAGTGTCACAGGGTCTAATGAAAAAAAGAATAAACTGAGCAAAAGGAGAAGGGACGCATTAAAAAAAAGAGTAGAAGAAAGGAATGTGTCTCACGAGGAACAAATTCCTCTGGTAGTAGACAATGTGAAAGAACAACATCCTAACCTTTGATGCCAACAATTTGTGTTGGAGGATGACCAAGGGGGGATGGATATTACACCCTTGAAAACTCAGTACAACCACACACCTCCTCAATATCCTGCAAGCAGAACTGCAGAACAACACACACAATCTCTCCCCAAATGCACCCTCAATACTAATACTAATACTAATATAGAAGTCCCTCCTGACCTGGATGAATATGCAGTTATTGAGTCTGAAGATGAGGGTGACTATGAGGACCAACTCTTGAAGGATCTAGATGAGGAGGATGCTGCCAGTGAACACTTAAACAGACCCTTAGGTACATCTTACACAAATGAGTATGATGATGAGATTCAACGAATAGCTAACTCGCAAGGTTTGTCCCCTAGAGGAATTCATAGAACCAGTCACAGTAATAAACCCATCAGTCCAACTATTTCTGCTCGCACAAGCAGACCTCATACTAGGCTGTTCACTTCCAAAAACTCTCAATGATTAGTACACTATGTTGGAATATGAGGGGTATTAATACCCAAGGAGCCATGGAAAGACTTAAATCTCTTAAGAGTATCCATCAAATTCCCATTATTGCCATCCTAGAGCCTTTTTCTGATAGCATTCAGATTCAGTACTTCAGAAATCAACTCAACATGGACCATGCTATTAGTAATCCAAATGGTAAGATTTGGCTTTTTTGGACCAAGGATGTAGACTGCAGGATATTGGAAAATGAGGAGCAGTTGATTACTTGTGAATTTAATCATGTAATGAATCCAAATCAGTTCATAGTTACCTTTGTATATGCAAAATGCAAAGATCATCTCAGAAGACCTCTGTGGGATAGCATGCTACAACAGTCAGCCACCTCCCTTCCATGGTGCACATTAGGTGATTTCAATGTTATCACAGACCCTCAAGAAAAGTTGGGAGGTGTCACTTACAATATGAAAAAGAGCCTTGAGTTCATCAGCATCATAGAAGCCTGTGGACTACAAGATCTTGGGTTTTGTGGTCAGAGATACACTTGGTCTAATCTAAGGGGTATAATGTTCAGAATCTGGAAGAGACTTGACAGAGGAATGGTCAACGATAAGTGGCTAGAGATGATGCCTCAGACTACCATTACTCATCTACCCTCTGTGGGTTCAGATCACTGTCCCTTACTGCTGGAGATGACTGATCAAAACCAACAACACACCAAATATTTCAAATTCCTTAACTGCTGGACAGAACAACCATCTTTCTTGGATACTGTTAGTAATTGCTGGAACAGGACCATGGAGGGTAATCCAATGTGGTGTTTCCATCAAAAAATGAAGAGGTTGGCAGCCACTCTTAGTACTTGGTCCAGATTGCAATTTGGTGATATATATGCCAAAGTTAAAGAATATGAAGACAAGACTAGACATGCAGAGGAAGAGCTAATCTCTAGTAATTCTGAAGAGAACAGAACAAAGCTCCATGCCATCAATGCAGAGTATATAAAATACCTGAAACTGGAGGAATCCATGCTAAAGCAAAAAACTCAGTTGCATTGGTTCAAAGAGGGTGATGTGAATTCCAAGTATTTTCATGCCTTGATAAGAGGAAGGAGAAGGAAATTATACATCCATAAAATCCAGAATGAGGATGATAATTGGGTACAAGGTGAAGAAAACATAGCCAAAGCTGCATGTGAACACTTCCAAGCCATTTTCACTGGTGAGGAGACACAAATTCAGGAGCATACCCTCCAATGTATTCCCAGGATGGTCACTGATGAGCATAACAGAAACCTGAAAGCTATCCCTACAATGGAGGAGTTGAGAACTGTAGTGTTTTTAATGAATCCCAACTCAGCTGCTGGACCTGATGGAATAAATGGCAAGTTCTTCCAAGCATGTTGGAACATCATAAAAGAGGACCTCCTTAAAGTGATTCTATCTTTCTTCTGTGGACAAGCTATGCCTAAATACTTTACTCATTCTTGTTTGGTGCTGCTCCCAAAAGTACACCATCCTAACAAGCTCTCTGAGTATAGACCAATTAGCCTTAGCAACTTCACAAACAAAATCATCTCCAAACTCATTTCCCTTAGACTGGCACCTATCCTACCCAACCTCATTTCCCTTAACCAATCTGGATTTGTCAAAGGCAGGAACATTTCTGAAAATATTATGCTAGCCCAAGAGATTATACACCAGATCAAGAAGCCAAATGTAGGAGGCAATGTAGTTATCAAACTTGACATGGCTAAAGCCTATGATAGGGTATCTTGGTCCTATACTTGTCTAGTTTTGAGGAAAATGGGATTTGAAGAAGGTTTCATTGATATGGTATGGAGAATTATGGCTGATAATTGGTATTCCATCATTATTAATGGTTCAAGGCATGGATTCTTTCATTCCACAAGAGGCCTTAAACAAGGGGATCCATTATCACCAGCTTTGTTTATCATAGGTGCTGAAGTCCTCTCGAGGCTTATGAACAACCTTCATCAACACCCCCAATATCATGGTTTCCTGATGGCTAAAAAGGGCCCTCAAATTAATCATCTCAGTTTTGCAGATGACATCATCATATTCTCATCTGGAAGATCTCATACCTTGAAACTTATCATGGAGACACTACATACCTATGAGCATGCTTCAGGCCAATTGATCAACAGAGAAAAGAGTAACTTCATGGTACCCTCAAATGCCATCAACTCTACTGTTAGAAGAATCAAGAAAGTTACAGGCTTCAAGCAAAAGAACAGCCCTATCACATATCTGGGGTGTCCTCTTTACATTGGTAGACAGAGGATCATCTATTATTCTGAGCTTATAGCTAAAGTTGTGGCTAGGATAGCTGGATGGCAGGCAAAATTAATTAGTTATGGAGGAAGAGTTACTTTGATTAAGCATGTCATCCAAGCACTTCCTATTCACTTGTTATCTGCTAGTTCCCCTCCTGCAACCACTATCAAGCAAATTCAAAGCATCACAGCCAATTTCTTCTGGGGGTGGAAGAATGAAAGGAGGAAATATCATTGGTCTTCTTGGAAGAATCTGAGTTATCCCTATGAAGAGGGTGGTATTGGAGTGAGACTAATATCAGATGTTGCCAAGTCTTTCCAATACAAACAATGGTGGATATTCAGAACTAAGAATTCCTTATGGAGTGAGTTCCTCAAAGCTAAGTACTGTCAGAGGTCAAATCCTATAACCAAAAAATGGCACACAGGACAGTCTCTAATATGGAAGCACCTCATGAAGAACAAGCACAATGTTGAGCCTCATATCCAATGGCAGATACAATCTGGTTCTTGCCTCTTTTGGTGGGATAATTGGTTGGGAGTTGGCCCCTTAGCTAATTTCAGGTCAGCCAATAGTAGACAGAACAATACTAAGGTGTCTTCTTTCATGATTAATGGTCAATGGAATGCAGAACTGGTCTCTCAGAAAGCTCCTCCTCAGTTTGTACCTAGCATCCTGGCAAGTAACATCAACTACAAGCCCCACAAACTTGATCAGGCCTCTTGGAAGCCTAATAGCAGTGGGGAATTTAGTTGTTCTTCTGCCTGGGAACTTATCAGGGACAAAAGGAGTAAGACAAGAATTAACTCTCAAACATGGCACAAACACATTCCTTTTAAGTGTTCCTTCCTACTCTGGAGAGCACTTAGAGGGAAACTACCTACTAATGAAAAACTTATCAGCTTTGGAGAAGCCCCAGCCCAATGTTACTGTTGCCATAGAGCTGGTTTGGATACCATTGACCATATATTTGTTTCTGGAAACTTTGCCAGGAAGGTTTGGAGTGTATTTTCTGACTCTCTGGGTATTAGTAAAGAATACACACCCCTTAGAAACCTGATGATGAGGTGGTGGTCCAGTAATTACAGTAATGAGGTCCATAAACTTATCCTACAAGCAACTCCAATCTTCATATGTTGGAACCTATGGAAAAATAGATGTGCCATCAAATATGGAGGGAAGCAGTCCAATATTACAAGAGTGATCTACTCAGTCTTCAAGGATAACTTCAACCTTCTAAGCACTACCTACTCCTATATCAGCTGGCCAAATAGATGGAAGGAACTGGTCCTTCTTGTGGAAAAATGTACTAATGAAGTTAATGTTAGTACTGTCTACTGGAGGAAACCTTCAGCTCACATGGTGAAGCTGAACACTGATGGTAGTGCACTTCACAACCCTGGAAAAATAGGAGGGGGAGGATTGCTAAGGAACAATCAAGGAGATCTTCTCTTTGCTTTCTCAACCCCTTTTGGAGAAGGTACAAACAACCAATCTGAAATATTGGCAGCCATCTTTGGTTTGACTTGGTGTCTCCAATTAGGATATGCTAAAGTGATCCTTGAAGTGGACTCTGAGCTAGTAATCAGATGGATAAAACACCTAGCTCAACCACCATGGACTGTCAGAACACAACTCCAACAGCTGCAGGACATCAGTCATCAATTCCAGGTTTTCAAATGCAGCCACACTTACAGAGAAGGCAATTTTACAGCTGATGTTTTGTCCAAACATAGCCACAAATGCACTACTCCATAGATATATCTCAATAAACAAGAGCTTCCCAAAGAGGCAAGAGCTTACTTTGAGCTTGACAAACTGGAAATGGCCAACTTCAGAAGAAGAAGGCTTAAGAGAATCAAGAAGCCACCATGACCTTGTCAGCCTCCTTGGTCCAACTTACTATTCAAATTACTTATTGATATGTATAGTAATAATCAATTTGAAGGTTCTATAGTTAGGACCATGGTAAAAGGGAACACCTCCCTTGGCTTATGCCTTCTTAAAATAACCAATCTTCTTTTACAGGTTAGGATTAGAATAGAACCTTTCTTCTTTTCTTTTCTTTGCTTTGTCTTTGTTTTTGTATGTAGGTGCAGGTACCCTAAGGAGCTGATCATGAGTAATGATCTCCTCCTGAAGATAGCTTGCAACAACATACAACTGAACAATTCCACTAGCTGGCTACAGGTGTGCAGCAGCCTATACTTCCCCCACATTTGTGTGGGTCTTTGGCTACTTGTTTGTACAGGTCCACAGAGATCCAAACAAAGGGAGACAAATGCTAGACATGCAAGAGACTCACCAGCCCTCAACAACAATTCAAACATGCCAGATTCCACCCTTTATTACTTGCATCAGCCCAATTATATCCAAGATACTTGGAATTCCTTGTGTGGTTATTTCTTGGTGTGCAGGCACATAATACATCAGCAATGGAACATTCCAAACTGCAAGGCACCATCTCTTAAACACCAGAGCTACATCCCATACAGCAATATACAACAGAACATGGTGATAACCAAGAACCTACAGCAGACTATGACCAAAATACAGCAGGGTCAGATTTGTACCAAGAGGACATGTCCAAACACCTCCAAACTTTGCAGGACTGCATCATATAATAAGTTGGAAAAGCTCAACAAGTTTCAGCTCAAAAGGATAATTGTAGACGTTAGGCAAGCGACCTTGAAAAAATCAGCAGTCTTAAGCCTAAAGAGAGAGAAACTTGGTAATTGGAAGCTCCAGCTTGGGATTCAAGCCTTCAAAATTTTCAGGGATAAAGAAAAGGCCATATATGCAAACATCATGAAGTTTCAGGTCAAACGGATAATTGGAGACGTTAGTCGAGCGACTTGGAAAAAGTTAATAGTCTCCAAAGCTCTTACTAAGGTCTCTTCCTTTTTGCTAGTTTGTGCAAGCCTTGTTTTGTTTGTTTTTGGTTGTTGTATTATTTCAGGTGCCTGGAGTGATATATCAACATCCTTTAACAACAAATACATAGAGAAAAGCACAAATAAAACTTCCTACCACCCTGCAACATCTAAGCTTCAGCAGGGCAGCATGTGCAGGGTGAGATGCAGCATGAGGACCTGTCCAAATGGATCCAATCTTTGCAGGGGTTCAGAAAATAATGTATTGACAAGGCCCAAGAAGTTTCAGCCCAAACGGATAATTGGAGGCGTTAGGCGAGCGACATTGAAAATTTCAGCTGTCTTAAGCCTAAAGAGAGGGCTTTTCTTCCAACTTGGGCAAAAAATCTCCAAACCTTGCAGAACTAAAGAAAGGGCTGTTTGGACATATCTCAAGAAGTTTCAACTCAATCGGATAATTGGAGACATTAGCCGAGCGTCGTTGAAAATTCTGACAGACTACAAAGCACTCTTGGAGGGCCTTTCCTTTTTGCTAGCTGGTGCAAATTCTTTTTTGTTTTTGGTTGTTTGTTGTATTGGTGCAGGTTGCTGGATTGATTCATCAACATGCATTGACAACAACTACATAGAAGACATCACAGATACAACCATCACATCAATTATAATCTCCAAGACCACTGCACAAGGACCATCCTGATGTCTGTTTGGCTATTTCCTACCTAGGATTAGAGTAGCCTTTTTCTTTTTCTTTCCTTTCCTTCTACTTCTTGACTGTGCAGGAACTTGTACACATGCAAAATATCAATCCACAGTTGGAGGGCCTGCAACAACAAGCAGTCGAACACATCAGCTAAGAAGGAAAGAAGAAGCTGTACACAGGCAAATCAAACAGCAACAATGGACCCTTCCAAAGTGCAAGCCACCTTCAGTCAAACTTCTAAGCCAGGGATGCATCACCAGCATTGTGATTCAGTCCTTCTTCTTCCACAACAACAGCCCCAGCAGCAGTATCCAACAACTCCAACAACTCCAACAACTTCACCCTGCAGCTCAGAAGGACAATCTACAATTCTTGTTAGCATGTTGTATTGTTTTTGTGGACATGTGCAGGTACTTTAATGAGCTGAACACTTCAAAGGAGCTGATCACTCTCTTTTTGGAGGCAACAAGAAGCTATGTACAGGTCCACAAAGAGTCAAGCAGAGGGAGACAACCTTGTACTCAAAGCCCATCCTGGTTGGCACATAAGGTACCTTCAAAGGAGCTTCAACTCTCCTTTGGAGGCAACAAGAAGCTGCCTACAGGATTGCAACAGCCCTCACAGCTCCCATACTTGTTTGTCTCTTTGGTTAATTGTTGATGCAGGTACACAAAGTCTCAGAAAAAGGGAGACAACATCCACACATACAAACTGGCAGACTCTTCTTGGAAATGCTAAAAGGGTTGCAGTAACCTGGGGCTGCTATGGAGCAGCACTCTCAGCTTGCCATCCACACTTTCCATTATCAACACACCCCAGCAACAACTTCATCAACCTGCAGCAGACAAGAAACAAATCTGCAGCCATCCCATATGCAGCCCACAATGAGAAAACAATAGTACCTGGTACAGCAGCCTCCAGATTTGGTTGCTTGTGTATGTTTCAGGTTTTGTCTGCTTGTGCAGGTGCAGGTCTGCAGCAACCATACACTTGGATCAACAATTCCAAGGCTGTTGGCTACTATAGCTCCATATACTTCCTCTCCTTTCAGCCTCCTTAGCTGGTAATCATGATACTGATAAAAAGGCACACTTCACCTGGATTTACTTGGTACGACAAAACTAAAAAGAGCAAAGATGAAAAGAATTTCCCACCCCATGCGAGATAGAAGTTTCGTATACTTGTTCTTCTTCAATGTAGCTATGTCTGGTACGTAGCATAGTTGGAATAGGACTAGTGTAGGTTACTTTCCTTTTTCTCATGGAAGGGGAGAGTCTCCCTCATTTATGCTTTCATAGTTGAATTGTACCGGGAGGAGTCCTCTCACAGGTTTACTGCTTTCTAGTTATAGTTAGCCCTTATTTGTTTCGGGGATGAGTTAGCCGACCTTAATAGGTTAGCTGACTTAAGAACCACCATAGGATCGGAGGTAAGGTTTATGTCCCCCTCCTTGTATTTTTACTTTTGTTATTTATGTTAAGGCTTGGGGGTGTTGCTCAACCCCTGACTGTGCACGAGAGGTGGGAGCCTCGTGTAGGGTCTGTTCCCGTAAAAAAAAAAAAAAATGTTATTTTTGGGATTTTCAATAAAATTAGCATTTTACCCCTCCTGTTAGTTTTCCCAAGTCACTTTTGTTTGGTTTGAAAATTTGTTTTTGGAAATCTTGTAAAAAGTTGAGGTTTTGCTTGAAAATGGATTTTAAAGGCTTAAGTTGTCAAAATTTGAGTTTCGGAGTTATTTGGAGTTTCAAGTATTGGAATGGAATTCCATTGTTCCATCAGCTCCGAAATATGGAAATTAGTCTAGGAGAGTTTCCGGAATCACATTATGAGTTAAAGCATGGAATTTAGGTTCGAAGTTGGAAATTGAGTTAAAGTTTGGTTCAAGTTTGACTTTGATCAACATTTGGGGTTTTTGTGCTCGGATTAGATTTCTGATAGTTCCAATGCTTTCGGGAGGTAATTTTTACGCTATAAATGACTTCGTTAATTTTTGAAGGTCCCGAGGGTATTTTAGGTATTTCAAGTGTTGAAACTACTTTTGTTGTGACTTTTCGGATTTCGAATCAAGGAGGCCTCCATTTTAAATTTTGATGGTCTCATTGAGTCCAGAATGTCGAATTTAGTAGGGTTTCATATTTGGCTTGTATTCATGGGGTTCTGATCGAATCCCGAGGGTCCATTCGGAGACTTAGCCTTGGGAAAAGGTTGTTGTCAACTGGTGCCTATAGTGTTCTTCGCGTTCACAAAGGATCCCTGTTGCAATCATGATGCACCATTATTTTTGCATCCGCAATCGCAATGAAGTGAAGGCGTGACCTTCGCATTCATGACATAAGTGGGTGCGATCGCGAAAGGTCACGGGGGCCTGAACAGTGTCTTTTCCAAAAGATGAGATTAGAGCCAATTTCCTCTATTTTTGATATTCTAAGCTCGGTACATGCAAATTTCATGGGGTATTTTGATGGGAAACTATTGGTTAAGTCCTTTTCAACCTATATCTTTGGTTTTCATTGAATAATTCGTGATTTTAACTACAAAATTTGGGTTTCAAATTAGAGTTTTTTAATTTTTTTTGGGGGGGGGTTCCTAATCCGAAATTCTAACAAAAGTTGGGTTTATGAACTCATTTTAACTCCATTTTTGAATTAGTTTTCACCATTAGATTCCTTATTAGATGGATATTGTTTTCATCTAAAATAATCAGATTCTGAGTTCAATTTTAGATATGAGATTTTTGACCATTTTATACTTTTCACCCAAAACTTCTTGATTTTAGTGTCTATAGATTCGAAATGTGGTTGTCAGTATATATTTAATTAGATTATGTTTATTTGAAGTATTGTCGGAGAGGAAAAGATGTGATTACGGATTGTTCGTGACCTTTTAGCTAAGGCAAGTTAAATTCTAACCTTTGTTAAATATATTGAACCTTGTATTTTTCCATTTGAGGGGACTAGGGTGTGTTGGGTTATTAGATTGAATTAAATTACATTAGCTGAAATGTGATAGTGGAATTCGGATAGAGGTAATTGTCTAATTTTTGTGGATCATGAGGTATTAATCTATTGTGTGATTGTGGGCTATATGACATCTTATGTGAATATTTATCCTGTATCACTTATTACTTGTACATATATTATATTTGTGGTAGTGTGGTATGAAGAAGGACATCGTTGAGTTTGTGTCCAAGTGTCTGACATGCCAGCAGGTTAAGTGTGAACTCTAGAGACCCGAGGGCGAGTTTCAGAGGATGCCAATTCCCACTTGAAAATGGGAGAGGATCATGATGGATTATGTGGTTTGTTTGCCCACTACCATGGGAGGTTTTGATTCCATTTGGGTTTTGGTCAACTAATTGAACAAATTGGCTCATTTCATTCCAATTAAGGTTAATTTCACACGGCGGGTAGTTTGGCTCAGCTCTATATTAGTCAGATTATTAGGTTTCATGGGATTTCTATTTCCATCATATTGGATCAAGGCTCATTGTTCACATCTCACTTTTGGAAGGCCATACAGCGTGGATTAGGTAACTGATTAGATCTGAATACTGCATTCTACCTTCAGACGGATAGACACTCTGAGAGGACTATTTAGGTACTTGAGGATATAGTACGGGCATGTGTGATTGATTTTGGTGCTTGGTGGGATCAGTACTTGCCCCTGGCGGAGTTCGCCTACAACAACAGTTATCATTTCAGCATCCAAATGGCTCTTTTTAAGGCCTTGTTTGGCCGGAGATGTAGGTCTCCCAATGGATGGTTTGATTCTGTGGCGATAGATAGCCTAGACACCGATTTGCTTCGAGATGCCATAGAACGAGTTCTGCTAATTTTGGGTACGTTATTGACAGCTCGCCAGAAGAGATATGCTGACAGGCAGGTTCGACCTTAGGTGTTCATAGTTGGTGATTAGGTATTGTTGAGAGTCTCACTCTTGAAGGGTGTCATGAGACTCAGGAAGAAAGTAAAGCTCAGTCCTAGGTTTCTGTCCCTTTTAAGATCTTATATCGAGTGGAAGAGGTGTACTACAGACTTGCCTTTCCACCTAGTCTATCCTCTGTTCATCTAGTATTTCATGTCTCGATGCTACGGGGCTATATTCCGAATGAGTCTCATGGATTTCCCATGATTTAGTGGAGTTGAGCCCAGATTTGACATATGAGGAGGAGCCTATGGCTATTTTGGACAGGCAGTTCAGGAAGTTAAGAACTAAGGAGATAGTTTTGGTAAATGTCCAGTTGTGGCATCGGTACAATGGGGAGGCTACTTGGGAGTTAGATTCAGACACACAGGCCTGTTACCCCCATCTTTTTGAGATTCTAGGTATGTCCCTTGCTTTATATTCAAGGACGAACATAGTTTTTAGTAGTGGATAGTGTAATGACCTTGAAGGTCATTTTTGGCATTTTTTGATAAAATTAGCATTTTACCCCACCCGTTAGTTTCCCCGAGTCACTTTTGTTTGGGTTTGAAAGTTAGTTTTTGGAAATCTTGTAAAAAGTTGATGTTTTGCTTGAAAAATGGAATCTTAAGGCTTAAGTTGTCAAAATTTGAGTTTCAGAGTTATTTGGAGTTTCGAGTCTTCGAATGGAATTCCATCGATTCCATCTACTCCGAAATGTGGAAATTGGTCTAGGAGAGTTGTCGAAATAAGATTTGGAGTTAAAATGTGGAATTTAGATCCGAAGTTGGAAATTGAGTTAAAGTTTGGTTCAAGTTTGACTTGGGTCAACATTTGGGGTTCGGGTACTCGGATTAGATTTCTAATAGTTCCAATGGTTTTGGGTGGTGATTCTTATGCTAGAAATATCTTCGTTATAATTTTTGGAGGTCCCGAGGGTATTTTGGGTAATTCAAATGTCGGAACTAGTTTTGTTGTGACTTATCGGATTTTGGATCAAGGAGGCCTCGATTTCGAATTCCGATGGTCCCATTAAGTCTGGAATGTCAAATTTAGTAGGGTTGCATATCTTACTTGTGTTTACGGGGTTTCGATCAAATTTCGAGGGTCCATTCGTTGACTTAACTTTGAGAAAAGGTTGTTGTCAATTGGTGCCTCCAATGTTCTTAGCACTCCCAGAGGATCCCAGCCGCGATCGAGATGCACCATCATTTTGGCCTCCGCAATCACATGGTCCTGGCTGCAATTACGATAAAGTGAAGGTGTGACGTTCACGTTCACGACGTAAGTGTGTCGCTATCGCAAAGGGTAGCGAGGGACCTGAACAGTGTGTTTTCCAAAAGATGAGATTAGGGCCAATTTCCTCCTTTTTGACATTCTAAGCTTGGTATAGATGAATTTCAAGGGGATTTTATGTCGGAAACTATTGGGTAAGTCTTTTTCAACCTACATCTTTGATTTTCATTGATTAATTCTTGATTTTAACTTCAAAATTTGGATTTCAAATTGGAAGTTTTGTGGGGTTTTGCCTAATCTGAATTTCTAATAAAAGTTGGGTTTATGAACTCATTTTAACTCTATTTTTGAATTGGTTTTCACCATTAGATTCCTTATTACTTAGAGAATATTTCAATCTAAAATTAATCAGATTCCAAGTTCAATTTCAGATATGAGATTTTTGTCCATTTTATACTTCTCACCCAAATTTCTTGATTTTGGTATCAATAGATTCAAAATGTGATTGTGACTCTATATTTGATTAGATTGTGGTGATTTGGAGTATCATCGGAGAGGAAAAGTAGTGATTTTGAATTGTTCATGTGTTTTTGTCTAAGGCAAGTAGAATTATAATATTTGTTAAGTATGTTGACCTTGTATTTTCCCATGTGAAGGGACTAGGTTGTGTTTGGTCATTAGATTAAATTAAATTACATGAGTTGAAGTGTGATGGTGGAATTAAGATAGAGGTAATTTTCTAAGTTTTGTGGATCCCGAGGTATTGATCTATTGTGTAATTATGGACTATATGATAAATTATGTGAATATTTCTCTTGTTTCCCTTATTACTTGTGCATATATTATATTTGTGGTGGTGTGGTATGAAGAAGGACATCACCGAGATTGTGTCCAACTGTTTGACATGCCAGCAGGTTAAGTGTGAACACCAGAGACATGAGGTTGAGTTCCAGAGGATGCCCATTCCCACTTGAAAGTGGGAGAGGATCACGATGAATTTTTTGGTAGGTTTTCCCACTAGCGTGGGAGATTTTGATTCTATTTGGGTTGTCGCCAACAAATTGACCAAATCGGCTCATTTCATTCCAATTAAATTTAATTTCATGGCAAATAGGATGGCTCAGATATATATTACTCAGATTGTTAGGCTTCATAGGGTTCCTATTTTCATCATAACGGATCGGGGCTTATTGCTCACATCTTACTTCTGGGAGGTCGTGCAGCGTGGATTGGGTATCCGATTGGCTCTGAGTACCGAATTCCACCCTCAGACAGACGGATAGTCTGAGAAGATTATTTAGGTACTTGAGGATATGCTACGGGCATGTGTGATTGATTTTGGAGATTGATGGGATCAGTTCTTTCCCCTGGCAGAGTTCGCCTAAAACAACAGTTATTATTTTAGCATCCATATAGCTCCTTTTGTGGCCTTGTATGGTTGGATATGTAGATCGCCCATTAGATGGTTTGATTCTGTGGTGGTGGATAGACTAGACACTAATTTGCTTTGAGATTCCATGGAGTGGGTTCTGCTGACTCAGGGTAGGTTATTGATAGCTCGCCAAAAGAGCTATGTTGATAGGCGGGTTTGACCTTTGGTGTTCATGGTTGGTGACTAGAAATGGTTGAGATTCTAGTTCTTCAAAGGTTTCATGAGATTCGGGAAGAAGGGCAAGCTCAACCCTGGGTTTATTGGCCCTTTTGAGACCTTAGATCGAGTGGGAGAGGTGGCCTACAGACTTGTCTTTCCACCTAGTTTATCCTCTGTACATCCAGTATTTTATGTCTCGATGCTACAACTCTACATTCCGGATGAGTCTCATATGATTTCCCATTATTCAGTGTTGTTGAGCCCATCTTTGACACATGAGAAGGAGCCTGTGGCTATTTTGAACTGGTAGGTCAGGGAGTTGAGAACTAAGGAGATAGCTTCAATGAAGGTCCAGTTGCGGCATCAGTCCATGGGGGGAAATACTTGGGAGTTGGAGTCAGACATGCGGTCCCTTTACCCCCATTTTTTTGAGACTCCGGTATATCCCTTGATTTATGTTCGAGGACGAACATAGTTTTTAGTATGCATGATGTAATGACCCTGAAGGTCATTTTTGGTATTTTTGATAAAATTAGCATTTTACCCCTCCTGTTAGTTTCCCTGAGTCACATTTTTTGGGTTTGAAAGTTAGTTTTTGGAAATCTTGTGAAAAGTTGAGGTTTTTCTCGAGAAATGGGTTTCAAAGGCTTAAGTTGTCAAAATTTGAGTTTCGGACTCATTTGAAGTTTATGTATTGGAATGGAATTCTGTTAATTCCATCAACTCCATAATGTGTAAATTGGTCTAGGAGATTTGTCGAAATAAGGTTTAGAGTTAAAATGTGGAATTTAGGTCAGAAGTTGTAAATTGAGTTAAAGTTCGATACAAATTTGACTTTTTATCAACATCTTGGGTTTGGGTGCTCACATTAGTTTTCTGATAGTTCTAATGGTTTTGGAAGGTGATTCTAACACTAGAAATAACTTTGTTATAATTTTTGGAGGTCCCAAGGGTATTTTGGTTATTACAAGTGCTGAAACTAGTTTTGTTGTGACTTATCGGATTTCAGATCAAGAAGGCCTCGATTTCAAATTCCGATGGACCCATTGAGTCTGGAATATCAAATTTAGTAAGGTTGCATATCTTTCTTGTGTTCACGGGGTTTCGATTGAATCTCGAGGGTCCATTCGTAGACTTATGTGAAAAGGTTGTTGTCAACTGGTGACTCTAATGTTCATCGCGTTCGCGGAGGATCCCAGCCCGATTGCGATGCACCATCATTTTGGCCTCCGTGATCGCGAGGTCCTGGCCGTGATCGCGATGAAGCAAAGGCGTGACCTTCGCGTTCATGACGTAAGTGGGTCGCGATCACGAAGAGTCATGTGGCCTGAACAGTGTCTTTTCCAAAAGATGAGATTAGGGCTATTTTCCTCCATTTTTGACATTCTAAGCTCGGTATAGGAACATTTCAAGGGGATTTTTCATGGGAAACTATTGGGTAAGTCCTTTTCAACCTACATCTTTGATTTTCATTGATTAATTCTTGATTTTAACTTCAAAATTTGGATTTGAAATTGGTAATTTTAGGGGGTTTTGGAGGATTGTGGTTGGGATGTCAGGAATACTCGTGTTCCGCTTTACTTTACTTAGGGTTTAGTTTCCATTTTGCTGAATACTGTGTTATTGGTGCTCACCCCTTACTTCTATATTTATGTAGGATCTGAGTCCGACACCTCCTAGTACTCCTTAATCGCGTCGAGATTCTGGACGCTTTAGATGTAGAAGCTTGTCCTCTTCGGTAAACTCTCATCGTCCATTTACTTTATGTTTTGTTCTATTTGAGAAACGAGACATATATACTTAATTTTTTTCATTTCTGTTGAAATAGTGGCTTGTACATTTGACACTAAGTCTTGGGTAGCTTAGAATCTATTTTCCGCTTATCCTTATCTATATCATGTTAGACTTTATATTTCTGCTTTTATTTTCGCTTACTTTTAATAGTTTAGACTCTTAGACTGACTCATCTTGGTGGATTAGGCGAGTGTTCACATCCAATTTTGGATCGTGACAATTACTTTATGTTAACCAAAGATTTCAGTTTCAAATTTAAGTATGGAAAAATTCTTGATAGAAAATAATTTTATCAAATGGGTCTTACACAATATGAATCCAAATTAGTCGAGTTCTAATATAGATATCAAACATCAAATCAAAACGTCCTGATGGTCCTTAAAGCTTTGATTTATAACAATTAAATGAGATCTAAACGATAAGATGACGCCTTAGTATGGATAGTTTCTTAGGAGTAATATTTTGATTGATAATAATATATGTACTATCAAATTAAATTAGTATTTTGATAATAAATATCATATTTGAATATATTGTACTCTCTTCATCTCAATTTATGTTTAACTTTTCGGATTTCGATATCCAAAGAAGTCTATTTTTTATCATAATTTCTTTATATATCTTTTGAATTGTTAATTATTATGACTTTTAATATTTTTTGAAAACATCACACCATATATGTATTTAAGAGTTAATATTACAACTTTTACATGTAGTTTTAAATATTTACCACTTATAACATTTTATTTATAGGTCTTAACATATCTGTATTAATTTAAAAATTAGTTTAAATTTTTTTTTAATATATTAAATTAAAATATAATTAATAGGAGTGACAATCACAAATACAAAGCATTTATTGGAACAATCCAATCACTGTAATAAATTAATTTTAATTTACTAAAAAATTATTAAATGTCAGTACAATAAATAAGAAAGAGAAAAAGGCATGTGAGAAAACAAATTGTGCTTTCCTTTTGTAACAAGTCATTACTATCTTTAAGGGATCTAATTTTATATTGTACACGTCCTCACCCCCCACATCTCACAACCAATAGTAATTCTTCTCTTTCCCCATCATTAACAATAGCCTTCATCATATCACCATATTCAATAAAATTTCATCTCAACTAACTTCATCTTTCTCTCTCGAAAAAATATCTTCAACATAAGAATCAAAAAATTGTTATTACACCTAGAAAGAGTTTTAGGATTGTCAAGGATAAAACATTAGTCGAGACAGAGCCATCAAGTTTTCACATTTTAACTCAAACACCGATTAAGAAGAATGTCTATCCAGTGAAAAAAATATCTCTCCTTTAAAGAAGAGTCAAAATCCAGCCAAGAAGATTCAAAACCTTGTCATGAAGATTGGGCCGATGCTGAAGAAAATCTCTACTTCTTCAAACAAAAAGGGGCAAAAATGGAAGAGCACGATGGTGTAATTTTCTTCGTTTGGTTATTAGAATTTTGCTTTTGATTTTATAGATCAAAATAAACAAAAAAAAACCAAGAGTTTTCGAGGGAAGAGTCTTCAAAACCCTCAAGAAAAAGATCTAGTTAAACATTGAAAGAGGATTCGAAAAATTCCTAGTCAAAAAAGGTCGAACATGTTGTGAATGTATTAATTAATTAATTTTTTAAAAACCAATTCTTTTTTATATATACTATGATATGAAATTGGCATTAAATTGGTACAAAATTAATAGAATTTATTTATTGACTGTGATTTTTGTGTTGAAATAAAAATAATTTTATTTTGGTGTACTATGTGTATATGCAAAAAGATGCAATTATGAAATTGTTATAATGTGTATATTATTTGGTACAAAATTAGTATGAAATTAGTTTAAAATTGTTATAACTTGTGCGTATTATTTGTTATGAAATTGATATGGAATTGATATGAAACAGTATCGAAAGTCTTTATTAAGAAATTGGTGTGTACTTTTTGTTTATAATTAGCATGAAGTTGGTATAAATTTCATACTATGTCTACTGTTATAATGTGTGTATTTTTTGGTATGAAATTGAAGATTCAAATTGTGTATACTGTTATAATGTATGCATTATTTTGTATGAAATTGGCATGAGTGACATTGATATTGATGTAAAATATCAAGGTGCGACACAATCCTCTAGCAATATAGAAAATAAAAGATCAACGAGGGCGCAATTAGCGAGAGCGAAGCAACTGGTATTGTTGCTAGAAAAATTGATGGACCATGTATAGCAAAAAAACAGGCTTTGAACACCACTAATTATCCTACACCAAGACCCTTGAAATCATTTGCCACATGGAGAATCGACTCATATCTTCCTTCCCAATTTTTTTGATTTAGAATGCTGTAAATTTTCTGCTTTAATTTTTGGCATTAAATAATATATATTATGTTTTTATTTTATCAGTGTTACTATCCAGTATACTAAATGTTTTAGTGTCATTTGATTTGTGTATAGTATTTGAAATAAAGCTTAGCAATTAATTTTATAAAATTGAAATTCGGTTACATATCAAGTCTTGGGTAGCTTAGAATCTATTTTCCGCTTATCCTTATCTATATCATGTTAGACTTTATATTTACGCTTTTATTTTTGCATACTTTGAATTATTTAGACTCTTAGGATGACTCATCTTGGTGGATTAGGCGAGTGCCATCACATCCGATTTTGGATCGTGACAGTTACCTTTTGTTAACCAAAGATTTCAGTTTCAAATTTAAGTATGGAAAAATTCTTGATAGAAAATAATTTTATCGATTGGTCTTACACAATATGAATCCAAATTAGTCGAGTTCTAATATAGATATCAAACATCAAATCAAAACGTCATGATGGTCCTTAAAGCTTTTATTTATAACAATTAAATGAGATCTAAACGATAAGATGACGCCTTAGTATGGATAGTTTCTTAGGAGTAATATTTTGATTGATAATAATATATGTACTATCAAATTAAATTATTGTTTTGATAATAAATATCATATTTGAATATATTGTACTATCTTTATCTCAATTTATGTTGAACTTTTTGGATTTCGATATCCAAAGAAGTCTATTTTTTATCATAATTTCTTCATATATTTTTTAAATATTTTGAATTGTTAATTATTATGACTTTTAATATTTTTTTTAAAAATCACACCATATATGTATTTAAGAGTTAATATTACAACTTTTAAATGTAGTTTTAAATATTTACCACTTATAACATTTTATTTATAGGTCTTAACATATCTGTATTAATTTAAAAATTAGTTTAAATTTTTTTTTAATATATTAAATTAAAATATAATTAATAGGAGTGACAATCACAAATACAAAGCATTTATTGGAACAATCCAATCACTGTAATAAATTAATTTTAATTTACTAAAAAATTATTAAATGTCAGTACAATAAATAAGAAAGAGAAAAAGGCATGTCAGAAAACAAATTGTGCTTTCCTTTTGTAACAAGTCATTACTATCTTTAAGGGATCTAATTTTATATTGTACACGTCCTCACCCCCCACATCTCACAACCAATAGTAATTCTTCTCTTTCCCCATCATTAACAATAGCCTTCATCATATCACCATATTCAATAAAATTTCATCTCAACTAACTTCATCTTTCTCTCTCGAAAAAATATCTTCAACATAAGAATCAAAAAATTGTTATTACACCTAGAAAGAGTTTTAGGATTGTCAAGGATAAAACATTAGTCGAGACAGAGCCATCAAGTTTTCACATTTTAACTCAAACACCGATTAAGAAGAATGTCTATCTAGTGAAAACAAATATCTCTCCTTTAAAGAAGAATCAAAATTCAGCCAAGAAGATTCAAACCCTTGTCATGAAGATTGGGCCGATGCTGAAGAAAATCTCTACTTCTTCAAACAAAAAGGGGCAAAAATGGAAGAGCACGATGGTGTAATTTTCTTCGTTTGGTTATTAGAAATCTGCCTTTGATTTTATAGATCGAAATAAACAAAAAAAGCCCAAGAGTTTTCGAGGGAAGAGTCTTCAAAACCCTCAAGAAAAAGATCTAGTTCAACATTGAAAGAGGATTCGAAAAATTCCTAGTCAAAAAAGGTCGAACATGTTGTGAATGTCTTAATAAATTAATTTTTTTAAAAACAATTCTTTTTTTATATATACTATGATATGAAATTGGCATTAAATTGGTACAAAATTAATAGAATTTATTTATTGACTGTGATTTTTGTGTTGAAATAAAAATAATTTTATTTTGGTGTACTATGTGTATATGCAAAAAGGTGCAAGTATGAAATTGTTATAATGTGTGTATTATTTGGTACAAAATTAGCATGAAATTAGTTTAAAATTGTTATAACCTGTGCGTATTATTTGTTATGAAATTGATATGGAATTGATATGAAACATATCGAAAGTCTTTATTAAGAAATTGGTGTGTACTTTGTGTTTGTAATTAGCATGAAGTTGGTATAAATTTCATATTATGTCTACTCTTATAATGTGTGTATTTTTTGGTATGAAATTGAAGATTCAAATTGTATATACTGTTATAATGTATGCATTATTTGGTATGAAATTGGCATGAGTGACATTGATATTGATGCAAAATATCAAGGTGCGACACAATCCTCTGGCAATATAAAAAATAAAAGATCAATGAGGGCGCAATTAGCGAGAGCGAAGCAACTGGTATTGTTGCTAGAAAAAATCATGGACCACGTATAGCAAAAGAACATGCTTTGGACACCACTAATTATCCCACACCAAGACCCTTGAAATCATTTACCACATGGAGAATCGACTCATATCTTCCTTCCCTTTTTTTTGATTTAGAATGTTGTAAATTTTCTGCTTTAATTTTTGGCATTAAATAACATATATTATGTTTTTATTTTATCAGTGTTACTATCGAGTATACTAAATGTTTTAGTGTTATTTGATTTGTGTATAGTATTTGAAATAAAGCTTAGCAATTAATTTTATAAAATTGAAATTCAGTTACATATCAAATTTATACACATAAAATATAATACACCTACAATTCTAACTGGATACCAATTGCATACAATTGTGCAAACTTCTAGTCTGTATAGTGAGAAAAGACAAAAAAATATAACACATTCATACCAATCTCATATCAAATTAATACAAACTGTAAACAAATTATATATAAACATAATATAGTAGTTTTATATCAATTTCATACCAAATTAAAACACACTGTAAATTGACTACGAATAAACACTATGTACCAATTTCATACCAAATTCATATAACATTTCAATTAATGATTCTTCCAAACAAATCACATTTGCTAATCAAGATATTATCTTATTAGGTAATTCATAAAAAACAAAACTAAATACACCAATATTAATATATGCATAATCAATAAAATCGAACACTAAACATTAATATCAAATTTCTCAATACAAATAAATTCAAAACACTGATCTGTTTATTTAAATATATTTTTATCAATGAACACAACAATCATAAAAAAAATTACTATAGCACTAACATGTACAATTTCATCTACCACCATATTGTATAATTATCGATAATAATTATTTACTCTCCATATCAATATGTCAATACCGGAGAAAAAATCTTCCAAAAATGATAAGAACAAAAATCAGAAAAATGATCAAGAGAAAAGACAACAAGACGATTGAAAAAAATTATTTCATAAAAGCAAATAACAAATTGAGTAAACCGATTTGAGTAATTTAAGGAATATAAATATTTAATCACTTACAGATGTCAATTACTATAAATTGTCTTTTGCATTTATAATTGGTTTGAGTGATTTAAGAAAGATAAATAATTAATAGATTCATTATTTTGTTATTTTCTAATCCGTTTTTAATTATATTATTATATTAAAAAATGTTATAAGCTGTTAGTATTTTACTGTTAGTACTTGAAAGATAAAAAACATTTTATAACTAGTAATAAAATATCTTATAAATGTCATTTATGAAATTTTCACATATTTTTTTTACGTAATTTCCAAGTGAATTACTTTCATAAACTCATCTTTTTGGATATATAGTTTTGTGATTTATTAATAAAACGTGTAAAATTAAGTGATTATGTGAAAATAATTAATCTCTAACTGTTCATTGCTGTAGAGACTCCACAACTTCAATAATATGATATTTCACCAAGATTCCTAAAACAACGTAATTTGATATAACAACTAACTCGTTAATAATGTAATGATACTAGTTTAATTTGATTTTAATGAAAATATTTATTATGGGTTTATTTTATTAAATTAATCTTATTAATTATGCTTTATAAGTGTAACGATCCATTAGGTCGTTTTGATTACAAGAGCTTTTTATTTCATAAAAGGATCATTTCATAAATTTTTAATGGTATTTTGGATTATTCGATAACTACAGTTAATTAGTTGAGGGATAACTTTAAATAATTAATTTAGTGGGTGGGCTAAATTTATAATATCTCTATACTACTTGTACCATATTTATTGAAATAAAATAGAATAGGGTTATATATTTCTTTTTGTGAACTTCTACGACTGTATTGCAAAAGAGAAAGGGAGAATACACTAGAATTTACCAGTCGTCGAACACGAAAGGGGAAAAACAATAAATTTGGCCTTCAGGTAAAATCAAGATTTACTTAGCTATAGTTTTATAACTTTAATTCTATGTAAATTGGCCATGTGGGGACAATTTAGTAATGTCTATATATTTGGAGGATTAGGGGTAAAGATAGTGATGAGGTAATCAATAGCTAATGATTAATGGTGTATGATATGAATTTAGGTCCTGCAAATTATTTGCTTGGTGCGCCATTAGTTATAATCAGTTAGTTTCCTTTTTAAAATTTTATTCTTTTAATTATCAAATTATGATTTAAGTTTTGATATATTGAGATATGTAATTAAATGTTAGGTATATTATATTATATTATATGAATATCATGGGAGTTATGATATTGAAGAAATTGAGGCTTAACCCTAGGTTTGAGCTTTATGGAATTGATTATAGAGTTGGTGAGTTGTGGGCCTAGGTTAAATATACATATAATATCGGTGTCTACGGATTCATTTGCTTACAAATATTGTATACTTGATAGATTGAAAACATGAGGCATTGAAGAAAGGAAAAGCATTGGTTAATTAACTTGCTTGATTTCGATTCTTCGGTTGAGGTAGGTTATGGTTTATTCTATATCATAGTGAGACTCTTAATAGTGATTGATAGTCGTTGAGTAGTAATGTGAAGTTTGTTATGGATTTAATTATTGTGGTTTGGATGATTGATATATTATTGTGATTGATCTACAATCCCAAGACCGTAAAATTCATAATCTTGAACTTGTCCTATAAAAATGATGCCTTGAATAAAGAGGTTTAATGAAATATTGTTAATGAAGGGAATTTGATAATAAAGAATGATAAATTAATTATATATGGATCAAATGTCACAAGCCGATACAGTACATTTGGATTGCGTGTCATATTTTGATATAGTATATTTGGATCGGGTGTCACATTTTGGCACGATATATTTGGATCAGCTTTCACATTCTGATATGGTACATTTGGATCGCGTGGCATATTCTGACATAGTATATTTGGATCGGGTGTCACATTTTGGCATGATATATTTAGATCGACTTTCACGTTCTGACATGGTACATTTGGATCGGGTGTCATATTTCAACACGGTATATTTGGATTGGGTGTCATGTTCTGACACGGTACATTTGGTTTGGGTGTTAAATTCCGACATGATATTATTGAATTGGTGTCACGTTTCAGCACAGTAATATTAAAGGAAAACATGTTAAAATGAATTAATCTACTCAATCCCAAATAACTCATTTTCCAAAAGAGTGAGGTATGGAGGCCTGAGTCCTCATGTATACTTTAGATATTTTTGACTGATTACGTAACTGTTTCATTGTGTTGTCACTTGATCTTGATCTTATTTTTTGTCACATGTTAAATGTTGTAGTTGATTTCCTGCTATTACTTTATGCATATTGAGTTCTATTTTGAGTCAGTTGATGATACCTACTTAGGACATGTTGCCCTGTACTGACTCCTACTAGTATTTTTTCTTCGTTCTCCTTTTGTGGAGTGTAGTGTGTGTACTAGCAACTTTGACTCACCGTCAGCTCTAGCTAGTCTCTAATATATCAGATTCTAGGGTAAGATATCCTCCTAGTTCGTATTGGATTCTCTCGGGAATAACATGATGTCCTTTGTTTTCAGAAACATTGTGTTATTTATTTATTTTGGTGTTCGATACTCTTATACTTGACATTTTGATATTAGATGTCCTTGATATGATGACTTTTAGATTTTGGGGATTGTTATGTAGTAGACTCTAGTGGATTCTTATTTCTTACTTTAATAAAATTTAAGCTTCTACAATAATGTCATGTTTTATAAGTTGAATCGCTAATATAAGTTGAGGCTTGTATCATTGGTTCTACCACCTAGGAGGTTAAGTGTGGTTGCCACTCATGGCCTATTTATGATCGTGACAAACTTGGTATCATAGCCTTAGGTTTGGTGATCTCATTACATAAGGACAGGTATAGTAGAGTCTTATAGAACGGTATGGGGATGCCTTTATTTTTCTTTGAGAGGCTACAAGACCTTAGGAAAACTCCATTCCTTCTGTCTTTCATGCTATTACTTGAATCCAATTGGTATCTAGGTGATACAAATTGGTAGCCGACCTCTTTCACTCTATTTTCGCAACTATTCAGAACTAGAGCAACAGCGACGCCTGACCAATCTGTTAGGGATGTAGCCAGAGGGGTAGTAGTAACAAAAGACCATGGTAGAGGTCACATGAGAAATCCCACCAGGGGAAGAGGTCAGGCAATTGGGCAGCATCTTCTAACTTCTTTGTGGAGAAGTATATCCCCCTTACCTTGAGGGACTAGACGGGAGATGAGCTCCTGAATATAGAACAAGGGAAGAAGTTTGTTCAACCTATGAGGCCAGGTTTCGTGCCTTATCCAAACATGCTACTCAGCTTTGCTTCAGTTTAGAAGATCGGATTTCACCGCCTTGTGAAAGGATTAAGGTTAAAATCTCTATTGCGGTTTCATAGATTGAGTGTATATCAAGGAAGGTCATGATACTACTACAACGATATTAATGCTTATTGTGTTAGAGGTATGAATTGTGTTACTTTTGTTAGCGATCTGATCTACAAAAGAATGCACATCGTTTAGGCTAGAGATGAAATTGATTTGGTAATGTTTTGCAGCTATTCTATGGGTAGAAATATGCGGCCTATTTGGGTACGTCCTCTCGATAGGTATGTTGTATTCTAGTGATGGATCTAACAGACTTTCACAGTGTGGTATTAGTGCTATATGGAAATGGATACGTCAATTGTCTAGTGAGAATACTAACTACTTAAGGGGTTATCAGTTGTATCAGATTCGATGTTGCATTCACAATTGAGAAACCAACTAGTGTGGTACTATGGATGCTTGGGTTAAGAATTGTTTATGAGGAAGATTTTAGTGGTGGATCTTTGATACGATTAATGCATTTAGTTTTCGAGTGTATTCCGAGATTTCTAAATGAGGATCGGTGATTTCATCATAATCTCTAGGGGAATAGATTGATATAGAAACAACAAGATTTTGGGTAGAGAAAGTCCTAATGAGTAAAATCGGGTAAAGGAAATTGAAGATTTTAGTAAGAACGTGCATATAAAATTGGGTTAGTCCTTTGAATTTGGTTGTTATAGATGGATTTGAGGTGTCATGTCACTGACAACATTGACTTATGGTGATGGCAAGTTCTACTGAGCATAATGGTAACAAGAGTTCGTGATAGATTGTGATTGTGATGCAACTATATGATAAGAATTTCTAGTTAAATAGATTAGGTATCGTAATAACGACTTCCGAGTACCTAAGGTTGTGCTTCTCTACTATTTGGTGAGTAGCGTGGTCGTATGGAAAGTTATAGGGTGTGTTGAAACACCGCTTGAATAGAATTAAAAGGAGCTAGAGTCATTAATTAAAAGAATTAGTGGGATGTAGTTTAACCTTCATAAGGAGGCAAGAACAAGGATAGGTACTCTAATTGCAAGGCCAAAGATGTATCTTCAGAGAGAGTGGATAATTGGATTCAAAGACACGAGGTTCCATCTCTTTTGCTCTAGTTATGTTGATAGTGTCACGTGTCATTTATATGGGTTAAAAATTGTTGGATAAGATTTGAGAAAGAAGCCTATAGGCATTCGGCTCGAGTGTGGTGATAAGTTGTTTTGTGGTTTCAAGTTTGATAACTGGTACAGTTGGATTTTTAATAAAGAATATAGTAAGGTCGATGGAGAGGAGATAAATGATAAGCTAACATACATGAATTCATAAAGATATTTAAGGTATGAGCTAATTTTGATACATCAGGGAAATAAGTGATACGGTTGGAATCAGAATTCATATTTTTCATTGTGAGTCTAAGTTTGTGGTTGTATGTTTTGTCAAGGCATGGATTGATAAGTTGAAATGATCGATCGCATCGGGTATTAATCATTAGAAGGACTTGTGCATGGCTTGGATAGTAAATTTGGTTTCTTTTGATTGTTAAAGGACCTAAGGAAGGGTTTCACTTAAAGTTTTTATTTAGAGGATAAGGTAAAATATCATGGAGTATGAATTAAAGGATAAGATTAGTAAACGAGTTGAGAAAGGAACAAGAGTCTAGTATATTAAAGAGTTCAAAGTATTTGAAACCCTTGGTTCAGAGTTGAAACTGTATATATTTTTTCCTTTGAGTTCAGATATGACCATGGAATGTGAACTAGTTCGGCACAAACTTACTAGGGGTTTATGAGCGATTTTTATGAAGTTTGGGTTTTGATTTGAGTGACAAGGTATAATGTGTGGAAGATGTTGCATTTGTATGTTAGTTTGGATTGTTTTAATTATGGTAGATGGCTTATGGGGGTGCTTTGGTATGGACCTACAGTTCTACATGGTTATTGCGAATTTTGAGGGAATTGAAACTACTCTGTTAATAGAACTACACTGACTGTTGTTTGTGATGCGTTATATAGACACTTGATGCTAAATAGATATTTTGTGATCATAGTATATAGAATTATTAGGGTGACCAAGAATCTCTCTAAGTTTTTGCATGAGGTCTATGATGATTTTATTCAGATTGTTCTTACATAGGCTCACTATTCGAGGTACTCTATACATCTTGGTGGAAACAAGATGTATCATGATCCAAAACAATAGTATTGATGGAGTAGAATAAAGTATGACATTGTTGATTTTGTTGTTCGTTGTATGAATAGTCAGCAGGTAAATATGAGTACCAGAGGCCAGGAGGGACACTTCAGAGAATGCCCATCTCTGAATAGAAGTAGGAAAGGATTGCAATGAATTTTGTGGTTGGTCTTCTAAGGGGTTTGGGTAAGTTGATTCGATATGGGTGATTGTTGAAAGGTTAACTAAGTATGCACACTTCATTCCAGGTAAGGTGACTTATAATGCAGAAAAGTTAGACAAAATCTATATTCACTAGATTTTTTGATTGCTTAGAGTTTCGATTTTCATCATATCATATAGAAGTACACAATTTACTTCTAACTTTTTGAGGACCTTGCATTCTGAGTTAAGTACTAGATTGGATTTTAGTATCGCATATCATCCTCAAATCGATGGACAGTCTGAGAAGACAATAGTGCTAGAGGATGCTTCGTGCATACGTGATAAATTTTGATGATCATTGAGATCAGTTCTTACTAGTGGCAAAGATTTCATACAACAATAACTATCGCTCGAGTATTGATATGGCTCCGTTTAAGAAATTGTATGAGAGAAGATAAAGGTCCTCTATTGGTTGATTTGATGATTTTGAGGTTAGAACTTGGGGTACTAATCTTTTGAGGGAGTCGTTAGAAAAGGTAAAATTTACTCAGGAGAAACTTCTAGTTGTTCAGAGCAGAAAGAAAGAGTAAGCAGATCGAAAGGCAAGAGACATGGAGTTTATGGAGGGAGAGCAAGTGTTGTTGAAGGTTTCACCCACGAAGGGTGTAGTGAGATTTGGTAAGTGAGGTAAGCTTAATCCAAGGTATATTGGTCTATTTGAAGTTCTTAAGCGTGTTGGAGAGGTGGCCTATGAATTAGATTTGCCTTCAGGTTTATCCAGAGTGCACCCAGTGTTTTATGTGTCTATGCTAAATAAATATCGTAGCGATGAAAATTATATTATTCGCTGGGATTAGGTCTCACTTGATGAGAATTTGTCCTATGAGGAGGAGCCTATAACTATTCTTGATAGGGAGGTCCGCAAGTTGAAGTCAAGGCAGATTGCATCTATGAAGGTCCAATGGAGGAATTGTCTTGTTAAGGAGTCCACTCGGATGATTGAGGCCAATATGCGTGGAAGATATCCACATCTGTTCGTCGAGTCAGTACCCTTTTCTACCCTCGCACATATTTTGACCGTTTGGGGATGAACGGTGGATAAATTGGTATCTATTATAACGACCCATTAGGTCGTTTTGATTACTAGATCTTTTTATTTCATAAAAGGCTCATCTCATAAATTTTTAATGGTATTTTAAATTATTCGATAACTACGGTTAATTTGTTGGGAGCTAACTTTAAATAATTAATTTAGTTGGTGGGCTAAATTTATAATATCTCTATACTACTTGTCCCATATTTATTGAAATAAAGTATAATACGGTTATAAATTTCTTTTGTGAACTGCTACGACTGAATTGCAAAAGAGAAAGGGAGAATACACTAGAATTTACCTGCCATTGAACACGAAAGGGGAAAAAACAATAAATTTGGCCTTCAGGTAAAATCAAGATTTACTTAGCTTTAGTTTTATAAATTTAATTCTATGTAAATTGGCCATGTGGGGAGAAATTAGTAATGTCTATATATTTGGATGATTAGTGGTAAAAATAGTGATGAGGTAATCAATAGCTAATAATTACTGGTGTATGATATGAATTTAGGTCCTGCAAATTATTTGCTCGGTGCACCATTAGTTATAATCAGTTAGTTTCTCTGTTCCATTTCTACTGTAGCAAATACGCCCTCAAAATATAGCCGTTACAAACAACAACAACTCTGTCGGAATGGCATCATCGCCGCCGACAGAACTTCTCAAGCCACCGGATCAGTCCAGAGAACTATCCAATCTTCGACTAAGCAAAACTCTTCAAGAATCGTCTCAATCGGACATCCAAAGCCCCGGGAATATTGAAAAACCAGACGCGATCACTGAACGAGAAATCGATTCTAGCTCCAATTCTGTGAATTGTTTTGATAAACCACCAATTGAGAATGTTAGAACAACATCTCAGCTACAGCATATCCGAAAATCAAGCAATTTCAGCGAGGCAATCGAGAGAAATGAAGCCGCGACTGTCCAGCGAAACTCCGGCGAGTCGCCGGCCAATCGGGATGTCTTTTGTACGCCCGCCGATGGTATTCAAGTTGGCGCACCACCTGGGGTTGGTTTCCCACCTCAGTGCACCCCTCATAGTAAAAGCCCAGCCCCAATAGATGACGGAGTCGCCGGCACTCTACTGTTGAACCTCGACGCCGGAGTTCCGGTGACATTCGAACTTCAAGACCAATGCCAAAGTGTAGAGGAGCTCAACACGAATACAACCATACAAAAATCTCCATCAAATTCATTACCAATCTTGTCAAATATCAGTTCAAAGGATTCAGGCGGCTGCAAGAATTCCGACGGCGGCGGCGGCACTGCGAATGTCGACGAAAATATAAATTTTCCAATGGGTTTTGACCACGATGCAACGAAGAACACAGAAATCCCAAAAGACCCATTGAATTCACTCTCTAACGATTCGAATTTGGGAATTAGGGTTACGCTTCCACTGGTCGGAGGCGGCGAAGCGGCGGGGATCCGATTCAGAAATTGGCAATGCCAAATTGTTCAGAATGATGACAGGAATCCAACCATCCAAAAAGCCCCATCTGGTAAGGTCTCGAACCCGTCGAATTTCAATTCTGAGGTTTCCAATTTGACAATACATGCTGACAGTGGTTGCGCCGGAGCTCCGGTGACCGAAAAAAATCCTTTTCAATTCAATGGTACTCCCCAGCATCCAAATACACCTCAGGAACAAAATTCTAAGGAAAACGACCATCCCACCATTTCAAACGTTACTGCTAGTGTTAGAATTCCTCAAAGAATCACCGGAATCACCACTCCGTTGAACGCCCAAAGCAATTCTATAAACCAGAACGATCCTCATACCAATACGAACATTTTAAACCAAAAAACACAATTTTTAGATACCCCAAACTCAAATTCCAAAATTGCAACTCCTACCAATAGACACGAAAACAGTGAATTAAGGTCCGACACTGTATTAGTTAATCATGCCACTAATTCGGACACTCCTTGTACCTCTAATGGTCTCAAAACTACCAAACACCCCACAGTCTCAAACTTCCCTACCATTTCATCCAATTTTGAAAAATTCGACCCTAAAATCACTAAAGTACCTATAGTTTCCCTAACCCCCAGTGCTATACCTCCAACAACTAAACCTCCCAACAATAAACCCACCACTACTAACCAGCCCCCTCCGCCCATCATAATGCAATCCTTAGCCACAAGACTTAGGATTAGACAAGTCGGTACCGAAACTAAAATAGACCTATCACCTCCGAAAAGAGCTACAAAACAGGGATGTCCGGCCATCATGTTTAAGAGAGATGATTACATGATTAAGATGGCTGAATCCTGTAAGTATACACTCATAGGCAAGTTTTACAGCCCTATGCCCAAGATGGAGATTATTAGAAAGAAATTTATTACCCAAACTGAACTAAGGGGCAAGGTCAAGATTACCCACTTCAACTCTAGACACATATACATTGACCTTGATAATGAACATGATAGAGCCACCATTTTAGATAGCAAGCGTATGTACATTGACGGTGTCTTTATGCGGTTTCAAGTTTGGACCCCTACTTTCGATCCAAATTATGAAACCCCCATTCTTCCCGTTTGGGTCATACTTCCGGAGCTCCCATGGCATTGCTTCCATAAAGAATTTGTTACGCTCTTGCTTGCGGACGTGGGACAAGTGTTGCACTTGGACATGGCCTTTATGCAAAAGACAAGGGGGAGCGTAGCAAAAGCAAAAGTCCAAATGGACATCACAAAGCCTAGAATCCAAAGTGTTTGGATTGGATTCGATGAAAATGATGATCCAAATGGAGAAGGTAGATGGCAGGACATCGAATATGAAGATGTCCCCCTTTATTGTGCCTATTGCAAACACCAAGGCCATACTCCTCTTGCATGCCCCATCAACAGAAGAGATGCAGAACGCAACAAGACCAAAGACAAGGAAGAAGAGCTAAGCAAAGATGCGTTGACAAAACACACAGGTATGATCTCTACTCCTATTGTCTTAACTAATGCTGTAAGTTTCAGGAAACAGGTACCACCAGAAATATCTACCACCACATCTCAGGAAGAAAGAGGCAAGGCTAAGGAACAATCAACCAATACAAACAAGAATCAAATTTCAAATGAACAATGGGAAACCCAAAAGAAAAGAAACTTCAAAGGTAAGACCCAAACTATGCAGAACACCCAGAAGGTACAAGGAAACACTCATCAGGTATATAAACCCACCCAAACCAAGAATACAGGTACTGATGCAATTCATGGACATCGCGAGCGACAATCAGGTATTGACTCAATGCTCCCAATCCCCCATGGCTCCCCGAACATTACTTTTAATGTATTGGCTGATTCTGAAGTTGATGGAGGAGAGGATGGTATTCAGGAGAAACCAACTAACCTGCAGGATGGGGTGTCCAGTGGGGGGGATTTGTCTCATGTTTTGCATGAGAACCCTATGGTTGACCCTATGAATGACCTTAGAGCCCCTGCTACCACTTCAAATATTCAACACTTTTCTTCCAAGCGAGTGGACAAAATGGACTTTGTCAATGCACAAAAGTTAGGGTTCTCAGTTACTCCTAATCCCCCGCAGGAAAATCACAAGAATGATGCCCCTATTCAGTCCCAAAACCTGCAGTTACTGGGACAGGGTGTTGCTGTCTCTGTAAAAGAAAATTTACAGGTCTTGGGTGCTATTTCACTCTCTAACTTGAAAGAAAAAAAGGTGCAAGCCCTAGCCCCTAATCCCATACCATTCCAGCACCACAGACATGGTGAGAGTCACATTAAAAATGCTGAAAAATACCAACACCATGCCTATAACTTCAGCACATTCTCAAGTGATCCAACCCCTAGTCCTAGTCCCAACCAAGTGCAAGGACCTGCACCTGTAATTGGCCATATTTCCACTCAGGAAATAGGCAGTTCCTCAGGCCATTCTCAGCCTCATAATCAGCAGATCTTGAGCCAGATTGTAGCTTCAGATTTGCAAGAAATATGGCATGATTTGGGAGTTTCTGAAGCTGTCATCTCCAATGAAACTAGGCAGGCTGTAGGTGCTAATTCTGCTGTTCCTTGGAAGGAGAATATGCAGCAAAATATGGCCAATCAGATTTTAGAAGGTGGTCCAGCTCCTAGATTGAAAGAACAAAATTTTCAGCCTATGGCCCTTACACTTACAACTTTTCAGCACCAAAAACAAAGGGTTGGTCACATTGAGAGGGCTGAAAATGACCCAATTAATGGCTACAGTTTCAGCACAACCTCAAGTGACCATGTGCCTAGTCCTTGTTCCCACCAAGTGCAAGTTTCTATCACCAAACAACAAGACATTTCCAACACTAATGATATAGAATTCTCAACTAGTCCTAGTAACTTTAAAAATCTAAGGAGAAAGAGAGCTAGAAAGAAGAAATTAGAAAAGCAAAACGAAGTTTCAACCTCTACCACTACAAACACTGCTGCTGATAGAGTTGAAAACGATACCATTGGTAAGGTGGTTTCAAACTTTTGCTCTAAGTATGTCCTCCTAGATCAGAACACCCCAATTAGAAGCCCAGATTTTGGTGGTGAAGATCCTCTTAACCTTACCCCTTTGAATATTCAAGCAGCTCCTCTTATGCAACCTGAAAATGCCATCAACATCCTATGCACTTTTAAGGAGGCTCAGATCTCAGCTCCTGATAGTGATGATGAATATGGTGTTATACACTCGGAGGATGAATACGACAAAGACTTTCAAAGTGAGGTTGGGTTAGAGGATGAAGAAGAGACTGTTGAACTATCAAATAGTACAGCTGCACCTTCTAGGATCACGACTAAAATCACGAACGATGAAATGAACCAACTAGCTAGTGAGCAAGGATTATCACCTACTGGGGTTCACCACAATCCTAAAATTACTACTATTCATGCTCCTAGTAACAGACCAAACACTAGGCTCCGTAACCTTAGATCCCATCAATGATTAGCACAATTATATGGAATGCTAGGGGAATCAATACCAAAGGCGTCATAGATAGACTTAAGTCGCTCACACATATCCACCAAACGTCCATAATCTCCATCCTAGAACCTTTCTCTAACAATGTTCATCTCCAAAGCTTTGGAATCAACCTTGGTATGGATAGGTCCGTGTGCAATCCTAATGGTAAGATTTGGATCTTCTGGACACAGGATGTTGATTGTAAAGTTATCGACGTTGACGACCAACAGATAACTTGCGAGATGAAACATGTAGAGCATCAAAGTGCATTTCTCATGACATTTGTTTATGGAAAATGCAAAGATACTCTTAGAAGACCGCTTTGGGATAGGCTTATGCATCACGCTTCCACTAACCTTCCATGGTGCACAGTTGGGGACTTCAATGTCATCACCTCCACGAATGAGAAACTAGGTGGAATCCCTTACAACATGAACAAAAGCTTTGAATTCATTAGCGTTATTGAAGCATGTGGCCTAACAGATTTGGGGTATCATGGCTCAGACTACACTTGGTGTAATCAACGAGATATGCATAAAAGAATATGGAAGCGACTCGATAGAGCTATGGTGTCCGATAACTGGTTAGCCGCTATGCCTCACACTTCAGTCACCCATCTCCCCTCTACTGGTTCTGACCATAACCCTCTACTTATAGAAATGAATGAAAGACAGGATTCCACTATTAAATATTTTAAATTCTTGAACTGTTGGGTGGATAACCCTACTTTTCTCAAAACTGTAGAGTCCTGTTGGGACAGACCCATGACAGGGAACCCAATGTGGTCCTTTCACCAAAAAATGAAAAGGCTTTCCTCCACACTTAGCAAATGGTCGCGAGTGGAATTCGGCGACATTTTTGCCAAGGTTAGGGAATATGAAGAACTAGTGAAAATCGCCGAAGAAAATCTGATAGTATCCAATAATGAAGAGAATAGGATGCAATTGCATGCTCTCAACTCTGAATACATCAGATTTCTTAAAATTGAAGAAAACATTCTCAAACAAAAAACTCAGCTACATTGGTTCAAGGATGGAGATGCTAACACTAAGTATTTCCATGCTTTAATCCGTGGTAGGAGAAGGCGACTATTCATTCACAAGGTTACTAACGAAGAAGGGGATTGGATTCAGGGCGACGAGCACATTGCTAGAGCAGCTTGCGATCATTTTCAGCAAATATTCACAGCTGATCAATCTCCGATTCCGGAGAACATCTTGAATTACATTCCTAAAATAATCACAGATGCTCAAAATGAAATCCTTCAAGCCACGCCTACCATTGAAGAATTGAAACATGTGGTCTTCTCCATGAATCCTAACTCTGCAGCTGGTCCAGATGGTATGAATGGAAAATTCTTCCAAACTTGCTGGGAGATTATTTCGGAGGACCTACTAGCAGTCATTACTTCTTTCTTCGGAGGGTATGCTATACCTAAATTCTTTTCTCATGCTTGTTTGGTCTTGCTCCCTAAGGTAGATCACCCCAACACACTCTCTGACTATAGACCCATTAGTCTCAGTAACTTCACCAATAAGATCATATCAAAACTCATTAGCCTCAGGCTTGCACCGATTCTCCCCGTTCTTATTTCTCCCAATCAATCTGGATTTGTAAAAGGAAGAAGCATCTCCGAAAATATCATGCTAGCACAGGAGATTATCCACGATATCAGAAAGCCCGTTATTGGTGACAACGTGGTTATCAAGTTAGACATGGCCAAAGCATATGATAGAGTCTCCTGGTCTTATACTTGTCTGGTACTGAGAAGGATGGGCTTCGGTGAGACCTTTATTGATATGATTTGGCGAATCATGTCTAACAATTGGTACTCTGTTATTATTAATGGATCTAGACATGGTTTTTTCCATTCCACCAGAGGGCTCAAACAGGGTGATCCTCTTGCTCCCGCTCTATTCATTTTGGGAGCACAGGTGCTTTCCAGAATGCTGAATAGTCTTCATAATTACCACTTCTATCATGGTTTTTATATGAAGAAAAGAGGCCCACAAATTAACCATTTGAGTTTTGCGGATGATGTTATCATCTTTTCCTCCGGAAGGAGGGAAATTCTTCAAATTATCATGAAGACCTTGACTCTGTATGAAAAGACATCGGGGCAGCTTATAAACAAAAATAAGAGCCACTTCATGATGCATCCCAATGCACTCCAAGACAATGTGGAAACGGTGAAACAGGTTATGGGTTTCACTCAGAAGCATAGTCCCATCACCTACTTAGGTTGTCCTCTGTACATTGGCAGGCAAAGAGTCATGTACTACACGAACATGGTCTCTAAGGTTGTCAACAGAATTAGAGGGTGGCACTCCAAAATCCTCAGCTACGGTGGTAGAGCTACACTCGTGAAATACGTACTTCAGTCGCTCCCCATTCACCTTCTTTCGGCCATTACTCCCCCCGTACTACTCTCAAACAGATTGAGAGAGTCACCGCTGATTTTTTCTGGGGGTGGAAGGATAACAAGAAAAAATACCATTGGGCTTCATGGAAAAAACTTTGTTATCCATATGACGAAGGAGGTATTGGGTTGAGGAGAACTACAGATGTGTGTAAATCTCTCCAGCTCAAGCAATGGTGGATCTTTAGAGCTAAACCAACGTTGTGGGGTGAGTTCCTTAGAGCCAAATACTGTCAGAGAGCCAACCCCATCAGAAAAAAATTCCATTCTGGCCAGTCGCTTGTATGGAAACACATGATGCACAACAAACACATTGCTGAACCTCACATTCAATGGAGGCTTCACTCGGGTTCGTGTTATTTTTGGTGGGACGATTGGCTAGGTATTGGCCCCTTAACCAACTATAGGCAGGAATTGGGAAACGCAAGCAACGCGAGGGTGGCTGATTTTCTTATAAATGGGCAATGGAACATCGATATGCTAAATCAGTTGGCACCAGTGCAACTCGTCCCTCTCATTACTTCTTCCACATTTCAGATGCAAGGAAACACACCCGATCAGGCCATTTGGAAGCCTAACACCAATGGGAACTTCACATGTTCCTCGGCATGGCAGGTTGTCAGGGAACACCGGACCAAGACATTTTCCGACTATTACACTTGGCACAAAAACATCCCCTTTAAATGCTCTTTTTTGTTGTGGAGGGCTTTTAGAGGCAAGCTGCCAACGGAGGAAAAGCTAACTGCATTCGGCTATGATTCCACTCCATGTTGTTGCTGCCATATTCCAGGTCCGGATACCATAGAGCACATTTTCAGCACTGGCCAATTCGCTAGGAATATTTGGCGCTATTTCTCAGATTCCCTAGGCATAAGGCATGAAGCCACACTCCTCAAACCTCTTGTTATGAGTTGGTGGCTTCGCAAGTACCGCACAGAAGCCCACAAACTTATCCTTCACTCCACCCCAATATTTATATGTTGGAATTTGTGGAAGAATAGGTGCGCGAGCAAATACGGGGGGAAGAGTTCTAGTTTGGCGAGAGTGAAATTTGCAATTTTCAAGGACATCTCAAATCTCCTTAGAGTCGCGTACCCCTATATCCATTGGCCCTCGAACTGGATCCACACCATCTCCTGTATAGATAAGTGTACTCATGAGATTAAGATCACCCAAGTCTCGTGGATTAAGCCACAACTAGGTTTCGTCAAGCTGAACACTGACGGCAGTGCGTTGGGTAATCCGGGGCCAACTGGGGGGGGTGGAATCTTAAGAGATCACATGGGTAAATTCATCTTCGCCTATGCCATACCGTTAGGGGAGGGAACCAACAATCAAGCCGAACTAGAGGCGGCAGTTTATGGGCTTAAATGGTGCATTCAAAAGGGCTTTCAGCACGTTATCCTAGAAGTTGACTCGGAGTTGCTCACTAAATGGATCAATCATCAAACGAAACCTCCGTGGAGCCTTCACCAGGTAACTCATGACCTTGTTGTTATTTCCAAATTATTTGCTTTCTTTTCTTGCAGGCATGTATACAGGGAGGCAAACTTCACTGCGGATGCTCTTTCCAAGCACAGTCACATTCTTACCACTCCAGGCCACTACACCACCCTCCAGCAGCTACCTCCTGGTACTCGAGGATACTACATGCTAGATAGAGTCGGCCTGCCCAGCTTCAGACGGAGGAAGACCAAATGGATTAAAAAGCCTCCATGATTTACTATTTCATTTTGCACTCTTGAATTGAGCACCCAATTACAGTGTTCCCCCCCTTATTTATGCTTTCCTAGTTTCTTTGTGTCGAGAGGAGTCCTCTCCTTTAGGTGCATAGTTTCTAGGTTTTCTTTTCATGTGCATGTATCGGGAATGAGTTGGCTGACCTTAGTAGGATGGCCGGCTTATGAACCACCATAGGATTGGAGGTTAGGTTTATGCCCCCTCTTTGTATTTTTTCTGTTTTATGTATAATACAGCTTGGGGGTGAGCGGCTTAACCCCTGGCCGCGCACGAGAGGTGGGAGCCTCGTGTAGGGTCTATTCCCCAAAAAAAAAAAAAAAAAAAAAAGTTAGTTTCTGTTTTGAAATTTTATTCTTTAAATTTTGAAATTATGATCCAAGTTTTGATATATTGAGATATGTAATTAAATGTTAGGTATATTATATTATATGAATATCATTGGAGTTATGATATTGAAGAAATTGAGGCTTAACCCTAGGTTTGAGTTTTAGGGAATTGATTATAGAGTTGGTGAGTTGTGGGCCTAGGTTAAATATACATATAATATCGGTGTCTACGGATTCACTTGCTTACAAATTTTGTATACTTGATAGATTGAAAATATGAGGCATTGAAGAAAGGAAAAGCATTGGTAAATTAGCTCGCTTGACTTCGATTCTTCGGTTGAGGTAGGTTATGGTTTATTTTATAACATAGAGAGACTCTTAATAGTGATTGATATTTGTTGAGTAATGTTGTGAAGTTTGTTATGCATTTAATTTTTGTGGTTTGGATGATTGATATATTATTTTGATTGGTCTGCAATTCCAAGACCGTAAAATCTATAATCTAGAACTTGTCCTATCAAAAATTATGTCTTGAATAAAGAGGCTTGATGAAATATTGTTAATAAAGTGGCATGTGATAATAAAGAATGATAAACTAATTAAATTTGAATGGGTGTCACGAGCCGACACAATACATTTGGATCGGGTATCACGTTCCGACATGGTACATTTGGGATTGGATGTCACATTCCCACACGAAATATTTGGATCGGGTGTCACGTTCCAACATGGTATGTTTGGATCAGGTGTCACATTCCAACACGGTATATTTGGATCGAATATCACGTTGTAACATGATATATTTAGATCGGGTGTCACATTTTGATACGGTACATTCGAATCGGGTGTCACATTCTGATACAATATTATTGGATTAGGTGTTAAGTTCCGGCACGGTAATATTAAAGGAAAATATATTAAAATGACTTAATCTACTCAATCCCAAATAACTCATTTCCCAAAAGAGAGTGGTGTGGAGGCCTGATTCCTCATGTATAATTTGGATATTTTTGACTGATTACATAACTGTTTCATTGTGTTATCAGTTGATCTTGATCATATTATTTGCCACATGTTAAATGTGGTAGTTCATTTCTTGCTATTACTTTATGCATATTAATTTCTATTTTGAATCGGCTGATGATATCTACTCAGTACATGTTGCCCTATCTTGATCCCTACAAGTATTTTTTCTTCGTTTTCCTTTTTTAGAGTGCAGCAAGTGTACCAGCAACATCGACTCACCCTTAGCTCTATCCAGTCTCTGGTATATCAAATTCAGGGTGAGCTATCCTCCTAGTTCGTGTTGGATTCTCTAGGGCATGGCATGATGTCTTTAGTTTTAGGACACATTATTGTATTTATTTATTTTGGGGTTCGATACTCTTAGACTTAACATTTTGAGAATAAATGTCCTTGATGTGATGATTTTCAGATTTTGGGAAATATTATGTAGTAGACTCTAGTGGATTGTTATTTCTTACTTTAATAACTTTTAAGGATCCGCTATATTGTCATGTTTTATAAGTTGAATCGCTAATATAAGTTGAGGTTTGTATCGTTGGTTCTCCCATCTAAGACGTTAAATGTGATTGCCACTCATGACCCATTTTGGATCGTGACAAATAGTATAAATTTAAGTATTATACATTTTATGTAGTCATTTAATGATAGAAATAGTATTGAAAGAAAAATAATTAATTCTCTTGATTTCATAATTCTGACAAGTAAATTGAAATAACAATTTTTATATAGTAAAAGAGTCAAATAAAATGAAATGAAGTAATATTAAATGAAGATAAATGTTTCCTAAAACTTATTGAGAGGACTGGTCTAGACAAATCACTTCTACTTTTAAGGAACTTTTTTACTATTTATGTCACGATCCAAATTCGAGTGTTATGGCACCTGTCCTTTTCCATCAAACAAGTCAGCCTAAAACCCAATAATTACAAAAATAAAGTGAAAAACAGTCTAAATAGGCAAGTAATAAACAAAAGCGGAAGTCTTGCAACTTAAATAACCCTAAGATTGATTGTTACATGTACAAGCTACTAAAACAGGACTGAAATAAAAGATACAAGTCTCAATATGTCTTCAAATCTCAAATAAAGTAAAGCATAAAAGTACAAGAAATCAGAGAGTCCTCTGGATGCCAATAGCTACCTCTCTCAAACTCCTGGAAGCCTCAGATGATCAGAAAAAATGGGTGATCAAAGTCACGACTCAGAACCTACACAGTGTAGATGCAAGGGGTGAGTACCAAGCAACACGGTATCTAGCTAGCTAAATAGTAAAACTAGGTAAATCAAATAGGATACACGCACTCCTTTCCAACCCAACTGAACCTTCGTAACTACAACCTGCACAAAAATCAGGTCAATCTAATAGTTCATGCAAAACACTACAATAAAGTTCAAATCACAACTCAATATCACAAGATATAACGTATAAGTAGTCACAAGTCATGTATAAGCATCAAGTATGTCACACACAGATATGTAGGACATGTATATGTATACTCAATGATTATGCATGTGTGCAATCGCCGAAAAAGACCTCGACTGTTATACCCCAAAAAGATTTAAGCTAAGACCCGAACCATTATTCTTATGTGTAAAGGCCCAAGTACGATAACTTCTAATTGAATATATGTTTTAGGATTAATTCATAAGTATTTGAGGTGTATTAGAGGTGAATTAGGGTCATAATGAACCTCTAGTACTAATTCGATTTCAAAGATTCTTTGTCGATTGAGTTTCGTATAAGATCATATAAGGGTCAACTTCAAATGACCATATCTCTCATAATATTAAGAGTTAGATGGCCCATAACCTATCAAATTAAAGATCTACGCGTCCTCTTCCAACGCCACCAAGTTTGCCTCATTTGGAGTTATGCATAGAAAGATATGGTTGTTTTACTGAAGTATGTACGGACAGAACAACTAAGCGAGCTCACTAGCCAATTCGACGATTCACCGAATGGTTCTGTGAGACCCCAATTTAGCTCGTCAAATGGATTTGAAATCCTCCAGAAACTATTATTTTAGGCGAGCTAAATCACCTTTTGGCAACTCACCGAATGAAACAGTGAGGAGACCTTCAATTCGCCAATTTGGTCGACGAGACTCATTAAAAGGTCGTATTTTTAATTTTTATGATTTTCTTAAGTTCCCAGAAGAGTATTCTTGACTTTTTACCCTCAATTTACTTCCCCAAGTCTATCTTATAATCTTATAACCTCCCCATTCATTCCAAACCCTCAAAAAAATCAAAATTTAAAAGTTCTACATTATTTCAAGAGGAGAAAAAGCTAGGGTTCCAAGAGCATTCGTTGAGTTATTGAAAGTTCTTTAAGAATCTAATTCTTCTAGGTATGTAAGGCTAACTAAAACATGGATTGTGTTCTTCCATGTTCCCCATAGACATGTTTGACAGAATTGTGAAACACTTGAACCTTCCATGACTGTTTTCTTGAATTTTCCTAAATTATTGAATATTTTTACATACTATTAAGAATTGTGAAACACTTGAACCCAACCCCATAGGCCGTGACGGGTGCCCGAACTGGATACTCGCGTATATCCTTGCTAGCTATAAGCAAACTTATCCCCTGTTTAAGTCATAATATACAAATATACTAGATAACACTTCAGCCGGCACGGCTATCACGATAGGGGAAAACGTTTCCCAAAACATAAACCATATCAGCTCAACTATGCATACGTGCGTATACAACCCACATACATATCTACAGACCACTAAGAGTACAATGATAAAATAAGGGGGGACAGGACCTCCGTCGTACCCTTGAATAAACAAAACGAGTGTACAAATCAAGAGACCAGTACCACAACTAGGCTCCGATACAATGGAGCTTTTCCCGAACTTGCTTGTAGGAGTCCTAAGTTGGTGTGTCTCCAAAACGTGTGTCTGTACCTGCGGACATGAACGCATCCCCCGAAGAAAGGGGAGTCAGTATGACATATGTACTGAGTATGTAAAGTATAACTGAAAACATGTCTGAAATAAAAAGAGCTAGGGAGATAAATTCATTACGTAAGAAAACACTGTACATGTACCTTATGAATCATATAAACATGCATGCTCATATTATACAATATAGCCGGCCCTTTCAGGGCTCGGTGAATCATAATTATAGGACCATCATAGGGCCCAGCGACATCACCACCTTATCACATCACATCATCATCTCATATATATATATATACATATGTACCCGGCCCTCTAGTGAGGGACGCGGTGAGTTGTTCATGTCATCGTATTATCATTTTCTCATATAGCATACCCGAACCTTTAGTGAGGGACTCGGTGAATAATGCAGTGAACTACGCATGATTACGTACCTGGCTCGGGACTCGGTGAAAGAAGGGTTATGGTATACATGAGTAGAGTAGTGAGTAACCATATGCAATTTAAACCATCATTGGAGACTTGTTGAAATAATCAAAATCAACTATCATTCAAAAATTAGGACAATAGCCATACAAGTACCTTTGGAGTGTCATTACAGTTTGCATCAAAGTAGCACTTTCGAAATTATCTACTCGTATAAAGGCGTAATAAAATATCTTTTGGAAGTCAAGAAAATGGCCATCTTAGTATCTTTGAGAATGGGGACTTCCTTGGGATCACATATACCTCGTCTATTCGCTTCGTAAGGTTCATGCCAAAAAAAACGAAGATTAACTTTATCTACTTTCTACTTCCCAAGGTATAGAAAAACTTGGAAAATCATAGTTCAATTATTGGAAGAGTTCTAGCTTAAAGGAGTGAATAAGACTCATGCTTTATACCACAACATAAGTTATACCAACTTAGGAAGGTTGGACACTTTCACATGAGTCGAGGCAAAAGGACATAAGTTCTAGAAAATTAAAAACGTTGGCCATCCTAGTGTACTTAAGAATAAGAGCTTCTTGTAGACTTTGCACATTCTTCGTCCGTTGGCTTTCTATGGGTCATGCCAAAAGAAGGAATAGAATAAGCTTCACATACCCTTTACTTTCCCTCATAGAGTTATTATATACATATATCGTACCTGGCCCATCATGAGCTCAGTATCATAACCTTCTCATTACTTTACCATACCATAACATAATGTACCCGGCCCATGATGGGACTCGGTGAGTAATCATAGCATTATAACATCGTACTTATGTTAAAGACATGTCAATAGGGAAGAAGGGTAGCTTTACCAACTTGTACCAAAAACATGCAAAGAGAAAGAAGGGGTTCACATACCTGTTTAGGGATTAATTGAAATCCATCTTGTCTTGATACCTCCTTAACATATTTGAAATGAAAGTAATACCTAAGGTTAATAACTTTTCACTTTTCAATATCCCACTCTACAACCAAGTACTAATAGAAGTCATTTCCTATCCATTACCCTCGACTAGTTTGTTATTAGTTCCAAAGCTATCGAAAATCGGGCAGCATTTTCCTTGTAACTTCAACATCCCCGAGATTTTGATTCGGCCAAAATATCAACAACCATAACAACAACAACAACCAGCAGCATATTTACAAGTAATATACTTCAACATTGCACAATACAAGCTCCAAACAACTAGCTCCAGAATACGATACCAAAATAGAGTTTTTAATCTTTATTTCGCAAAATCTTTAACCATACCAAACGGAGGGTCGTGTGGCTGCAACCAGAAGCACACACACCCTTTTAAAACACTTTAAAGCCCTGTAACACGCAACCCCACCAGCTGTACCCGCAGCACCACAACGACAACACACTACGCGACTTTGATTTAGCTACTACGACTTTAATTTAGCTTGTTTTTAATGTCAAGCATCCTTGTGAAACTTTTCCACTTCCAACATCATTTAATACATGTAATGTACCTCATAAAATCATCATAAACTCCAGTTCAAAGGAGAAACTCTTACATTGCCCGGAACTCGTCAACCTCGTCGAAACTTGCCTCGAAAGTTCTTTTAGCACGCCTAAAACTTCTTGGTTGTTTGGTAATGTTTTGGGCTGCTCCAAACCATAAATTTTCATTAAAAACACATTTATAACATCATGGTGCACCTTATATAATTAATTCACGGAACGAAATCGGAAGCTTACCTTTTTTTCCCTCAAATTCGAAACTCTCTCTAGCTTGAGGGTTTCTCTCCTCTTCTTCTCTTTTCTAGAATATTTGGATGAAGTAATAACTTAAGGGATAAGGATAATTAAAAGTAATCAACATATATATAGGCTACTTTAAGGGGGACACATGTCATCCCCTAAGTGGTAACATGTGTCAAGCCCTCATGGGGTCAACACTCCCATTTTCTCTAATCATAGGCTGCCATGTGGCATGTGGGGTCCACCACGCTTATTGCAACTACTACCACATGGCACTCTCTCTTGGGCTGCCATGTGTCTCTTTCTTTTCCTCCTCGTGGGTTCGTAATCTCATCTTACTTTACGAACCTATATAATCCTTGCCACATAAGCTTGGTATGTACTCAAGTAGTTTAAGTACGTAAGATTTCCAAATTCGTAGCTTACGTAAGTAAGTTGAGTCCTACGACTCATTACTTGGCCTCCAATTCTTTTCGGATTCTCATAACCATATTTCCAATCTTTCCTTCTATGGGGTATCACATTCTCCCTTCTTTAGAGTTGTTTGATAGCATCATAGATTATCCGTCTCACATGACAACTTATAAGAAGCTTACGATCCTTTCAAGAAACATAAGAAGCTTAAATAAAACTTAAGAAGCTTAAGAGGTTCAAGAAACTTAAGAAGCTTAAGAAGCTTGAGAACCTTCCAAGGTACAAAAGTACAGGGTATAACATCCTGTTATTTCATTTGTATTTTTAGTTGTAATATTGGTCTTTTACCCTGACATCCCGTTACTCAAAATTCCGGAATATGGGTCCTCTTACCTACTAGTGGTTCATAGTAGGTGCAATCATGACTTGAGAAATCGGATCCTGGTAAGTTGGTATCAGAGTCTTAGGTCTACCGGTCTCACTTATACAGAGCTAACGTCGAGTAAAGTCCCGCTTATCAGTCTAGAGACGTCCGTGACTTATCTTCGAGAGGCTACAAGAGGTCTTTAGGAACTTGCCTTTTTTGTATCACTATCGTGCATGGTGTATCTTATCAGTTTCTGGAAATCTCATTTGCTCCACTCTTTTACAGGATGGCTCGCACACGTGATAGGGCCTCAGTTAGGGGTTGAGGCCGACCTCGAGGTCGTTCCAGGGCTACAAATCCAATCCAAGACAAGGAGCAGACTCCGGAGTCGGAGCTAGAGCCACCAGTAGCTCCAGTACATCATCCGTCAATAGGGCCTAGACTAGCCCAGCAACCGCCCGAGCCAGTTGTAGCTCCGGACCTACAGGTGATGTTCACCCAGATATTAGCTACTATTAAGGGAATGTCGTAGGTGCAATCTCTAGCTACTCTAGCACCGCAAGGTCATCCGGTGCTAGAGGCCCAGTTATCTAGCCTGATGGGCGTCATGACACTTTGGGAGCAGAAGATGCTCAGTGTGTTCCTTAGACTATCACCGCCGAGGTTTTCTAGGGCTATGGGTGAGGATGCCCACGATTTTCTAGTTTTTTGTCGTGAGCGACTATAGTGTTTGGGTTTAGAGGAGTCGAGAGGAGATGACTTCACTTCTTATCAGCTAGACGGTCCTTCCCGGCAATAGTGGCATTCATATTTAGAGACCAGGCCAGCTGGGTCTCCACTGGTGTCGTGGGCTGAGTTTTCAGAGGCATTCTTGGCTCAATTTATTCCTAGGAGCGTTAGAGATCAGCTCTGAGATTAGTTTTCGTAGTTCGAGTAGAGCTCCATGATTGTATCGTAGTATGAGGCCCAATTCCATGAGCTCTCCAGGCATGCTACTATGATCTTACTTACTAAGGAAGAGAGAGTCCGGTTCTTCGTTAGAGGATTGAGACTCCAGCTACAGATTGAGACTCAGTATTTAGTCTCAGCAGGCCATTCATTTATGAATATGGTGGACCATAGTTGCACACTTGAGCAGATCAATCACAAGTCTCAAGGGGGGCAGCGACAAAAGAGCTAGGTAGGATGATAGCCAGGATGGGCCCCGCTTTAGACCTAAGGAGTCCTATGACAGATCTCTTCAGAGATTTTAGTCGGGCCAGTCCATCCACCCCTTCCAAGCCTCTCTTCAACTTCAGAGGGTAACCAACACCATCGGGGTGGCTCTAGTGCCGATCCGAGTCAAGGCCAAGGGGGTTTTCAGATGGGTTCTTTTGGTCGTGGTGGACAATGTCCATCTCTGAGCCGACAACCGTAGGAGTTCCTTTTATTTCTTAATTGTCATTATTATTAATTATTACGTGGCATCTTTCTATTGGACAAGTGTATGATATTATCCTTTCATTTGCAACCATTAGAGGTGCTACTCATGAAGCTCCTTTCTCTTAGCTAGAGAGATCACTTGTTCTGTTCAACTCATTTCTTCAAGGCAAGGCATTCAAATATGAGCATTTGGGTGAAAATGGTCTTAAAATTGTTCAAGAAGAAAATAGTGGGGTTATGGATATGGGTCTGGCAGGTAGGAGAAAAAAGATGGGTTGGAATTTAAATTTGTCCAATAGAAAAATGCCACCTTATTATTAATAATAATAATAATAACAATTAGAAATTAAAAATTGTTAATTTTAGGGGTAAAAATGGATCAAAAAGGTGGACTGGGGATATTTTTAGCTCAATAGATAAATGGGGGTTATATTTAAACCTTTGCGGATAGTCCAAAGGTATTTTTAATACATTAACCCCCAAATCCCTAAAAAACTCATTTGCTCATCTTCTCCAAAGAGAAGGAGCAGCCGCCGCCTCCCATTTCCCTCTCCCTCACCTATGTCTCTGCCTCTTCTCTCCACATCGAAGCTCCTCTTCTCCTTACGCCTCTGCTCCCTCTAAGCCGCCACACACCCTTACCTCTCAGCTCTTATCTTCCTCACCTTCCTCCACATGCCACTCAAACGAGAAAGAACCCAACGCTCAAACCCCTTTTTCCGATATCTCTCCCTCTTCTCTCCCAACTCCCCGCCTCCCTCATCTATTTCCCCTCTCCTCTTCTTTCTTTCACTCTTATCTTAAACAATGGCGGGACGACAACAAAAGGACCGTCACCGCCACATGCAGCCGACAAATCTGCCAACGCCGCATCTGTCCCGTCGTTATCTCTCATCGACAAAATAGTGACAACGATGAACACCACCGCTGTATAGCCATGGATTCCGGCGAAGTAGCAAATCCTGAGTAAGCGCAAGTTACCTTGGTCGAAGTTGATTAGGTCGAATCATCGAGAGTTCATCATTTTTTAAAGACGAGTCTATAGGAGATCCGTCCAGGTATGTTTTAATCTAATCTCTATTCTCATCCCTTCAACTATTTGTCTTCATTGTGAATTGATTTTAATATATGAGGTTCACATCATTGTTTGTTTGTTGATTCGTATACGGATTGTGGCTTGACATCGATTTTCTTCTTAATCCATTTTTTGCTTGATATTTTTATCATAACTTTAGGCTTACTGAAGTATTGATGTATTCAAATATCAGATTTAAAGTTTCCAGTAAGTATTCTACTTTTTGTTAGAATACAATTTTGTTCTTGTGATTCGAAGCTAATGCATCCCTATATTGTCAAAAATTGCTGATATTTGGATAATTTTGGTAAAGCTTGCTATGATTAGTTGGTTCTTAATTTTGGTCATCATAAATTGATTACTTCCCTTTTATTTGTTTGAACAACAAATTCGTTTGCTAGTTTAGTCTTGATTTAGTCTTACCTAAAAAATAATTAAAACTTAAATTACTCTTAATTACTAATTATGAAATTTACATATATGTTTATTTAAATTATTAATAGCAGATCCTTTTCTCTCATTTTTTGTCTTATTTAGAACTGGTCAGGTTTTACTCATTACTTACATGGTAAAATATCATCGTTGATTACACATATTTTGGGGCACACTGATTTGGCATGATTGATTATATGCCTGATTTCCGTAGTGTTTGTTTGGAATATTACCGCTGCAATTTATGTGTTGTTTAGGTATTCTTTCTTTGAATTTCAAGCCTTCCCTTAATTTTAGTAAATTGTTGTCTGAATCTCAGACTTAATTAATTGACTGATTTTATTGTTTTATTTTTGATAACCTTAGGTCATTAATTTATTTCCCTCCTTTTACTTTGTTGTACTGATTCTTAATTCCTCACCATATAAAGAAAAGTTGTTCACTCATTCTATACACGCTTTCAAGCATAAAAAATCAGACTCTCTAAAAAAAGGGCAATTCGCTTTACATATTGTTTTAAAAGCTTCTTTAAGCTGGTTTACTACTTCAAGTTTGTGCTCATATCGAGTACTCATCGCTGATTAATTATTCTTCTCAACCGATTAGTGCCTTTTATAAATTTAAGTTCTGTCTTGCCCTACTTATTATTTAATTTTACATAATAATCAAAAAGAGGAGGCATCCAGGTTAGTCCATTCTCTTGATTTATGGTTAGCATATTTGCTTTTATGTATCTGAAATTATTTGATCTTTGATGTGTGTTCTTTAAAAATTATAAGATGTATTCATATTGTGATAATTATCGTTATTCTACTTACCATATACGCATAATCTCTATTTCCCATTGGTTTAACAGGTTATTAACTTTAAAGGTTAAAGATGAGAAGAGTCGTCGCGGGGGACTTTAGGGAAATAGATTAGTTTATGTAATGACCCTCCAGGTCATTTTTCTAATACTGCTTCTTTTTAATCATTTAGAGCATTCTTGTAGCGACCCCAGGTCATTTATGACCTGTTGGCGTCAGTAGTTCGGTCGCTTGGTCGTTCGTTTGGGTTTTAGACCCGTTTCTCTGCTTTGGAGCTTTTATAACTTGAAAACTTGACTTCGATCATAACTTCAACGAAAACGACCTTAGAACAGAATTTTGACGGTCCCATTAGCTACGGAATGGCCAAATTAGGCTAATAGCATGGTCGATGCGAGTACCAAGGCAATCGGTACAAGTTTGAGGCCATTGGGCACTTTAGCTTTTGAAATTTGGCCTATTGTTGACTTTGGTGACCATTCTTAGAAAACACGCTCGAATGAAAATTCTGATAGCGCGGTTAGCTCTGGAATGTTGAGTTTGGTCTGGAACAATCCTTTGTTCGATTCTCGAGGCTTTCGATTTAATCTCGAGGGCCGTTGTGAAATTTGACTCAAAATGACCCTTGTGTGTGGGACCCACTTCCAATCGTAACAACCTCAAATGGAAATTTTGATTGCGTCATTGAGTCCGAAACGTCGAATTTGGTAGGAAAGCATATCTCGTTTGCACGGACAGAATTCCGAATGAATTTCAAGCACCTATTCGGAATATTTGAACTTGAGAAAAATCAGCTTTTTAGCAGATATATGGTGCAGCCAAAATTATTCTCCGTGATCGCGAGCCCTTGGCCGGGTTCGCAGAGGTTCAGGAAATTGAACTCTGTGTTCGCGGAGGTGTGTGTGGTTGGCCTCCGCATTTGCAGGGTCTGGGCCGCATTCGCGAGCCTCTGGCCGCGTTCACGAATGCCTAGCTTCTTAACCTCCTTGTTCGCGGGCCACTTAGGCCTCGTTCGCGAAGGCCATTTAAAAGACTAAGGACAAAGATCAGCCATAGCTCATAATTTAAAACCTCATTTTCTCCATCAATACAAGCTAAAATTTGACGATTTAAGGGTCTAAATTTAAGAGAATTCCGTGGGGAATCTGTTGGTAAGCTCAGAATCTTGTGGGGAGGCTTCGTGTGAGACAAGTTTACGAATTTAGCTATTGTTTTATTCATTTTCGGAATGAAATTTTGTTGAATTTTGAAATATTATATATTGGCCAATTCAGCTCCGTTTTTTAGTGATTTTTGAGGTTAAGCTATGGGATTGTTTGCAAGGAACATCGTAGTATGCTTGGTTTGGGTTGTGGGGGTTTCTTTTGTGAGAATTTTCTGGTCAAAGAAGCATTCATTTTCACCTCCGCAGTTTGAATTATTAGAATTTTGTTGCATGATCGTTTTGCATTGTTTTTACACCCCGAATTGTGTTGTAAATTGATCCTTGAGCTTGGGGTGCTATTTAGATCCTATTTTGGGGGACAATTTCAAAATTCTGAATGTGGATCCCACATTTTCTTTTTTAGACCCAAAAATATGTTCGTCTCCAAAAATTATGAAATTAGTGTCTAAACGACCGTAACAATGTTCTAATTCGGTTTTTGACAATGTGGCAGCGTTCCAAGGTCGTGCGAAAGGAAAAAGTTCTGGCAGAGTGATTTGGAGTGCTCGTGTCTAGCCTACAGGTAGGCTAGGGCTTTTCTTTCTTTAGATTGAGCTGGAATGTGTGAAAGCATTTTAAATTAGATGGAATTTGGGTTGGTACCTCATTTGTATATCTTACGTGTTAGAAATCATATTTTAAGTTTTTATCGAGGTTTTTAGGTCATTGGAAACATCTATACCTTTCCGTTATTTGTTGATATTGTAAGAAGAGTTCAATGCTTATGTTGTTGATATTATGGAGCATGTTAGCCTTAGTATAGGTTGTTAACTTGCCTTAGTTGCCCTGACGTCGCTCCGACAGGCTTAAATCCTTGTAGAACGGTCTAGCGGACTAGTGCCCGATAGTTTGGCCTTAGTTAGGCGGTAACCATGCTTTTATTAATACCCTTATTCGTACCTCATCAAGATTACGACCTTCAAGATGCATCGGCGATACTTGACTGTGAGCGTTCGATTTCGACCTTGGTTCAAGCCTAGGTGGAATATTAATTGACATATTGGGAAGGAAATTCTCGGAACTATTATCATTCAGTTGGAAAGGAGGATATTTGTCACCTTGGGATAACTAGCAGTGAGCATTTGGGTACCCAGTCCCAGCCTCCGTTTTGAATTTCCATCGGGAAGCATCCGGGGACACAGCCCCGACCTCTACTGACTTGCTAGTATGGCGAGCATTCGGGCACCAGTCTCGACCTCAATCATACCGATATGTGACGACGAACATCAGGGTACCCAGCCCTGGCCTCGACCGTACCGATGTATTATGGTGAGCATTCGGGTAGTCGGTCACCTTGAATACTCGGGTGAGCATTTGGGTCCTAACCTCGACCTCTAAAGCATTCCTAGTTCATCGTTATTGGAAATTCTTGGTTCAAAAATGACACAGTTCTCCAGTTCTTGGCATCTCAGATTCTTGGTTCCTAGCTTTGGTAGTTGTAGCCATTCTGTGTACTCAGTAGGCTTATGAGGGTTCGTTCGGGATTTTATTTTAATTTGCCCACGAATGTCCCGACTGCCTTATGTAGGCCTAGTTGGGTGTAGTTAGTTGTAGTTATCTTAGCTAGTTCTTTTTCCACCTTAGATGCTTATTATGATTCTTGTTTAGGCCTATTTCCCCTTTTCGTATTATATTACCTTTTCTTCTCAGTCTTCTTATGATGCCTACTAGGTACTTGTTCTCTTGGTACTCATACTACACTCTACATCTACTTTCGTGGTGCAAAACCAAGCACCAGCAATCGTCGCGGATAAATCGAGCCTATGATAGTCAGCTCCGGAGACTAGGGTGAGCACTTGCCATTTTGAGATCATTTTTTTCTCCTTCAGCATGGATGGCCCATCGTTTGCATTTCTGAGACTTGTCTGTTGATGTTTATATTTTTGGTCCACTTTTAGGACTTGTACTCGTCCTTTATGTTGTAGCAGCTCTGTACTTGTGACCTCCAGATTTTGGGAGTAATCCTTAGTTGTATATATAGCAGGTTTTGGTTTTGCTTTCGCTTATTTATTTTGTTTATGTTAGAATATCCTATTCATCATTAATTTCTACCCTCAAACCTATTAATTGTCGTTCCGAGTTACGGATTGGCTTACCTACTAGTGGTTTATAGTAGGTGTCGTCATGACCAGAGAGTCGGGTCGTGACAAATTGGTATTAGAGCCCAAGTTTGTTGGTCTCACTTGTACAGAGCTAACATCTAGTAGAGTCTCGCGGATGGATGCAGAAACGTCTGTAACTTATCTTCAGGAGGCTACAGGATACCATTAGGAATGTTCTCTATGTTGTATCCTTTCGTGCATTTTTGTGTCTTATTGGTTTTCTGCAATCTCATTTGTCTCACTCTTTCGCAGGGATGGTTCGTACACGCGGTACCACCAGTGGTGATGACCCACCAAGGCCGGGCAGGCCTAGAGGCTTGCCCCGTGGCATGGGCAGGGGTTCAGTATCAGCTCTCGATCCAGATCTAGCTCCTGAGTATATGGAGGAGCATCAGGACACCCATATTCCTCTTTAGTCGAAGGGGCCACCACCAGAAGCACAACCTCCGCCACATCAGTTACGACTCCAACATTACAGGCAACAATTGCAAAACTCCTCACGGCTATTAGGGTTATACCACAGGCACCATCTCTAGCGGCGGACGTACCTAGCCAGCACTTGAGGTTCAGCTGCCTCCACCAGTTGTGTCACCCCCGCCCGAAGTTTCGGAGGGTGTCACGTCTCTACATCATACAGAAAGGTTCTACACCCTTGCAAGGTATAGAGCAACCCTTCCTACTGCAATTATAAGTTTTACAGCATGAGCTTACAGGGTGTATGTCAGTTGTAAGAAATGGCTTAGTAAAAAAATATTATTAACCTTATACACTTGAAACTATCACCGTGATTTCTTATATATGACAACTTAGATCTAATTTCATGTCACGACACAAGCCTAGGGCCTAGACGTGACATGGAGAATGAGGAACCCGAAAGTACCTCAAACAAACCTCTTAGCATTCTTTTAGCCTTTCATAGATAATGATGATAAATAAACAAGCGAAAATCATAATAGTAAATCTTCAACTTACATATGTCCAACAATACCTCTAACTTTTAGATTTAACGGGGCTAAGACAAGTTCCTAGCTCACCCTCAATCATAATAGAAGAAATGTCATAGTAAAATATCTCAACATATCATAAGCTAAAAAAATAAAGGATTATTGTTCTTGGAACATGGGAACTCACCAAAAGTAGTCTTCAACAAAATCTCAACTAGCCACGTGGAGGAGAACGATGAGGAGCATTGGTCCCTACATGGTGATATCATGTAGGCAAAAGAGTATGCGTTAGTACTTTGAATGTACTAAGTATGTAAGGATGCATGAACATTGAGGAAACATCAAAACATTTATGTAATGTGGAACATAATGTAATGCATGCATAATAAATCATATAGATATCCTTTAAAACATTCTTTTTGTGGGAAAATAACCATAACCGACATTTAAGACCATGCGAGCTATTACATGGAATCCAACATAACCCCCTACGTTGGCCGGAGAGACTACTTGCCAGGTAGAACTCCGTCAACTTCATTCATTTCTTTAACTTTAACTTTAAGGGCTATTTATGGATCCATTAGCCTAAGCCCACAAGGGCTCCTATGTTGGCACATATTTAATGAGACAAGGGGTTGCTACTAGGATTCCCTTACCGAATCCCACCTCAATGCCCCATCCGGTGCTAAGTCAATCCCATGGAATAGTTTAATACTTCAAAATATCCATAGCATATAACTTGAGAATTCAAACATCATATTCGGTAGAATAGCTCATTAAAACATTTGATAATTCAAATATGCAAGAATTGTCCTTATAGCATAAAGAATCCATCATTCATATCATTTCATCATTTTTTTTCATTTCATAAGACTCCCTTTTGATCATAGATATTGCTTTCATAAACATTCATTTGGAGTCAAAGCTTTTAAGTCAAACTTTATTAAAAATATAGTAAGACTAGGTGGGTTTAAATCACTTCAACTTGCAAATATGTATGTAAATAAATATACATAAATACTTTGAAATCCATTAATTAAAAATCATGTTTTAAACAACCACCATGAATTTCAAGAACCTTTAAATAGATAAATAGAGGAATTACTTGCAAACCATCAATTCATACATATTAAAATTATGTTGCATCAAAATAGACCAATAATCATTATTTTAACCATGATTCATATTATTAAGTAAAAATAAGAATTACCATAAGAAAATATTACTTGAAATCAAGAGACTTAATTGAAAGAGTTTTTGGACTACATGGGTGAAAGAACCCATGGATAAACACCCGCATAACTTAGAGTAAAACTTAAAGAAAATAAACAATTTATCATATAATTAAAATACCTTAGGATGAGGGTAGAAGGAATACTCTTATTGAAGTCTTACATACCTGAAATCCGAAGCTTTAGTCGGAACCGAAGGACTTAATGAACACTCCTGAGTCGTAGATTTTCTCCTAGCCGGAACGTTTTGTGTATTACCCGGGGTCTATGTTCTGATAAACTTATTTCTTTTCACTCCAATCAGTAGAGGCTTTATCTCATACATTAGTTGTTAAATTATTCCATAGATTTTCAGTTCATTTCATACAAATATAAATTAAGTTTTTTGCCCAATTAATCATCTTGTTAGATTTCGCTTCCTTTATGTAAAATTTTAAGCTTATTCATGTCATTACCAAGGTTTCTCTTCAAGTCACTTGTGATTCCTAAATGTCGGTCATAACTAGGGTGTAGATTCAAATCATGACAATCCATTTTGCAATATTTTACCCGTATTTTCTATTGTTTTGATGATGATAAATGTTTATAATCATTCAATTAGATGCATATTTGTGATATTCTTAATAATGAGCTAAATGTGTGATTAGATACATTTCACATAAAATGTGGAGAAAAAGAACCAAAAGTGAACTAAAGACAGAATGTTGGAACTTAGGAACAAAGTTAGGAAGATGCTGAACAAAGTGGAGCTAGATGTCACGGACTTAGACTTCAAACTAAGACCTCCGTGTGGCACTTGATAACTTACTCATGAATCTTTCACGGTCTTGCAAGCTCAAGTAAGCCTTTAAGTCTAGATCGCTAAAGGAACGAACCTAGAGTTTTGGAGAGGTTAGTGGAAGACTCTATATTCTTGTAGAAGCTTGTAGAGAAGTTTGAAAGACTTGAAATTATCTAGAATGTATAGAGAGTTCTAGAGTAGCGACTTCTTTGTAAATATGGAGAGACTTGTATAGTAAATTTTATTTACACTTAGGCCCCTTAGGAGTAGTATAAATAGAGGGGCATTTATTTGTAGCAAACCATCAAGAAATCAAGCATTCAAGCTTCTACAAGAATCTAGAGTCTTCCACTAACCTCTCCAAGACTCTAGGTTCTTCCACCTTCTTCAAGATCAAGTGGCGGGTCATAACATAGAGCACTGACTGGCGCACTACTGCACTAGCCTGATTGGGGAATTGCAAAGATGAAAATTCACACTAGCTGGCGCGTTGTTCCACCGTGTCTGGGGCACTGCTTGGTGTGCAGCAGCATCTTTGTTTCCAGGTGAAATTTCTGCAAGTCTATGCCCAACAGAATTTTGAGTTTATTTTATAGGTGATGCGACACGTAACCATGAAATTTCTCTCAAATTGTGATCACAACTAGTTTTACTTGTTTTTGGTCTTTAAACTTAATTAGATACAAACAAAGCAACAACAAGAACAACATACCCAGTGAAATCTCACAAAGTGGGGTCTGGAGGGTAGAGTGTACACAGACCTTAGCACTACCTTTTGAAGGTATAGAGGTTATTTTTCGAAAGACCATCGACTTAAGTGTATCAAACCCAGGAAAAAAGAAAAAGAAACAAACAAGAAAGCATAAGAGAGAAAACCGTAACAACAATAATGCAATAATCGAAATGCAATAAACCACATTTGGCAAGAACTAAAAAGACACGACTATTCCTATGAAAGGCACTATACCTCTACAAGAAATGACAACACTCTACCCCTACTGCCTTCTACCCTAATACGCGACCTCCGCGTCTTCTTATTTAGAGTCATGCCCTCGATAATATGAAGTTGTGTCATGTCATGTCTAATCACCTTTCTCCAATACTAATTTGGCTTACACTACCTCGCTACGTACCCCTTACATCCAATCTCTCGCAGCTCCTCACTAGGCCGATGCGCACCTCTTCTGCACATGGCCAAACCATCTCAGTCTAACTTCTCTCATCTCGTCCACCACCGAGGCCACTCTTACCTTCTCACAAATAACTTAATTCCTACTTTTGTCACTCTTATTATGCTCATACATCCATCTCAACATCCTCATCTTCGCAACATGCATCTTCTAAATATGTTAATTCTTGACTGGTCAACACTCCACCCTATACAAACAGAACAGTCTAACCACCATTCAATAGAACTTACATTTAACTTTAGGTGGTACTTTTTTATCACACAACACTCTAGATGTGAGCCTTCATTTTATCAATCAAGACCCAATACAATGTGTGACATCATCATCAATCTCCCCACTAGCATGGATGACGGACTCGAGATACTTAAAACTTTCACTCTTGGGAATAGTCTATGTGGCAAGCTTCACTACAATGTGTGCTTCATCTAACGCCACACTAAATTCGCACTCTAAATATTATGCTTTGGTCCAACTCAATTTAAACCCTTTAGAATCCAGAGTTTGTCTCCAAACCTCCAACCTATCATTAACTCTGTCTCAAATCTCATCAATTAGTATTATGTCATCTACAAATAACATATAACATGGAACCTTCTCTTGAATAGACCACGTCAGCTCATCCATCACCACGACAAATAAGAAAGAACTAAGCACTAATCCTTGATGAAGCCTCATCTCAACGGGGAAGTGCTCCACATACATGTCCTTAATCACCTTAATATAAACCATTGGGACACTTTTCGCCTCCATACACCTGCAGATAACATCCCTTGAAAATTTGACATATGCCTTCTCAAGATCAATAAACACCATATGAAAGTCCTTTTTCATTTCCCTATATTTCTCCACGAATCTCCGCACAAGATGAATTTCTTTAGTAGTCGATTTTTTTAACATGAGATTCTTGAAAATGGGCATCCCTTCTTACCCTTATCTTCACCATTCTCTTCCATACTTTCATAGTGTGGCTTCGCATTAATACCCTTGTAATTGTTATAATTTTGGATATCATATTTATTCTTGTACAATGGGACCATAATAATCCACCTCCATTCGTCGAACATTCAAGCTGTCTTAAAAATAACATTAAACAACCTAGTAAACCACTCCATCCCCGCCTGCCTTGTCAGTGCTCTCCAAAATCCCCCGGGAATCTCATCAGATCCGTTCACTCTTCCCCATCTCATTTTACTAATAGCAAGTCTAACCTCCTCAATCCTAAAACACTTGCAATACCCAAAATTTCAAAGTCTTCAAGAGTGTGCCAATTTACCCAACACAATGCCTCTATCCATTCTTAATTTAAGAATTTGTGGAAGTATGTTTGTCGCCTTTGCTTAATGGAGGTCTCGTCCACCAATACATTGCCTTCCTTATCCTTGATCCACTTCACTTGATCCAAGTCGCGAGCCTTTCTTTCTCCCTCTTTTGCGAGCCTTAACAATCTTTATCCCTACCATTGTTCCCTAGCTCAACATACAAGTGTTCAAATACTGTCATCTTAGAAACTGCGACTGTCAATTTCACTTCAGTCTTTGTTGTCTTATAGGTTTTCTTGAGCATCCACTTCTCATGCTCGTCCACGCACTTCAACCACTTAGTATAAGCAACCTTCTTTGTTTTCACTTTGCCTTGTACTTCTCCATTCTACCACCAATCTCGTTTATACTCGCCTAAGTTGTCACGTCCCAAGAGGATACCCTAGGCATGGCCGGCACTTAAAAATTATCTCTAGCCTCCGAGAGAACCAATTGGTCTCATCACTCATTCGTTCATCAACGAGAGACTTAAGTGAAAATAAGAATAATTATGTGGGCTCGCTGTCATCAATATCAAATGAAAGAAATAATCCTTAGAAGAAGTAGTTTCAAAGGAGAACTACTCCAATTACATCATCAAACGCTGTCTATGAAGCCTCTAATACTATCAGACGGTGTCAATGACATGTCCATTGCTACCTCAAAAAAACATAATGCTCAACAATAATAAAAGGATAAAGAGTTCCTCCGAATACAAGAAGGACTAACCAAATAACTGAAAAGTAATGATCTTTAACGATGCGCCTGTTAAGAATTTCTAACACATGTATCTGCATCATAAAACGATACAGGTCAGAACTCAACATCACTATGTAATGCAAGTTTAATAATAATAATAATAATAAGCAATGCTTACTCAGTTGGAGTTTCTCTAACCGACAACCATCACTTATGAGCTAATGATGATACAACGAAGCGATGTTGTTGCCACATCCATATAATACCTTGTCAGGATAAAGGACATCACCATCTTGAATCCAATCATCAAAATTCTCTTTTTGGGACTTAAGAGATATAGCACTCATCCTATGCTGGCTACGTAGTTCTTGAGTTTAAATCAATTAAACTCTTACCCAACTCGGTGCTCAATACTACTCCCAAAATATGTGTTCATATTAACATCATCATCTAGTCTTATTGGAAAAACATCAAACTCATCTTATTACCTCTTCATCAATCATCACACTTCAAAACATTATTTATATCTCATCAAAACATCTTGCTCAAAACATCATTCACTCAAATTCATTTAAACTCAATTTTTTTGCTCTTTCAAAAAACTCAATAAAATACATATATAGTATTAATTTAAATTACTCTTTTTGTCAATAAATATTAAAAGTCAACACCTTTACTCAAAACATGTGTAAAAAATATTCATGAACATCAAATCAATTAGGGTTCATGAGAAAATAGCCATGAATGATAATTCTAATAATATGAGAGATAAAAATAATAATAATCTCAATACATAAATATATCTAACTCAATAGAAGAATAATTAATTCATTTAAAATTCAAGATTTAGGTAAAACTCAACTATAACTCAATTACAATGAATTTAACTATTGGACGCATGGACGAACTCAATTCAATGCTTTGAATAGTCTTACATACCTGAAATTCAAAGCTTTACTCCGAATTGAAGAACTCATTGACCACTCTTGAACCCCTAGCATTTTCTCCTCGTCGGAGCTTTTTGTGTACTACCCAGAGTATAAGAATCACCGAAATAGTATTTTTACACTACTAAAAACTAAAACTATATTTGTTTTTGTGTACTATCCGGAGTATAAGAATCACCGAAATAGTATTTCTACACTACTAAAAACTAAAACTATATTTGAAAATGAGTAAAGAAGTATATAGGGAGAAGAGCTAATTGAGAAAGCTTGATCAATAAAATAACGAAATAAGGTGGGTATTTATAGGTGTGGAGGAGGGACCTAACAATAAATAAAAATAATTACAAAAAATGATCTTGAAAATTCAATGGAGGATTGTGATCTCATAGATTATGTCAAATGGAGGACTATTAATGTCATAGGTGATGTCAAATGGATCTAGATCTTTCCATTGTTGGTGAGATGAACCTTCTTTTAACGGAATACCCTTTTTCAGAGCTGCGTTTGAACAAGATAACTTTCTAATTAGGATTTGGTGTCTTCATATGAATTGTAGATCTAGAAGTATACTTTCATGCCGTTCAATAATCAACCGATTTAGAGCATCCTAACGTGAGAAATGATTTTTCTTCTACAAACACTCCATTTCGTCATAGCACCATGTCTTGCAAAAATTAATTTATTTGACCTACGTATCCTCCGAATCTTAAGATATGGTCTTCATTAAAGTTGTAGGTAATGCCGTTGGGGTTATTCAGAAATTTGAATCACCTAATTTGGACTATTCTATGAAAAGTTATGCCCAAAATACAGAAGCAATATCATTTTCGTCGAGAATTGAAACACCACATACAACGTTTTAGGGGGTGTTACATAAGTTACCTCTCGATACCCCTAGAACCTCCGTCACTACTTCTATAATGCAACTAGCCGCCATATCCCACATGTATTTTACATCCTCCATACTACTCCAAGCCCCCACACCAATCAACTTCTCCCCCAACTGACGAGAAAGGATCGGGGTCAAGCCACCCCATCTAATCCTTGCTCGATCATAAAGAGTTTTCTTCCTCCTATCTCTCTTAATCTCCAAGTTCATAACCAAAAACCTATGTTGGGTCGTAAGATTCTCACTTAAAATAACTTTGGAATCCATAAAAAGGCCTCTATCACTCATCCGCAGAAGTAATCGATTTGAGTTTTAGCCGTGTTACGAAAGATGACCAAATGATTTTCCCTCTTCGAAAAACATAAGTTAGAAATAACCAACTCAAAGGATTTAGCAACATCTAGAGGTGACTCTCCACCTCCATTCCCATCCCCAAAACCAAAACCTCCATGAACATCATCAAAGCTAATAGAGGTTGCACCGATATGACCATTAAAATCACCACCGATTAAAATCTTCTGGGTGTTCGATATACCTCTCACTACCTCATTCAAATCCTTCAAAAAGAGCTTTTTGACCTCCACGTCCAAGCCCACTTAAGGTGCATAAGCACTAATAACATTCACACTAAGCCCCCCCCCCCCACAACTAGAGTAATCATCATCAACCTACATTGATCCTCCTAACCTCCACCACTTGCTCCCTAAGGTTCTTGTCTACTAAACTACCAACTCCATTTCGATCCTTCAAGCCTCATGAGTATCATAACTTAAACATGTCTGCATCCCGAGCCTTGATACCTACCCATCTAATCTCCTAAACACAAGCTTTATTAATCTTGTTTTTCTTGAGAATCTTCACTAGCTTTGTAGACTTCCTTGTCAACGACACTATATTCCACAATCCTACTCTTACATTAAGAGGGCTTGTACCCCCTTTACCACTACTACCCCTCACTCCCGGCCCAACCGAAGACAGGACACTAGTCCACCATCATTCGCCAAAGCCACCAAATAAGAAGTAAAATACACAGGAATATACTAAGGACAACTAAATCAGGCGAACTAGTAAGCAAATACGAGAAATCAAGAACAATAAGAGGTCACAACAATCTCAAGCAATTTAATAGACTTGACAAGAAATAATATTAAAAGTTGAACTGGTGCACAAGAAATTAGTTAAGGTAAACTAAAAAAGATCAAGCTAACCAAACACTACTATATTGGACGAAACTTGTTGTAAGTACTACTACCCCTCACTCCCGGCCCAACCGAAGACAGGACACTAGTCCACCATCATTCGCCAAAGCCACCAAATAAGAAGTAAAATACAAAGGAATATACTAAGGACAACTAAATCAGGCGAACTAGTAAGCAAACACGAGAAATCAAGAACAATAAGAGGTCACAACAATCTCAAGCAATTTAATAGACTTGACAAGAAATAATATTAAAAGTTGAACTGGTGCACAAGAAATTAGTTAAGGTAAACTAAAAAAGATCAAGCTAACCAAACACTACTATATTGGACGAAACTTGCTGACTTTACTTACTAATTTGAATGACAAGGACTAACACACAAACAAAAAATGATCATTATAATTGACTGGATGAACAATCAAGAACGAGTCCCTCCAATTTTAAATATTGAAACAAAAATAACCGAATGTGACAAAGAAAGATGGAGTAGAAATCATCGAGGTTTAAAGTAGATTTCTCGATGCTTTGTTACAATTCGTTGAAAATCCCGCAAAATTTGGTGCAGAAATTGGTTGTCGGAATCTTTTTCCATCACTTTTACCATCGCCGGAATCTTGACTTGTACCTTCGAAGGGATAGAAGGAAAGGAGGTACATATAAATAAGGCATAATACATAAATATACCATTTATTGGATTAAACTAACATATATGCCCTCCAACTATGAATATGCACAAGTAGACGCACATCCTACGTGGATGCCACATAAGTGTAATGACCTTGAGGGTCATTTTCGAAAATTCTTGAAAAATTACCATATTACCCCTATCGTTAGTGTCCCCAAGTGTTATTTGACTAGTTTGTGTATTTGGTTTTGTTAAAGTCTTAATAGGTTGTGAGTTGTGCAAGTTTTTGAGTTTTAAGGTTCAAGTTGTTCTAAAAGTGAGTTTTAATACCAACCGAAGCTACGGGACTTGGAAGAAAATTCTATCAATTTCATCAACTCCAAGATGTGGAAATTGGCCTAGGGAGTTATCAGAATCAAATTTGGGGTTGACGCATGGATTTGAGATCTTAAGTTGAAAAGTTTGATTTTAACTGAGTCAAGTTTGACTTTGGTCAACAATTCGAGTTTGGAGACTCGGATTGGATTTCTGATAATTTCGTTGGTTTACGTGGGTGATTTTAGCCCTAAGAGAGGCTTCATTATATTTTTCAAAAGTTTTGAGCGCATGTTGGTCTTTTTGAGGCTCAACTCAGTTTAGTTGTGACTTATCGAATTTTGGGTCAAGGAGACCTCAAATTTGAATTCTGATTGTTCTATTGAGTCCGAAACGTCAAATTTGGGAGGATTACATATATGATTTGTGTGTATGAAATTCCAAAAGAATCATGAGGGTCCAATTGGAGTCATTTTGATTTGGGTCTCAATTGTTGTTTCTGAGTTCTAGTGTAGCATGTAATGCTCTTCGCGATCGCGATGTGATGGTTCTTTTTGTTTCGCAATCGCGAGGGACGATTTGCGATCCCAATGCATAGCTTCCCACTGCTTTGCGATTGCGAGGGTCAGTGGCTCGCGGTCGCGACTCACAAATTTGTCCTGAAAAGTAAAATGCCGGGGAAAACCCCATTTTCACCATTTTAGAGTTCTTGAGCTTAGTGAGGCGATTTTGAAAGAAATTTTCGAGTAACAACGTTGGGTAAGTGAATTTCTAACTAAAACTCATGATTCCCATTTAATATTTGATGATTTTAACTTCCAATTTCTTATTTTTCAACCCCGAATTCCTTGATTTTCCGTACACCTAAAGTGGTGATTTTGAACTCAATTTTTGGTCAAATTTTGTGGGTTTTTCATCCATGAGCTCCATTTTTCACATAAAACATGGTTCTAAAGTCAATTTCCAAACCTTTCTCCGAAATTAATAAACTTTTAGACTATTTTACCCCCGTTTCTGAATCCTTACAATATGGGTGTCATTGAACTCCTTGTGATGTGTAATTTCATTCTTGATAGTGTGTTTTCATTTTGGGCATTGAATTGGAGGATTGTTCATCCGGTAGGAGCGCTTGTGTGCGATCTTGACAATCGAGGTAGTTTTGCCTATCCTTCTTAAGATTGGGTTGGGGTAATTAGTCAACCCTACGTTATAGACTTTGGGATGGGGTTGTAGTGTAGATTAGGACTATTTAATTACTTGCGATGCACGTGTGGGGGCTTATTTGTGTTGTATAGCCCGTGTGGGGGCCTTATTTGCTATATTATCTGCTCTTAGCATGTATAATTGATCTACCTGTGATTGGGACGTGAGGGGACTAATTGACTTGAAATACCCAGCCAATGGGTTAAATTGAGAGTGGGCATGTGTTATAGTAAAACTCCTTCCTATTACTAGTTTTTTTTTATTTGCACCGGGCGTCCGAGTCTCTTAGAGCCCCGACTAATTTCGGGGATGCATAGGCCCTCAGCAAGGATTTTCCCGTAAGTGCACCACGATTAATTCAGGTTTCACCCAGTCCGATGGCCCTCAGAAATTATTTTCACCCAGTGGGTTTCGAACTTGAGACCTTAAAAGGGAGCAAACCCCAAGGCTCAAGTCAATTGCCACCAGGCCAACCCCTAAGGGTATTGAGGGTGAGAATCATGCCTAGGTTGAGTTTAGAGAACTGGAAACTAGTTCACATGTTAAGTAGTATATTACTTTCAAGTCATATATGTTGTGATGCATACACCCTTATTCATTTACAGCATTGGTATTGGGAGGTTGAGAATTGTGACAGCCTTTTTGAGAAAGAAAATGTGGAACCTTTTTTATCCTTGACCACGACCTAGGTAGCAAGTGATGACACTTGAGTTGAAATTCAATATATGGACTGTGAGTCCCCATTAGTCCTTGTCTGGCAGCCTTAGCTCGACAGGTGTATACGACAGGTTGTGCGACAACCTTGATTCCACCATACCACATATCATTACATCCTCATATTGCATTGCATTGACATTTGTTCCTTAGTTTATTTCATAGGTTTAACTAATTTCTTATACTCAGTCGGCTTAACCTATTGAGTACATGTGGATTGTATTCACCCCTACTTTTGTGTCCCTTTAAATGCAGATGTAGCCCGGGCATTCCATGAGGCAATTGATCTTCTAGCGGATTCTATACTTCCAGATTGGTGGTGAGATCCTGAGATTTCGGATCATCACTAGTCTATCCTTATTTTTCAGTCTTTAGTTCTTTTCGAGACTTATGTGTATTTTCATATTCAAATATTGTATTAGATGCTCTTATACTTATGACACCAGGTTTTGGATTTATTTCCTTATTATCCTTCTTTTCCTTTCTATTGTGGCCCGACTTTCCCCTTGGAGTCTTGCATGAGTTTTACTTTTAGGCTTACACATCGGGATTGGGAATGGAATGTGTGTCATCATGACCTTGGTATTTGAGTCGTGACAAATTGGTATCAGAGCGTTAGGTTACCGGTCTTATAAGTTAAAGAATAAGGTGTCTAGTAGAGTCTTGTTGATCGGTATGTAGGCGTCCGTACTTATCTTCGAAAGGCTACAAGATATTTATTAGGAGAAATTCCTTCTTTTGATTCCTTCATGCGAGTTATTCATGTCAAGTGTTGCATACTTCTAATCTATTCCTTCTGCACAGATGGTGAGGACTAGAGCCAAAGCCATCGAGAGTGAGGTTGCCCCAATTCACAGCCGATGCAGAGGATGCGGTAGAGTCAAGGGACAAGGCCGAGCGAAGGGACCGCCTACTTATGGACGAGCTAGAGAGCCATCACCTGAGAATGTGTATGAGCATGAGGATGAGTATGAGCAGCAGACTGAGGAGCAGCAGACTGAGGAGCTGAGGCCAGCCAAGCCTCCTGTGGTTCTTGATAATGCTCTGATGCTTCAGGAGTTACTAGTTAGACTATTGGCTAGATTGGATGGTGCTCCTACCCCATGTGTTATCATAGGTACTTCAGGCTCTCCTATCGCAGTCGGTACTACACAAGTTTAGGGGCCTAGTGTTGAATTTCAGACTCCGGGTTCTTCTTCAGTGCCTTCTATCGTACCTCCGAGATTTGTAGCTCTGCGAGTTTCTGCTAGTGTTGCTATGTTAGTGGCTGAGCAGAAGAGCTTTGAGAGGTTTGTTCGATTGGCACCTCCCAGATTTGATGGTGCGGCCGGAGAGAGGGCCTATGACTTTCTAACTGAGTGCCATGACAGGTTGTTCAACATGGGTATTCTAGAGGCACATGGAGTTGCTTATACCTCTTACCAGTTAGAGTGGTTCCCCTATGATAAGTTGAAAGCAGTTTACAGAGGTATTTCCCAAGAGGTTCCTACTTTATAGCCTCCGTGATCAGCGTCAAGATGAGTTTGACAAATTGGAGCAGGCTCTCTGTCAGTATCTGAGTATGAGGCTCGCTTTCATGAGTTGTCTAGTTATGCAATGTCGAGTATTCCTACTGAGTTCGAGCGAATTCGCAAGAAGGTGATGGGATTCGCCGGTGCCTCTCTTGTGCTATCTGGTGGTACCTTCCAGAGTATTATTGACCACGCCAGGATGATAGAGAGTATTCGACATGTTAGACAGGGCGGGGTTAAGAGGTCCCGTCGATAGGGCCAGTTCAGTTCACCTTCCTCCAAAGGTAGAGAATATTTGGGTCCAGGCACCCATGGTTATCAGGGCAGACCATTTCAGGCAGTTATTAAGGGCATAGATGGTACGGGTGGATCTAGATCGGGTCCGACCGGTTATAGTGGTTCTTTGGGCTCTGGTGGACATGTTGACACTCCTAGTTATCCTCCACAATTCAGGTCCTCAAGGTTGTTATGTGTACGATGAGTTTAGGCATAAGGCCCAAGATTGCCCCAGACATGCTCCTTCCACTGGACAGCTCGGGACACCGGCTGTTCGTTCTACTCCCACTCTAGCTATTCGAGATGCTTCACAGAGTACTAGAGGTGGCACCAAGGGTACCAAGGGTGGAGCTAGAGGTGGCGTTCGGGGTGGTTCGCAGGCTAAAGGTGACCGCAGCTATGCAATGTTATACTAGGTAGATTTGAGGCGGAGGCCTCCGATGCAGTTATTACAGGTATTGTTCTGATTTGCCATCATCCTGCTTTAATGTTATTTGATCTAGGATCTACCTATTCTTATGTGTCGACCTATTTTGATATGGGTAATGATTATGTGTGTGAGCCTTTTATTATGCCTATTATTATTTTTACCCCAGTAGGTGAGTCTTTAGTAGTGTATCGAGTATATCGAAAGTGCTTGGTGATATTTTCGGGTAAAGAGACACGTGTGGACTTAATTTATTCGACATGCTTGATTTTGATATGATATTGGGTATGGACTAGTTATCTCCATATCATGATATATTAGATTGTTATGCAAAGACCGTGACATTAGCCTATCCCAATTTGCCTAGCTTAGTGTGGAAGGATAATCCGAGTTCGTATCTTAAGGGCTGATATCTTATATTCACACTCATCATTTTTTGGATAAGGGTTGCTTGTCTTATTTGGCTCTTGTACGTGATCTCACTAAGGAGTCCTCTCCTTTAGAGACCATAAGGGTGGTGAGAGAGTTTATGGATGTATTTCCTACAGATTTGCCAGGTGATCCTCTTGACCGTGATATCAATTTTGTGATTGATTTAGAGTCGGGAACCAAGCCTATCTCCATTTCTCCTTATCGGATGACTCCGGCAGAATTAAAGGAGTTGAAGGAACAATTGGAAGATTTGTTGAAGAAGGGGTTTATTCGACTAAGTATATCGCCATAGGGTGCACCAATCTTATTTGTGAAGAAAAAAATTGTACTATGAGGACGTATATCGGCTGTCGACAGTTGAACAAAGTCACCATCAAGAACAAGTATCATTTTCCTCGCATTGATGATTTATTTGATCAGCTTTATGGTGCATCGATATTCTCTAAGATTGATTTGAGGTCGGGTTACCAACAGTTGAGAATTTGAGAATCTGATATCCCGAAGACTATTTTCAGGACTCGTTATGGGCATTATGAGTTTGTGGTTATATCCTTTGGGTTGACTAATGTCCTAGCTACTTTTATGGAGTTGATGAACGAAGTATTCCGACCTTACATGGACTCTTTTGTGATTGTGTTTATTGATGATATCTTGGTTTATTCCAAAAATGAGGCCGATCATGCTAGTCACTTAAGGACCGTACTTCAGAGATTGAGAAAGGAGAAGTTGTATGCAAAATTCACCAAGTGCGAAATTTGGCTAGAGTCTGTTGCATTCTTGGGACCAAGGATGGTATTGTGGTCAATTCGGCCAAGGTTGCAACGGTTCGCGATTGGATTAGGCCTACTTCGATTATCGAGATTCGAAACTTTATTGGGTTGGCAAGCTATTATTGTCGATTTGTTCAAGATTTCTCTTCTATTGCAACCCCATTGACTAGGCTAACTCAAAAGACCGTGGCATTTCAGTGGGCTAATGAATATGAAGCGAGCTTTCAAAAGCTCAAGGAATTACTGATTTCAGCACCTATTCTAGCCTTACCCAAAAAGGGTGTGGCCTTTATTGTATTTTGTGATGCTTCGGCAGTCGATTTGGGTTGTGTATTGATGCAAAAGGGTAGAGTTATAACTTATGCTTCTCGACAGTTAAAGATACATGAGAAGAACTATCCTACTCACGACTTGGAGTTGGCGGCACTGGTATTTGTTCTGAAGTTGTGGAGACACTATCTCTATGGTGTGCATTGTGAGGTCTTTACTGATCACCATAGCCTTAAGTACATCTTTTCTCAGCCAAATGTGAACATGAGGTAGTGTAGGTGGTTGGAGTTATTGAAAGACTATGATATCATCATTCTTTACCATCCAGGCAAAACTAATGTGGTAGCGGATGCCTTGAGTCGCAAAGCATCTAGTACGGGTAGTTAGCCTTCCTTAAGGCAAACGAGAGGCCTTTGGCTTTGGAGGTTCAGTCATTGGCTAGGCAGTTGGTCTGACTTCATATTTCTGCACATTATGGCATTTTGGCCTTTGTGGAGGCTAGGTTTACTTTCATGGATCATACTCATGCACACAAGTTTGATGATAACAAGTTGGGAACCATTTGAGACAGAGTGTTTAGAGGTGGAGCTAAGTTAGCCTCTCTTGATCTGAAGGGAGTTTTGAGGCTTAATGGTCGCATTTGTGTGCCCAAAATTGGTGATTGGGTACGTATGATTATTGGAGGAGGTTCATTGTTCCAAGTATTCTATTCACCCGGATGCAGCAAAGATGTTTCATGACTTGAAACAACATTATTGGTAATGTGGCATGAAGAGAGAAATTGTGGATTTTGTGGCTAAGTGATTAAATTGTCAACAAGTGAAATATGAACATCAAAAATAGGGAGGTCCTATGCAAAAAATGTCAATTCCCAAGTGGAAGTGGGAGCACATCACCGTGGATTTTGTGACTAGATAACCCATGGCATTGGGTAAGTATGACTTTTGTTTGGGTAATTGTGGATCGATTGTCCAAATTTGCTCATTTCCTTCCGATGAAGCAAAGTAGTTAGCGAAGTTCTACCTTCGTGAGATTGTTACGTTGCATCGGGGAATTGAAATGGCCTAACAAAATTAAAACATTCCTCTGGCTTATGCAGCACAAAAGACTCCCAACATCCTCATATCTCAATAGGATAGGAATAAATGTTAATCCTTCCTGTCACTTCTGTAACCACCCAATAGAAGACATTGAACACATTTTCCTTAGATGCCCCCAAGCTATCACCTTCTAGAAAGAGATCCAAACCATGAATACCTCCACTCACAGGTTTAACATCACTAACCTCTCCCAAAATGACTAGACCAATTTTGGGAAAACAATGAAGGGTAAACAATTCAACAATATTCTATCTTAGGGTGGCACCATACCCTTCTGCTTGTGGACCATTTAGCTCCAAAGAAACCATAACCTCTTCAACAAGGAGGAGGAGGAAATTCCCTTCAGAAATGTTTTCAACCAAGCAACAGAATATCACCTCATCGTCAAGAAAAGTTCAACTCCTAACAAGTCCAAAGGCAACCTCCTAGTCAAATGGGAACCACCTGATAGAGGAAGATATAAGCTCAACACTGATGGTGCTGTCAATAATAGCCCAAGGTGTGGAGGATTGGGAGATGTCATCAGAAACCATAAAGGCGAATGGATCATAAAGGCGAATGGATCATGGACTTCACCAATAAGGAAGCCAATGTCACCCCACTCGGCTGAACTTCGAGCCCTTAGACAAGGACTAATTATAACTTTAGCCCTCTAGACATAAATCTAGATTCAACTGAGGTTATTAGTTCACTACAACATGGTTACCCCCCTCTATTACAACTTGATTTATGAATGCAGGTCATTAATAGAGAAGCTGGAAGCACTCCACCAATGCATACATTCAGGGAACAAAATAAGGTGGAGGGTTTGCTTATCAAAGAAGGCCTAAAGTGAACAGCTTTGGAAGATCCAACTTTTGATTGTTCCTCCAATGTTTATGAATAGCACAATCGGGGCAGATATTCTATGAACTATTTATTTGAGAAAAATAAATGTCTCTAATGACCAACAATGGTCATACCACGGCTGAAACATACTCTACTATTGTTGCACACAACAGGCCTTTTATGCTTTAAGTTTTATAATATACATCCTTTGAATCAAAAAAAAAGAATCATCAAAACACACAAACAAGGTCACCTTATACCGATATTAACCAAAGTCAACTTTAACTTAAGAATCTCTAAATTTCTAAATAAGGACATGGAACTCAACTAAAATTTCTGACAAAATGAACCAAACCTTCAACTAAACCAAATACCCCTTCAGACCTAATGGAATCATCAAAACTCAAAAATGACATTTCTAACCTCAAACGTTGTCTAAAATCAAACTTAAGCCTTAACTTTTTTCACATGCCTCTAATGACTCAAAATCAAACCAAAAGTCTTGCAACCCAAACCAATAGTACATATAGACCAAAAACCACATTTCAGAGCTAATGAAACTGTCAGAATTCCAGTACTCAAAACTCCAAATGTTGACTAAAGTCAACCATTTCAACTTTAAAACCTTCAAACCCAAATTTATTTTGAAAACTCAGAACTTTCAGTCCGTTTCCCAAACCAACGATACCAATGGACCAAAAATGATTCGGTGCAACTTTCGAAGAGAAGCAAGACGGTTATTCTTCAAAAAAAATCCAAAAATAACCTTCAAGGTCATTACAATTTGGAGCGGACCAGAAGCTTCAATAAAAAGAAGAGAGATAGAAAGAAAATTGGATCTTGAGTAAATCAACACCATATATTACCAAACAATGCACAGACAGTGAACTGGTTGGGTTAGGGTAAGCATAGTTGATTAGTGATTTACCATAAAAGCAACTGGTGGAAAAAATGAACCCATACCAAATTCTTTTCTTTAAATGATAAACCCCATTCATATCCCCAACAAAGCTTACCCTAACTAGGAGCCAAAAAGTGGGTTTTCCATTGTGCACTTAGCGACTATAATGCTTCAAATCCAGACCAAACTCATACTCTGTTTAGTTTTTTTCTCAGGCTCGTCCAATTCAACCATGCATTCCTACATGACTATATATGCTAAGGATGACTAAACATACTACAATCTGATTCCTTGAGATGGAATAACAAGAATATGCACAAATAATAATAACAACAGACACAGGTTGGTCAAGAATTCTTGCATAACACATCATATTTGTCCACCTTTTTAGCTAATCTTACACAAGTTATATTCTACATCCTAATTGCAAATGTCACTGACCCATTACAAAATGTTACAAAATGGCTCACCATATAATTGTGTGAAGGTACAGTACTAACAGTGGATGTGTGATTTCTATCAAGCTAAAGCATCGGGATATCTACAAACATGCTCTACTGAAACACTTTGGAATAGAATTTTACCATTCTCATGGAACTTGAGTGTATTCTCTTAGTTGATATTCCAATTTCTACATTTGCAATGAACCTTGGCAAGAGCAGCCATGTAATCATCACTCCTGACAATGAATATTAATAAGAAGCTTTTCTTCATGATAAATATATTTCTGAGAGTAAACAAATGAATTCGTGTCTAGCTAAAAGAAAAACCCTTAATCAAAACCTTGATCCATAAGGTGATTGACAAGCAGCAATTAAATGAACCTTAGCTACATCTGGCTCATTCTGGAAAGCAAAAAAAGAATAACAGGTAATCAAGTAAGATGTTGGGAGATCCAGAATTCAAAGCTTAAGTAGAAAATGTAATGGTAATCTTCGGAGTTCCAGTGTTCAAAGCCTAAGTAGAAAAATTAATGGTAATCTTTCTAACTCAGGCCATTCTTATACAAATTAAACCATCACAGATATTCCAAATATTCCAGAAGGCATTATTATCCTAGTAATCCTTGCTCTGCCTCAAATGCCCTTTTTTGGTTTAGAACCCAGATGTACATGGGAAACAACTGATCTTTATCCAAATATAGTTCCATTGAAAAAGAAAATATCACATTGTAAGAGAGTAAAATAATATGCTAATATTCTTTTTGCTTCAACTTCATACTTGCAATCATAGAAAATTAAGTAGTTATGTTTAAAGATCACATGATTATATATACGTATGTGTGGCCACAGCAAAAGATGGTATCTCAGGTTTTGAAATGGTACTTCAGTTACTTGCATAAAAGCCTATCAAAAGCAGCTCTTGCACTTTATGTCTATCAAAGTCGCAACTCTACCTCACTGTTGAGAATAAAAGAGGTATACACAACCTATAAGAAAATATGGAGTGTACAAATTCATTCTTCGAGTAATGCGTACATTGTGAAGGTAAACTGGGTAAAGATAAGCTTAATTACAAATGTTCCAAGAGCAATTTGGAAGAAGAATCACCCATAATGAACATAAGAGATAGGGATTAGTAAAAACCTGTGATTCATAGTACAAGCCAGCATAAAGAGAAGCATAGAAATATTCATTTGGCTGTCCACTTAAAACTGCAGCAACAAGCTACAAAATTAAAATTGTATGTAGTTAGTAAAAATATTCAGACCAACTGAAACTACGACCCAGCTCAAAGCAATATTGTATAGATCATTGGAACAAACTCAGAGACATTTTTAAAATGTAATGCTTCAAAGGAAAAACTGCAATAATTTAGTAACAATCACTAGACTCTCAGTTTTGAAAAGTATCATAAGAAAGGCTGGATTGAAATAAATTTCACCAAGAAGCTCTTCACCAAGCTCAAAGTTTTAAGATATATCATGAACTTTACTGACAGCTTTATGAGTAGGAATATTTTAGGAAAAAATGGATTTTCTAAGTAGAATGTTTCTTAGAAGCATATATTGCTAGAGGAAATCCTGTAGTTCCAAGACCAAGCAGAACTTTGTGTAAGATATTGATCATTAATGTAACTAAGGAAAAATGTCATGGCAGGGCAATGGTAGCTCGTCCATGGTTCTGAGATTTGAATGTTTACCTCCATTAATTATTTGAGATAATCTCAAAAGTTCACTTGATGAAAACAGATTAAACTTTACCAGATTGTAGACTAGTCAAATCATATGCAACATAAAACTTGTCTATGATAGCAACTACAATTAAGTTGTTGATTATAGTTCTTTTAGGTCATTTACAGTATTGAAAGCTCAAGAATAGAGAACTCTGAATGAATGTTATTGGATGCAATAACTCCAAGTCTTTCATCTGGAATGGTGGAAGTGAAGGAATACCAACCACTAGACACTGAAAAAGTTATAAGACGATTTAGCTGGGTTGTTAGCATTATTGCTTCTAATAACTGAAGTAAAGGAGATTGAAGGAGGGGTTGACTCGAAGTATACAAACAAGAGAATGGAACAGAAAACATATTGCCTGTTTTAGTTAGTAATAATCTATGATCTGGGTAAGAATGGAAAAAGCACAAGAACAAACACATTTGAAAATTACCATTAAATAACTGCAATTAACTACTGATATGAATTTAATTTCTTTGTTCTGACAAATAGACCACATTCCACACCTTTTCTGGATCACCACCATCTTTAAACATGTTATAGGATTCTCGCATGACTGGCCGTGGATCTCTACCTACCTGCACTCAGATGCTTAAATTGTTGCAAGGAAGCATACAGTAGAATCACTCAGAGAAATTGGCAATGATATGATGCTTGATCAAATCATTCTACATTTCAAATAATTTCAACCAATTGAAACATCCTCAAGTTGGAAGTATTAAGAAATACTAACTTCAAGTCTCATTTGATAGCCACACTGGGTGATGGAAAATATTTTACTCAGAATCTCTGAAACTTTCTCCACAGTTCTCCAATTGAAAAAAATAAAGTAGAAGCGCCATTACTTATTTAAGTAGAAAGTGGAAAACCTATTCCTATATAAGTTTGACGAAGAGTTCCTATTTAGACTAGTAAATACCAAATCCTAAACAATTTGGATATCCTACTCCAAGTTTGAATTAGTTTTTTATCATTGAATCAAATGCCCAGACATGAAATGCTAAAACCAATCATCAATCCTAAGAAAGGATAAAAGCAGATGTTGTGGTGAATAGTCATTTACCTCAAGATATCTTTTTCTTGCTTCATGAATTCCATACAATTGAGCTTCACAAAGAAAGCACCATATTGACTCCTCCGTGTCATTTGGGTTTTGGGCAACATCTAGACGGAATTGATGTGCACCCTCCTCATACCTAGCTAGAAATAACCAGCTTAAGGCAATGACTGAATTCAAACTATAATTATGATAAGTGAAAAAATAATTACCTATCAAGATAATATAGAGACAACCCCCTTTGCCAAAGATCTGATTACCCAAGTAAAAGATGTGAGTTCATGTCCATCCTTATTGTGATTTCAGCAAACTCATGTTTATATTGCTTTGAGAAAAGATGAATCTTTATTTGATTAGAGAAGAAAATATTATTTGTTCAATTAGTCATCAATGAACTAAGAAGCTCACATGCTTTTTGGCGAGGATCAAGCTGAATTGCCTTGTCGAACTCCACCAAAGACCCTAACACATCGCCCTTCATTATAGAAACAACGTACCTTCAAATCATTTAGTCCAGTAAAATTTTAAGAGAAATCCTACTCCTGACTGACCTGTCTAAAAAGAAGCATTCCCTGTCGAATTGCAGTCACAGCTGAGTTACCACTTGTTAGTGCATCCCAGAGCCCAGAAACAAATAGTCCTCTCGTCAAGGTTGGTACTGCATTGTGATAAGTCTGGATTCTTGACCCAAACAAAACTTTTCCATTTGAGAATCGTTTTTTTTGAAAGGGTTTGATGACCACACAAATGCTGGGTTGCACATAATGGATGTGTGTTACTGCCATTATGGAAAGGAATGGAAAGGAAAGGTAAGAACCTTAAGAGTGAGAAATGACATGATAATAAGGCAACGACAGCTAAAAAAGCTTCTGTCAGTTAGGATGAGTCACAAGGGAAATTGTTTTTCATAAAAGTCGACATTTATGCTTCATATTAAGAGAAAAATTGCAATTTCCTACCTTTTTTCTTTGGTTCTAAAAGATAGTGCTGGCTTTTCCACAGCTATACACGTACTGTCAAATTGGCTGAGCAGTAGCTAGGCAGTGATTTAGAGATATTTCTCAAAGTTCTCATGTAATTTCTACGTTTGCTGTGCTAGATCGTATTCATATGCTACTTAGCTAGCGTTTGGCCACAAATTTCCAAATATTTTTGGCAGGTTATATTTGGGTGAAGTTTCACTATGCATTTGGCCACAAATTTTCCCAAGAATATTTGACTGTTTCAAAAAATATTATTTTCTACCCGTAAATTCTAACAATTATTAAAAATACTCATAAGTTTGTGTTATCATTTTATAATGAACATGTTCCGTTAAAAAAAAACTTTTAACATAATTAATAACATATCAACGAATTGTAACAACAAAATCATATCAACGAATTGACAAGCATAAGCTCATATTTTACCAAACAATTTTTGAGCTAGCCAGTGCTATCACAATGTATTATTAACTAAAATGCACAAATCATCCTTTTGTTAACAAGGATATATTATCCTTAATAAATTTGGTAAGGAAGTTGCATGAATGCTTTAACCAAGCTTAACACTTATCTCATACGAGGATAGTTTGATCAAATCATGTATCAATTAAGCCTCAATTCAAACTAGTTGCCGGATGTGGAAAAAACTAGAATGATTTAAAGACAAGCATATATAGTATTTATTAGATCAATGCAAAAATTTGATCAATCACATAGTCATTTAGATAGATAATTATTAAATTTCTTTCATATGTGCACAAGTATAACTCTATCACAATGGCAAGGGTCACTTTTTAGACGTTAGAACTTCTAAGAAAGAGAGACAACAACAACAACAACCCAGTGAAATCCCACAACATGGGGTCTGGGGAGGGTAGAATGTACGCAGACCTTACTCCTACCAAGGTAGGACGGCTGTTTCCTGGAGACCCTCGGCTCAGTAAAAGCATAAATGCATAAAAAATGTTAGATAAGAATAGAAAATTAAAAGCTTTATGAGAAAAACAACAAACAAATAACAAATAGATAACAAATAAATACAAATAAATAAAGACTAATAACAAATAACGATTAAATAAATAATGAAAGCGTCACAGGTAAAATTGAGTAATCAAAGCATAGAAAGTAATAAATAATAACAGAAATAACAGAAATCAGAAGTCAAAGCGCAAGAGATCGTAATGCACTACTACACCTATGAATAGAGAAGAATAACGAGACTATGAACTAGACTTCTACCCTAATGTGGGTCCTCCACACCCTCCTATCTAAGGTCATGTCCTCCGTAAGCTGTAACTGCGCCATGTCCTGTCTAATCACCTCTCCCCAATACTTCTTCGGCCTACCCCTACCTCTTCTGTAACCATCCATGGCCAGCCTCTCACACCTCCGCACTGGCGCATCTGTGTCTCTCCTCTTCACATGTCCATACCATCTCAGTCGTATTTCCCGCATCTTGTCTTCCACCGAGGCCACTCCTACCTTGTCCCGAATAGCCTCATTTCTAATCCTGTCGCTCCTGGTGTGCCCACACATCCATCTCAGCATTCTCATCTCAGCAACTTTCATCTTTTGAATGTGAGAAGTCTTAACTGGCCAACACTCCGCCCCATACAGCATAGCCGGTCTAACCACCACTTTGTAGAACTTGCCCTTAAGTTTTGGTGGCACATTCTTGTCACATAGCACTCCGGAAGCGAGCCTCCATTTCATCCACCCTACCCCAATACGATGTGTGACATCATCGTCAATCTCCCCGCTGCCTTGCATGATAGACCCAAGATACTTGCAACTACTTCTCTTTTGGATGGCCTGAGCACCAAGCCTAACTTCAACGTCAACCTCCTGAGGTGTCTCACTGAACTTGCACTCTAAGTACTCTGTCTTTGTCCTACTCAACTTAAACCCTTTAGACTCCAAGGTATGTCTCCAATCCTCCAGCTTAGCGTTAACTCCGCGGCGAGTCTCATCGATCAGGACTATGTCATCCGCGAAAAGCATACACCATGGCACCGCACCTTGAATTTGTCGCGTCAATCCATCTATCACCAAGGCAAATAAAAAAGGACTAAGAGCTGATCCTTGATGCAACCCCATCACCACTGGGAAGTGCTCTGAGTCCCCTCCTACTGTCCTTACCCTGGTTTTGGCTCCCTCGTACATGTCCTTGATCACCCTAATGTATGCCATAGGTACACCTTTAGCCTTCAAACATGTCCATAGTATTTCTCTTGGGACTTTATCATAAGCCTTTTCTAGGTCGATGAATACCATATGCAAGTCCCTCTTCCTCTCCCTATGCTGCTCCACCAGTCTCCTCATAAGATGGATGGCTTCTGTAGTTGAGCGTCCCGGCATAAATCCAAACTGGTTCTCTGAAATAGACACGTCTCTCCTCACCCTCATCTCTACCACTCTTTCCCACAGTTTCATAGTATGGCTTAGTAGCTTAATACCTCTATAGTTGTTGCAACTCTGGATATCCCCTTTGTTTTTGTATAGAGGGATCATTATGCTCGACCTCCATTCTTCGGGCATCGTTGCCGTTTTAAAGATGACATTAAATAACCTAGTCAACCACTCCAAACCTACCGAACTCGTGCTCTTCCAAAATTCCCCAGGAATCTCGTCAGGTCCGGTTGCTCTTCCCCAGCGCATCCTACGAACGACACTCTTAACCTCCTCGACCTTAATACTCCTACAATACCCAAAATCGCAATGCCTCTCTGTATGTTCTAAATCTCCCAACACAAAGTCTCTGTCCCCTTCCTCATTCAAGAGTTTATGGAAATAGGACTACCATCTCTGTTTAATGAGGGTCTCGTCTACCAATACTTTTCCATGCTCGTCCTTAATGCACTTCACTTGGTCCACATCGCGTGCCCTTCTCTCCCGCGCCCTGGCTAGCCTGAACAATTTTCTATCCCCACCTTTCTCTTCTAGTTCAGCATAAAGGCGTTCAAAAGCTGTTGTTTTTGCCGTCGAAACCGCCGACTTCGCCTCCTTTCTCGCTATTTTATAAAGTTCCCTATTCGTCCACTTCTCCACCTCATCTGTGCTTTCTATCAACTTTGCGTACGCCATCTTCTTTGCTTCCACCTTTTCTTGTACTTCTCCATTCCACCACCAGTCTCCTCGATGTCGACTACGACTACCAGTCGAGACTCCCAACACTTCCCTTGCCACAGTCCTAATACAACTAGCCGTCCTATCCCACATACTTGTCGCATCCCCATTACTATCCCAGGCCCCCATGGCCTTCAACTTCTCTCCCATCTCCAAGGCATTTGTAGTGGTCAAACTCCTCCATCTGATCCTAGATCGATCATCCCCGACCCTCTTATTCCTCATCATCTTGATCCCTAAATCCATCACCAAAAGCTTATGTCGGGTTGTAAGGTTTTCTATCGGAATGACCTTACAGTCTTTGCACAGACCTCTATCGACCTTCCTCAAGAGTAAAAAGTCTATCTGAGTCTTAGCCACCGAACTATGGAATGTTACCAAGTGGTCTTCCTTCTTTGGGAAACTCGAATTGGCTATGACCAACCCAAAAGCTCTTGCAAATTCCAAAAGTGAAAGACCTCCTACATTTCTGACCCCGTAGCCAAAGCCTCCATGCACATCATCATACCCTCCTGAAATAGACCCGATGTGTCCATTGAAATCCCCTCCCACGAAAAGCTTCTCAGTAGGTGGTATACCTCCTACTAACTCATCCAAATCCTCCCAAAAGCGCCTCTTATCCTCCTCTCTTAAGCCCGCTTGTGGCGCATAAGCACTAATAATGTTGAATGTGCTCCCTTCAACGACCACCTTAATCGACATCATTCTATCGTTGACTCTCCTAACCTCCACTACCTGATCTCTTAGATCATTGTCTACTAAAATGCCTACCCCATTCCTATATTTTGATCTACCTGAAAACCAAAGCTTATACCCGTCTACCTCCCTAGCTTTAGAACCTATCCATTTGGTCTCTTGGACACAAGCTATATTAATCTTTCTCTTCTTTAGAATTTTAACTAGCTCTATGGATTTGCCCGTTAACGTTCCAATATTCCAAGAACCAACTCTCAGTCTAGACGCTCCTTTAACCCACTTACCCCTCCTTACCCTCGTCCCCGACCCCGTCCCTGAATGAGAACATGACCTTAATCTACCATCACTATCTAAAGCCACGAAAATATGTAGGAATTAATAAATTATTCAAAAATCTAAAGATAAGTGTATAAACAAAAATATAGATAAACCGGAGGTACCAACTCCAGTTGAAAAGAACCTGATTCACGCCAGAACACTGTTCACACCGGAAATACTGTTCACACCGGAATACTGTTCACGCCGGATTACTGTTCACGCCGGAAATACTGTTCACGCCGGAAACACTGTTCACGCCGGAAAATGGAAAACCGCGAGACGACGCCGGAAATCAATAGATCTAGGCCAAATCTGAACAGATCTGGAGGTATTCGTTGAAAAACAAGCAAAATGAAAGAAAAGAAAAAGAAAGAAGAAGAAGAAGTAGTGCAGTACGATAGAAATTCTTTTAACCAAAACCTGAAACCAGAAGCAAAAATTGAGAGCAAAGAGTAAATTTCCAGCAGATTTCCAGAAGAGGTGTTACGTTCAGCGAAGGTGGCCGACAACGGCGGATATTTTGTACGGGTAATCGCCGGAGAAGAAAGGAGATCGGCTGCCTCCGGCTAAAGAGTAATTCCGTAAATAACAACCTCAACGTGCTATCATAAGGTAAATTCCACTGATAGTGTCTTCTAAGAAAGAGAGAGTTTTTTAATTTAACCTTACTTTGCTTGAACTATTTTTTGCTGAAAGAAGAAACCTTTTATGTTCAAAATCCAATTTCCTCATTAAGAAAGTAATGACTAAGTAAGAAAAAATTGAACAACCTTAATGTCCTACCAAACGACTCGAAAAAAGAAAGGCAAGTATACTTAGATGGAGTTATCTGTTAACTAATGAGTTATCCAATTCAACGGATAAATTAAGAGAAGACGGTTACTTATGGTTAATGAAAATATTTAAGAGATTAATCTATTACTTAATTATTTTGCGAGTAAATTTAGATTATCAAATGGCATCTGACAAAAGCTATACTGCAAAGACAGAAAGACAAGTTATTAGCAAAACTCATTTGATCAGAATGATAAGATAATGAATGTTGAACCTAAATGTCACGCACACTAAGCTCATCGATCCACCAACTTAAAACTAAAAAGAGAAACAAAAGATAATAATCGAATAACATCCATCCATATCAAAAGAGCAAGCAGGAAAGGAACTCCAGCATCCAAAACATAGATCACATAAATTGGAAAAGATAAACAAACATTCACTACTATATAAAGGTATGATCTTGCACTATCCCTCTCTAGTTTTAAGATGGCAAGATTCATGTCCTCCTTCACCCGCTCCTTTTCAGTAATAGAATAACCTCAGCTCATGTTAAAGTTTGGCGGGCTTAGATTACCAATCCGCTATATGAATCCTATGTCTTCCGCTTTAAAACATAACTTTGCATTCCAAAAGTACATATATCAACCAATCAGCTCTAAACAAAGTATTATAACAAAAGTACACAGACATCGATCAACCAAAACACCTAAACATTCGATTGTGATCTCAATTGTGTTTACACTATAAGCTATCCCGATATAAGATCACATCTTTTCATTTACCTTGAGCAGATGAACACTATAACCCATTCTTGTTAATAAGTTACACTTGCTACTCTCTTGTTTAATGAGCTTTTGGAGCATGTAATCTGCTGGAAACAAGCTAAACTATCATCATCACACTTGCACAGTCTTAGTTACGCATATGAATGGCCACAAAACAAAGGTAAAGAAACTGAAGCATGCCTCTATCTTAAATAGACTCTCTAATTCTTCCCTTGATCAAACTATCCCAAGAAAATCCATTCACACAATTAACAAGAATAAACGCTGGACATGAAAAGACTGTATTGTAACTCGAGCAATCTGACCAAGCAGTCCGTGACCTGTTTGACTACCCAAAAGTTACTCACAATCAAGTCCTAATAGAGCTCGGTTACGCAGACTTCACCGGGTGAACAACTCTCTCAGACAATTTGTCGAACACACTATGTGCAAAATTTTAACCAGACTTTTTGTTAGAATGAGTTAATCAAAATGCCCTCCCAAGATTGGAAATTATAGTTCAAAGAAGCACAATCACATCTCCATCAGCCAACAACATCAAAATTTCAAAAAATTGAACACAAACAACACTCAAGTCGAAAAGCATAAATAACACATTTCTCATTTGCAATATCATCTCTCAGCAGCAGATATCATCTATTCCTTAAATTAGTAACAGAGAATTAAACCTAACAATCCTTGTTTTGAAATTACACTGTGTTAGCGAACTTACACGAGGTTAGAGACGTCATTCCAATCTGCGGGCTGCTGCGACGGTGGAGGGGAACTGCGAAGGTGAGAGAGGGGACTGCGACGATGAGAGACGGCGGAGGGGCTGCGACGGGAAAGAGTTTTGAGAGAGGATTTTGAGGGAAAGGATTTCGAGAGAAAGGGTTTTCGATGAATGAAATGGGTTAAAATGTGCCTGGTCTATCTATACATTCAAAATACTGACCTCAGGAAGTCGTTAGTTTTTTTTTAAAAAAAGAGTTTCAATATACCAACTTCACGAGGTTAGTATTTTTTAAAAACTAGTTTTTCCACAAGTGCGCACATGTACTCCATTTCATCTTTTTACAAATATATATACAAAATATATATACTATTATGATAGTGGATTGTCCACCTAACATAATATTCTATATTAGTGGGGCCTATTCAAAGTGGGCAACTAACCCACTTGGTTTTCTTCTTTTTTGATGGCTATAAAATGCCATCAATTTGGCTCAAAAACATTCATTCGAAAAATTTGCAATTATTCTCTTCTGTTTTATTTTCCTTACTCTTTCCGTCTAATTAATTGTTAAGGTAGTATATTTATAACACGTTATCAGCACGAGGCTCCGGCTAATTTTTCAAGATAACAAAAGTGGTAAAAGTTTTATTTAATTTTATTTTTATAAAATGGCAAATATTTCCAAAATTGAATTTACTGCTCTTGATATCTCTGAAAAAGGCTACTCATCATGGGCATTTGATGCTGAAATTCATTTAGAATCAATAGGTCTGGCAGACACCATTAAAGATTACAATATGACATCCAATCAAGACCGTGCTAAAGCCATGATATTTCTCCGTCACCATCTTGACGAGGGGCTAAAATTACAATATCTTACATTAAAAGACCCCCTTAAATTGTGGAAAAATTTAAAAGAAAGATATGACCACCTGAAGTTGGTCATGCTTCCACAAGCTCGTCATGATTGGCTAAATCTGAGATTAATGGATTTCAAAAATATAACTGAATATAATTCTGCTTTATTTAGAATTATAACTCAGTTAAATTTATGCGGAGAAGAGATCACTGGGCAAGATAAACTTGAAAAGACATACTCCACATTTCCACCCGCGAATATGCTCCTGCAGCAGCAATATCGCGAAAAAGAATTTAAAAAATATTCTGAATTACTTTCTCACCTTCTTATTGCTGAAAGACATAATGAACTATTAATTAAAAATCATGATAGTCGGCCAGTTGGTTTTTTGTCACTCCCTGAAGTGAATCAGGTAAATTCTAACCAACAAGAAAGAGGCCATGGCCCCAGTCGTGGTTGTGGTCGTAGTCAAAGAAGAAATTTTAATCATGATGCTCGGCTGGCACCGAGAAATAACCAGCAATATAAAAGGCAGGGTAAAAAGCCAGAAGTTTTACCGAAGAATAATTCAGAAACAATATGTCATAGATGTGGAGGTGTGGGGCACTGATCGCGAATTTGCCGGTCGTCAAAACGTCTGGTTCAGCTATATCAGGCATCATTAAAAAGGGCAGAAAATAATCCAGAGACAAATTTTATCTCTGAAGATAATATTGAGCCTATGCATCTTGATTTAGCTGATTTTTTTAATTTTCCAGACGAAAATATGAATAATGAGAGGACTAATAATATGTAAATATTTTTTTTATTTGTATTAAGTATGATGTTTGTATTTTTCTAATCAATGTAAATAAATAAAAATCTGTGTAATATACCATGTGTTAATACGTATTTTATTTCTTATTGAAGAAAATATGGAAATGCCTCAAATCTTGTTTGGATCAATGATAAATCACGAGGATATTTGTGTAATTGATAGTGGAACAACCCATACTATATTTAAAGACGAAAAATATTTTTCCAATTTACTTAGAAGAAAAGCTAATGTTACTACAATTTTTGGTAATTCAAAAATGATAGAAGGCTCCGGAAGAGCTACTATAATTCTGCCTAAGGGGACAAAAATTGTTATAGAAGATGCACTATTTTCTTCTAAATCCCCAAGAAACTTGTTAAGTTTTAAAGATATCCGCAAAAATGGATATCATGTTGAGACATTAAATGAAATGAATATTGAATATCTTGGTATAACCAAGAGTGTCTCAGGCCAGAAATATATTTTGGAAAAATTACCAATTCTGTCATCTGGCTATATTATGCAAAAATTAGTGCAATTGAAGCAAATATGATCGTAAACCAGAAGTTTACTGATCCAAATATATTTGTGCTATGGCATGATCGAATAGGTCATCTTGGATCAATAATGATGAGACGAATTCTTGAAAATTCAACTGGACATCCGTTAAAGAATCAGAAGATTCTTACAAATGATGAATTTTCATGTGCTGCTTGTTATCAAGGCAAATTAATTGCCAGACCATCGACCCTGAAGGTTGGCATCGAATCTCCTGGCTTTTTAGAGCGTATACATGGAGATATATGTGGACCTATTCATCCACCTAGTGGATTGTTTAGATATTTTATGGTCCTAATAGATGCATCATCTAGATGGTCTCATGTGTGCCTGTTATCATCTCGCAACCTGGCGTTTGTGAAGTTGTTAGCACAAATAATAAGATTGAGAGCGCAATTCCCAGATTATCCAATTAAGGTCATTCGCCTTGATAATGCTGGAGAATTTACATCCCAAGCATTTAATAATTATTGCTTATCAATTGGGATAAAAATTGAACATCCTGTTGCTCATGTTCATACTCAAAATGGCCTTGCAGAGTCATTTATTAAGCGCCTACAATTAATAGCAAGACCTTTACTAATGAAAACAAAATTGCCAATTACTTTTTGGGGTCATGCTATCTTACATGCAGCAGCACTTGTACATCTCCGACCGACACATTATAATAAATACTCTCCGTCACACTTAGTATTTGGTTATGAACCAAATATAGCCCATTTAAGAATTTTTGGTTGTGCGGTATACGTGCCTATAGCACCACCACAACGTACAAAAATGGGCCCTCAACAAAGATTGGGCATATATGTTGGGTTTGACTCACCCTCCATAATTCGATACCTTGAACCGTTGACTGGAGACTTATTCACTGCTCAATTTGTAGATTATCGATTTGATGAAACAATTTTCCCGCCATTAGGGGGAGAGAAAAAGGAACCCGAAAAAGAAAAAGAATTTGCGTGGAAAGTTTCATCACTATCACATTTTGATCCACGTACCCGCACATGTGAACAGGAGGTCCAGAAGATCATCCACTTGCAGAAAATAGCAAATCAAATGCCAGATGCATTTACTGATTTGAAACGGATAACTAAGTCACATATCCATGCAGTGAAAGTACCTATCCGGATTGATGTCCCAAAAGGACCATCTACAAGTATCATAGCTTCTGAATCCCAAACACGCCAGAAGCGTGGTAGACCGTTGGGTTCAAAGGATAAAAATCCTAGAAAGAGAAGCGTGAGAAATAATAAAGATGATACTACAAAAGAACCTCCTGAAGAAGGTCAAGATTTGAGTAATCTTGATATTCTTGAAGAAATCAGTGAACCTGAGACTCAAGTGAATGAAGAACTTTCAATAAGTTCTATAGGTGATGAGATAAATCTAGATCGATCAAAAATTACGGTGGATAATGTTTTTGCATATAATGTTGCACTTAACCTCATGCAAGATAGTGACAGTCTTGAGCCTAAATCCGTCGAAGAATGTCGACGTAGATGTGATTGGCCAGAATGGCAAAAGGCAATTCAATCAGAATTAGACTCACTTGCTAAACGTGAGGTTTTTGGACCTGTAGTCCAAACCCCTGAAGGTGTAAAACCAATTGGCTATAAATGAGTTTTTGTTAGAAAACGAAATAAGAGAAATGAAATTATAAGATATAAGGCATGCCTTGTTGCACAAGGATTCTCTCAAAGACCCGGAGTCAACTATGAAGAAACATATTCACCGGTTATGGATGGAATAACATTTCGATATCTCATCAGTTTAGCTGTACATAAAAATCTTGAAATACACCTAATGGATGTGGTTACAGCTTACCTTTATGGTTCACTTGATAATGAAATTTACATGAAAATCCCAGAAGGATTAAAATTGCCTGAAGCATGTAAAAATTCTCGGAAAGTGTACTCAATAAAACTGCAAAGATCATTATATTGTCTGAAACAATCAGGGCGTATGTGGTATAATCGTCTCAGTGAGTACTTAATGAATGCTATATAAATCTCATTATATGGTCTGAAACAATCAGAGTTTGTTATACTCACCGTTTATGTTGATGACATAAATCTCATTGGAACCCCTGAAGAGGTCCAAAAGGCAATTGAATATCTAAAGAAAGAATTTGAAATGAAAGACCTTGGAAAGACAAAACTTTGTCTAGGTTTGCAAATTGAACATTTAGCAGACGAAGTTTTTGTCCATCAATCTGTCTACACTGAGAAAATCTTAAAAAGATTTTACATGGACAAAACACATCCATTAAGTACTCCAATGATTGTTCGATCACTTGAAGTGGAAAAAGATCAATTTCGACCTCCAAGAGAGGATGAAGAAATTCTTGGTCCTAAAGTACCATATCTCAGTGCTATTGGTGCACTTATGTATCTTGCTAACGCAACTAGGCCTGATATAATATTTTCTGTTAATTTGCTAGCAAGGTATAGTTCATCCCCAACGCGAAGGCATTGGAACGGTATCAAACATGTTTTGCGATACCTGAAGGGTACTATTGATATGAGTTTGTTTTATACTAACAAAGGTTGTGTAGACCTTATTGGTTATGCAGATGCAGATTATTTATCAGACCCACATAAAGCTCGATCTCAGACAGGCTATCTATTTACACATGGAGGAACTGCTATATCATGACGATCTACAAAATAGTCCATTGTTGCTACTTCTTCAAATCATGCTGAAATAATAGCAATTCATGAAGCAAGTAGAGAATGTGTGTGGTTGAGATCGATGATACAGTTCATCAAAGAAAGATGTGGTCTGGAAAATAATGTTAAAATACCCACAATTATATTCGAAGACAATGCCGCGTGCATAGCTCAATTGAAAGGTGGCTTCATAAAAGGAGACAGAACGAAACACATTTCACCAAAATTATTCTTCACACATGATCTTTAGAAGAATGGTGAAATTGATGTACAACAAGTTCGTTCAAGTGATAATCTTGCAGATTTATTCACAAAGACATTACCAACATCAACTTTTGAGAAGCTAAGGCATAAGGTTGGAATGCGCCGTCTCCAAAATATCAAATGAAGTTTTCATCAGGGGGAGTAAAATACGCGCTGCACTCTTTTTCCCTTAACCAAGGTTTTGTCCCACTGAGTTTTCCTGGTAAGGTTTTTAATGAGGCAGCAATCAAGGCGTATTACCAGATATGTAGACACAAGCTTTATGGATATTCATGATAAATATGTATATTATGTTTTGTAAAGTTTTTTTTTACACGTGGACATCCAAGGGGGAGTATTATGAAAGTGGATTGTCCACTTAACATAATATTCTATATTAGTGGGGCCCACTCAAAGTGGGCAACTAACCCACTTGGTTTTCTTCTTCTTTGATGGCTATAAAATGCCATCAATTTGGCTCAAAAACATTCATCCGAAGAATTTGCAATTACTCTCTTCTGTTTTATTTTTCTTACTCTTTCCGTCTAATTAATTGTTAAGGTAGTATATTTATAACATATATACTATTTTTTTGTTTCAATTTATTTGCCTATTTTTTATTTTTAATCCGTTTAACTCTTTTCTTTTTTGGCGACTCTTGAATTCATCTTTCATGGCATGTTTAAGATTATAAAATTAAAAGATTTTTTGGTATATTTAATATATTTTTAATTTAAGTCCATAAAGATTCAAAATTTTCTTTACTTCTTTAACCCACAGTCAATTAAAATCAGATAAACAAATTACAACGAATGGAATAATAACTTTTAATATGCACATATATTCAAAAAAATATTCAATTTAGTTATGTCAAAAGTTTATGTAACCTTAAGACTGTGAAGATAAAAGACCTATTAAAAAGAAGTAAAGGCACATCAACTAAAATAAGAATATATTATACAAGTGACTCTATCATAATAACAGTGCAATTGCTACAATAATATAATTAATATCATTTTATAAATAGAATCCTTGGAGAATAAGATGTATAGAAACATGTCCATTTTCACGACAAACTAACAAATAATGAGAGATTAATCGCTCTTAAATGTGTCAACATGTATCTCACACCATGAATAAATATTATTCAATGTTATCGAAGATTATAAAATAGATCCCATGAATATGACGTCTTAAATAATATATAAAACATGATCCTTGTTAGTTTTTGAAAATCCAAATATAGCAAGTTCTCTTAATTGAATTTAGCAATGGGAATAACGAAATTAGAGACAACATTAACTTTATATTAATCCTAAACACAATAAAGATATATATGTATTGTGAGAATGAGACATCTTCGTACCCTAACATATCTATATTCGATTTATCCAACATCACAAATTGTTAGAGGAAGATAAAAGTTACAGTAGAGGATAAATCGAATTTCCGAAGCATTTTTCTTTCTATAACATTAACCTTTACATTGTCTTCCTTGAGCTTCCTTAATTTTTATTTTCATTGAAAATGTTGTGAACATATGTCACTTTTGCACATTAGAATTTGGACAAATATAATGGTAAAATGTCTAAAAGTGTCCGTTGCCCGTGATGGTGTTATCCATTGAGTCTAAACAAATCTAAACTACGAATAAAAGTCTTTAACAAGTTGTATTCTTTTTAAATCATTGTTTGCTTATTGTTATGCGAGAAATGAACTATTATATACATTTTCTAGTATATTACGTTATCAAATGTGCACATTCTCTCTAGTCATTCTTGTAGAATTTGTGAAAGATAGTGATGGCTATTTTACTTTTGACTGTCATGGTGCAGCTCTCTAACTTTAGACGGGAATAAATATATGAAATGAATTACCAATTTCAAATCATTTTTACTGGTGAAAGTCTTCTTTCCCTATATCTTTTTTAATCTATACTTTTTTTTTTTTGATATAATATGATTTAAACAAGCATTGAATTGAATGGTTGTGGCTATTAAGGACTTGGGGCATTCTAATGCGAGAATGCCAAAGTTGGAAATATACTAAGTAAAAGGAAAAAAGAAGTGTGGTGGATTGTGAGGTGCAAGATTTTCATGAATTCGATTGCTAAATTATAGAGTATCAAAACTTTGATGGGGTGTGTATCTTAAGCGGTTCTAATATAGGTGAGTGTATAGATATAAATTGTACATAAACATGAGAATAAAATAGTTAGGTGGAAACTTACAGCTCACTAAGGTGGCGAGCAATTTCACCAAAGCCTATTCCAATATTTGAGTGCATTTTGCGGGAGGAGGAACAATGTTGGCCTGAAAAATCAGCGCTCACACGAGGAAACTGAACTACTACAAAGAAGTGATATTAATAATGATTCTAAATCTTTGGGTATACCGGTAATAAATGGAAGGAATCTTTATGTGAAGAAGGATCAAAAGAATATCATTCCAAGTCATTGAAACTCTCAACAGCTAAAACAACTACTTAATTTACTTAAATTTGTTATTCTTCTGAAGTTGAAGATGTCTGCCGTAAATGTCTTGTCATGATTTAGGTGTTTTGTGATCCATCTTGTTGCACTTCATTACAGAGTAATTTATGTACTCCATTAGGGAATGAAGAAAGTCTTAATAATGATTATTGCTCTAAGATAATGTGCTTACATATTTAAGTACAGATAATAGCTACTGAAATGATGTTACAGTATTAAATTCTTCATGTTCCATGCATGAACTTTTGATGAACAGCACCAGAAATATTATAAAGTTGTCTTGTCAATGGAGTCGTTGCTATGCCATGAAAGAAACTATTCAAATATTGTATTCATTAAAATAATATAGTACGATATAATAAAACACAATACGATATCTTATGAAATAACACGAACAACCATCCAATCAGAGTGTAGGTTTATAAGATTCTTTAATAATTTGATTTATTAAGAATGTAGTTGCAGTCTGTTTCACGAGAAATCTAAGAAAAATGAGCCTAAGACTCGCTACTACACACACTTAAATTAGAGTTTCTGGTAGTAGACTGCCACCTTAACCAATCACATATAAAAAATGTTGCTAAAAATTAACTAATGATGTGGTTGCATATATAGCAAAAATGATGACAAGTTCAATTTGAACCACTCTTAATTAGATCAGTAGACATACAATTTGACTATTCAAAGAAAAGTTAAAAGTGAAATCTATTATGATTTGGATGTACTGAAAGTAAGTGCAATGGGGTGAAATACTGGTAGCAGAGAAAAGAAGATTGTAAAACACAATAGTGGAAAAATCATACCACGTGCAAGAAGTTTTGAACAAAACATCGAAGGCATATGCAGTCATATATATATTGATCTGTTTAGATTGGCAAAATCTTCCCATTTATCTCACAAGCAGCAACAAACTGGACCCATGATGATGTTGGCAGTACGCTGGTCTAAGAAGGTGTCACGGGAATACCTGTTCGTTTACTGGAGAAATTGGATTTTTAATGTGTTTTATGTTTGGTTGATTTTACAGAGAGAACAGAAGTTGCGTCTGTTGAAAGTGATGATTTTTGGCGTAGGAGTTTGAAGCGCGGTGAATGAGTGTGTAGCGCGATGGTGTTTTGAGTTTAGTTTTTTTATTATGTTAGGGGTATTTACGTAATTTAACTTTCAATTTTGAGAGTTCATGCCTTTTAAGGTAGTATAGATATAGATATTTTAATATACCACTGTTGTGTTACATTTAAAACAATATCACCTTTCGGAAGTTGATATTCATTTTTTTTAAAAGTACCGAGCTATCTTTTTTAAAAAACATACCGATCTCCGAAAGTCTGTATTCTTTTTTAAAAAAATACCAACCTTCGAAAGTCGGTAGTCTTTATATATATATATGATGTCGATTTTGTAAATAATAAATATAGATGGATAACATACATCTTCGATGGATTATCGCATACCTTTCGTCTATGACATCAGCACTATACGAAACATTCATTCAAGTTCGGACGTAATAATAAATATAGTAATAAGAACGAAGAAAAAAATGCATATATCAAAGCGGAAATTTCAACTTCAGAAGGTCGGTACGTGGTTTTCCAACATTTTTTGCATAAAAAATCGACTTCCTAAAGTCGGTGTTCTTAGTTTTTTTTGTTTTTTTAACAATACCGACTTCCGAAAGTCAAAAATTACCGACTTCCATTGGAGGTCGGCAATTTTGAGGTCGGTATTCACAACTTTTTTAGTATGACAATCAACAATAACAAAATAACAATATGGGCAAGAACAATATATTAATCGAATTAAAAATAAATTATTATTTTTTTCAATCTTGCCACTCAAACTATTCTTTTCCGGATGAAGTAATAGATAGAGATGTTATTTAATGGTGTTGATTGGCTAAGTTAATGGAGTAAATTAGTAGATAAATATTAGTTGGAATTAATAAATGATGAGTGTTTTTATAAAATATAAAAGTTTGAAGTAATTTTTTAAATTTATTAAACTTCCCAAATATTAGAACTTGGCCAAGTTCTATATTTTTCTAAAACCTGAATGTTTGCCAAATATATTTGTCAAGACCTTTCACGACCCGTAGTGCTCTCCACGAGCCATGGAGAGTATCTGTGAAGATAACTACCCAAAGAGAAAATTTTAAGGAGGGACCACAAATGGCTTCATGTCCCGTAGTGCGGGCCACGAGCCATGGTGTGGTCCGTGAAGCCCAACTCCTCAAGCCCCTGTCCAGGATGCCCACCACAGGAAGGAACCACAAGCTGTGGTGAGAACCACGTGCCGTGATGGCCTCCGAGGAGGTCACCCCTTAGAAACCCAATTTCCCAAAGCTCAAGCCAAAGACCACAATCACCACCACGGGCCATGGTGAGGTTCACAGACCATGGTGGATCCCCCATGTAGGAGCAATTTCAGTTTAATTTAGGGGTATTTTGGTCTTTTCTAATATTTTTATTAATGAATGTGGACGGTTTTTGGGAGTTTATTCTAACCTATTAACTACCCTAAGCCCTCCTAACCCTCTTATTCTCACCCTAACACTCTAAATCAAAATCTTCTCTCTAAAAGTGTACTCTCCAAGTCTCATTCATCCTCAAGCAAATTCCAAGGATTTCTTCAACATCAAGCTTCAATTCTCTGAAATTTAGGGCTTCTAAAGGTCAAGGTATGTGGGAATTCATCCTTCGGACCTTTCACCCCTGGAATCCCAAAGATTTCTTCTCAAATCTCTTATGATTTCTTCTTCTACAAGCCCTAATTTCATGATTTGCATTAGGTCTTTTTAATTATGATATATCTCAATGCTATTAGCCTACTTATGCATATTTCACGTTACATTGCATGATTTTGAGATGAATTTCAAAGACATATGCTATATGCTAGTTTCAAGTATGACTTATGAGTTATGATCATGAGTTTCAAGTTATTTCAATTAAATCTTTATGAATGATGTTCAATTATGCTATAAGCAAAGAAGTTACAGTGCAATAAGGACAATTCTTGTATAATCAAGTTAAAGAGGTGATAAGGACAATTATCACCAACTCATGGATATTTTATGAACCAAGCAAGTTAATAAGCTATTTTTATGATTTTTCTATGATGATGATAGATGAGCTACTCTTATGTTATCTTTATAAAGATGGATTGATATCTATTATTATCTTTTCTAGTTATTATAATGACTATGTTTTCATGAAAGTTCCATTGGGATAAAGACTTAGCACCGAGAGGACTTTCAGGTAAGGTTCGGTTCGTTAGCCATTGTAGCTACCCAAATAAATCCTAATAGCAACCTTTAGTCTCTAACTACGTTCCTCGTGTAGGTTTAAAAGTTGCGTAGCTAGCGGATCCACATATAGAAAAGTTAAAGAGAAAGTACCATCAAGAAGTTTACCCTGGCAAGGTAGCCTTCCCTTTTCGATGTGGGGTTCATCGAATTCAATGTAATAGCTCGCATGGTCTTATATGTCGGTTAAAATTTCTATCCCACACTAATTAAAGAAAAGTTATAAAGTTCTCATGATGATGATATTTGATGCATTGACCAATGAGTTTAATGTTTTAATATTTTCATGGTTCTACTCATGTTTTAAGATATTGGTCTTGCATCCCATGATTCATATTGCTAATATTCGATGTTTTTTATTCATGAATACTTCTCACATACTTAGTGCATTCCATGTACTAACATATACTTTTTGCCTACATTGTATCATAATGTAAGGTCTAACGATCACACTCATCCTCCCATTCGTGGCTAGAGATTATTACATTTGTATTGGTGGTGAGTCCTCATGTTTCGAGGACATGACACTTTATTTTTTATTTATGTCGTTTAACTATTTCATTCTCTTATGTTGTCATGGGTGAGCTAGGAGCTTGTCTTACGCCTCCATCTAGTTAGTAGAGGCTTTTTAGATGTTCATAGAGTCTATGTTGTCGCATCCTTTGAATGTTGTTTCTCCTTTATTGAGATATTCCTATTGAGACCTTACTTTCACTTTCATGATTTAGCTTTATTGCTTTAAATACCTTATGAATGCTTATGTATGATATGCTAAGATGCTTGGCTGGAGTCCTTCGGGATTCTTATCGTCGTGTCACACCTAGGGCCTAACTTGGATCGTGACAGCGGAGAAAAGGGAATTGTATGGAAAAGGGATTTTGGCTCATACTGCTCCAATAAGCTGGAGGGTTGGAGACAGACGTTGGAGTCTAAAGGATTTAAATTGAGTAGGACCAAGACAGAATACTTGGAGTGCAGTTTCAGTGGCCTGCCGCGTGAGGCTGATGGGGAAGTGAGGCTTGGTACCCAGGCCATTCAAAAGAAAAGAAGCTTCAAATACCTTGGGTCTATTATACAGGAAGATGGGGATATCGACGACGATGTTTCACACCGCATCAGTGCAGAGTGGATGAAATGGAGGCTCGCCTCCGGAGTGCTGTGTGACAAGAAAGTGCCACCAAAACTCAAAGGCAAGTTCTACAAAGTGGTGGTTAGACCGACCCTATTGTACGGGGTGGAGTGTTGGCCAATCAAGAAACTTCATGTCCAGAAGATGAGAGTCGCGGAAATGCGAATGCTGCGGTGGATATGTGGGCACACTAGGATGGATAGAATTAGGAATAAAGATATCCGAGACAAGGTGGGAGTGGCATCGGTGGAGGACAAGATGCGGGAAGCGAGACTGAGATGGTTTGGGCATGTGAAGAGGAGAGACACAGATGCTACAGTGCGGAGGTGCGAGAGGTTGGCTATGGACGGTTTCAGGAGGGGCAAATGGAGGCCGAAGAAATATTGGGAAGAGGTCATTAGACATGATATGGCACAGTTGCAGCTCTCCGAGGACATGACCTTAGATAGGAGGCTATGGAGGACTCAGACTAAGATAGTGGGCTAGGTGGCCGATCGGTTCTCCATAGTTGTCGTAGTCGCGCTCATTTGTCTTAACATATGATTTTGCATGGGATTACTGCTTATATTAGTTGGCCCAGTCTACTTTGGGTATCCTATTTTATCTATAGTAGTTAATGCTCCTTTATCCCCGATCTTTCCTACCCTGACTTTATCGCTTTATCGTTCTCATTATTCATATCTTTATATTGTCTGTTATATGCCTGGGTTTACTGACTTATGTCTTGTTTTTCCTTGTTTCTCCTCCCTTGTTCTTCTCTCTTAAGCCGAGGGTCTTTCGGAAACAGCCGCCCTACCTTTTAAGGTGGGGGTTAGGTCTGCGTACACTCTACCCTCCCCAGACCCCACATGGTGGGATCACACTGGGTTCGTTGTTGTTGTTGTTGTTGTACTGCTCCAATAAGCAAAATCATCCATAGAGATATTTTCAATCTTAGATGCTTCCCCTCAATATATGACTCAGTTTCCTTAGTGGAAGAGTTTGTGGGGACAAACAAAAGAGGAAGGTTTTCAAAATTAGCACTCGTATCTTTAGGAGAAATCATAGAATCACCCAACGACACAAAATTAACAACTCCATTCTTAGAGACCACAATTATAGTACGAACTAGGTCTGGAACAATTAGGGCAAGAGAGTTTTTATGTGAGCTTTACTTTTAAACTGGTGAAGACACCATTGATGATAATTCAAGAAACGATTGGTGTGATAACACAAGAGTTGAAGAAGAATCCATGGTAGAAAGATGAGTTGAGTGGGGAGATTGTTTGAGGAATGTTGATTCAAGCGTCGTCAGATATATGAAAAGGGAGTGAATGAAGGTGAATAGAATTTAATGAGGTGAATTGGTTTAAAAGAAAATAGAAGGTAGTTGAATAGGAGTAGAAAGCCGACATGACACATTTTTTGCAATTTTTTGAAAAAAGAATGAGACCTTTGGGATTTAGACGATTATTTCTAGATGCCGTGGAAATAGATCATTTCAGTGATCCATGCTCGTTGACCAATATAGTAGAGGAGCGGACCGGATAGACTCAAGTGTTTGAAGTATGTAATGAACTAATTTGTTAAAAATAGAACACATACCTGAGTGAGTGACATAACATGCTCAAAAATTCTTGTACCTTCGTCACTGCTCAACTTAATATAATCCATTATAAGTCAAAATGCATAATAATAGATAGAATGGTATACAACTTAATATACAACATAGAGTAAAATAAGTGACAACTAATACAATTAAGATGAATGGCTCAATTATACTATCCAATCATTGAAGGAGGGATTATGCAATCTTAATCATCTCCAAGTCTAACCTATTCTTTTCAAAATATTTCTAAATTAGTGCGTTGGTAAAGATATTAGCAATTTGCTTATTAGTAGAATAAAACCATATTGAGATCTCACCTTTTTTAATATTGTCTCAAAGAAAGTGATGACTTATATCAATATGCTTGGTTCTTTTATATTGCATAGGGTTTTTAGCAATATATATGGCATTGGTATTATCACACAAGATAGGAACACATACAATATCCATACCAAAATCCATCAATTATTTGTTGATCCATCGCAATCGAGCGTAACATAATCCTGCAGCCACATACTCAGGCTCAGTAGCATAAAAAGCATTAGAGTTTTGCTTTTTAGTGGACTAGGAAATCAAACATGTACCAAGAAAATGTGCCACACCTGTGATGCTTTTTTTGTCAACCAAATAACCTGCATAATTAGAATCTACATTTCCACAAGATTGAAGTTGCTTTCTTCGACCCAAATCAATAGTTTCCTTGAAGTACCTTAAGATCATTTTGATAGATTTGAGATGAGATTCCTTGGGATTTACTTGATATCTACCACACAATCCTAAACTAAAGACAATGTCAGGCCTACTTGTTGTAAGATACAAGAGAGATCCAAAGATGCCTCTATACATCTTCTGATCTGTCGATGGACCCATTTTATCAAGGTCTAGTTTTATGGTAGTGACAAAAGGGATGTCAATGTCTTTTGCTTCATTTTTATCTTTTGAGTATATCTCTTGCATACTTTTATTCATGAATCAAGGTTCCAGTAAGATTTTGCTTGATTTTCATTCCAAGAAAATTGTCCCATCATGCTCATCTCAAATTCACCATTCATCATATGGGCAAACTCTTGTGTCAGTTTAGCATTCGTTGCTCCAAATTTAATATCATCTACATACACCTACACAATTAGAAAGTTGATTCCATTAGTTTTCAAAAAGAGTGTATTGTCAATTTTGGCTCTATTAAGACTATGTTTCAAAAAAAACTTTGATAGCCTCTCATACCAAGCCCTTGGAGCTTGTTTAAGATCATATAAATCTTTATCAAGCTTATACAAATGATATAGAAAACTAGGCGGCTTCTTTACATATACTTCTTCTTTTAGATATCCATTTAAGAAGGCACTCTTTACATACATTTGATATAAAGTGAATCCCATGAAGGCAACAAAGGCTATGAGTGATGTGAACCTGGAGTAATCATCATCAATGAAAACCACATACTTTATGTCTCCTCTGCTTCTTACCCTCATGGGTCTACATATATCATATGGACCAAGTCGAGGCACTTGGTTATACTTACCTAATTCTTTGGCTTGAAATACCTTCTTACTTGTATTCCCCTTACAGTGGAACTACAAACTTTGTTGTCTTTGAACTTAGTTTTAGGCAAGCCTACTATCATGTCCTTTGAAGAAAGTTGAAGAAGTTTGTTCAACTGTTTCAGAATTACATGTCCAAGTCTTTGGTGCCATAGTAAGAAGTCACAATCAATTGCACTAAGACATGTATTAGTACCTGGTATCCCTATGATATCACCCTTGTACATATTCTTATGTCTTTTAGCAATTAGCACAATTTCCTTTGTATCATGATTCTTCACTTTGCAACCTGCAGAAGTAAAATTTACCATGTTTCCTTTGTCGCACAACTAAGATATACTTAGTATGTTATGCTTCAATCCATCTACATAATACACTTCTTTCAGTGCTTTTGTTTCAGATTTTTTAATCTTTTCAGCTCCAATAAATACCTCTTTTACCATCTCCAAATGACATGATCACTTGAATGAGGTGAGTTAAAAGAACTTTTGCTTATCTCCAGTGATATGCCTCGAGAAAGCACTATCCATATACCACTACCACTTGCTCCCTTTCACCTACACCTGCAAAATAGTTTAGGGGTTAGTTTTAGGAACCCAAACAAGCTTTGAGTCCTTTCTTGTGATAAAAGGGATGACTAAATTCCTTTTTACTTATTTAGGCTACAGGTTGATGGACCTATTTCTGTGAAAATATTTATAAATGTTTCCTTTTGTCAATTTTGTATTTCTATTTCTGAAATTTGCAGCAACCTGACATTCAACAGTGGCGGGTCCAAGTTTATCATAAATAAAACACATTTCCTCTATTATACTAGTTTCTTTGTCAAAATCTAGACTTGCCTTCTCAATATGAACTCTACCTCTCAAGTTGTTTACAATCTGGAAAAGTTAGTCCATTTATTAGCTCTTTCAATGTCAATTATTAGCCTAGACACTCCAAGATTCAATTTTCTCATAGAAAAAAAATTAATTTTACACTCCTTAAATTTTGACTCAACCTTTTTTGATCTTCACTCATGAATCTTTTTTTTTCAACAACAGACAACTTCAAGATCTCAGATTTTAGGTTAACATTCAACGAGTCAAGTTGGTTGACCTATTCCTTAAGGATGTTATTTTCTACTTCAGTGGTAGTCCTGCAAGTTTTTAGATCTATGTAGTCAAATTAAGACCTGCAAGAGCACTGAACATAATAATTGATCCCAACCAAAGGTTAAATCTTGAAAATCATCAATTAGAGCATTCATCATGGAAATAAGTTTCATTATAAAAAAAAAGATGCAATTTTCTTTTAACTCAAGAATACTTACCTAGAATTAGTTTTCTCTTCTACTAAGTCAGAGTCTCTGATAGCCGTGAATACATTTACATCTACCTCTTCATCATCACATTCTCCTGATCCTAATCCTTAAGCAGCCATCATAGCATATCCTCCTTTTCATTTTGTTTTGCAGTCTTCTCCTTTATTTCCTTTTTAGCCCTTTCTTTCCTCCACTCAATTTTCCATTGTGGACAATCTTTGACCATTTAGTCAGTTTTGTCACATTTATAGCAACCATCTTGGGATTTTTCATAGGACCCTTTCCTTCCACCTGTTCCTTTCTTGTCATATCATTTTCCTCTCTCGAAGAACTTTTTGAAATTCTTTACAAGAAAATCCACTTGTTCTTCATCAAGATCAAATTCTTGTACATCCAAAACTTTTAATGTTAGTGACTTTTGTTTAATTACTTCATCCTTTTTGAGGTCATCTGCATCTCATAAGTTCTTAAATTTCCCACCATCACATCAAGTGTCATAGTAAAAATATCTACGGCTTCTCTTATGGTAGTTACTTTCACATCCTATTTGAATTTTGGAAGAACTCTCACAAATTTATCCACCTGCTCCTCAGTGGTGAGAACATTTTCTAGTGACAATACTTTATTAACCAAGGAGGTGAGTGTAATGATCATTTCCATCAAGGTTTCATTTTCCTTCATCTTGAAAGCTTCATACTCAGTGAATAGCATGGCCACCCTAAACTTTCTCACTTGACTAGTTCCTTCATGAGCATTTACTAGAGCATCCCACATTTGCTTGGAAGTAGTATAGTTTGAGACCCTTTTGTACTTATCAGGTGTTAGACCATAATCTAGAATGTTTTTGGTCTTAACATTTTTGTTTAGTGCTATGAGATCTTCAGCAGTAAAGTACTTTATGATATTTCACATGACCTAGTGATTTTCTTTAAATTAGCCTACGAGTGAAACAAGTTTCCTAACATGTTCCAACGAAGTAAAATCTGTAAGTAAAGAACATACTATTTTTACATGGAAACACCCAACTCATAAAGGAGTAAAAACCAAGACCTGTACCTCTACACGATTTACTCCCAACTTCACTAAACCACAATGAGCCTTTCAATAAAAGATTACAAACCTGTAACCTAAGAAATTATAAGCTCTAATTCCTGAAAACAACACAAACCTCCCAAGGTATGTGTTTCTAACTCTTCGAGTTCCCCCAATTTGAAGACTAAAATCCTATTTCAGTCTTATATCTCACTGAAACTAAGGTTACATCAAAATTCAAACACAGAGAAAAACTTCTAGAACATAAACTTTGTAATAGGACCTGGTTCTTTAATGTGTTCCTTCAGTCCCTTGGTAGCACTTGAAAAGTCAATTTTCCAATTTTCGTTTCTTTTTTGCTCTGTAAGTGCACAAGTATTTTAGATTACTTCACCTCTATTTAAGCACAACTCTTCATAGAGTTATTCTTTACTTCAAACTCCACATTGACTCAAACTCTCTTTACTTGGAGATCTCTTCAAGTTAGACTTCTTCTTCAATTCAAACTCCTTGCCTCTTTAGACTCCTTCTTTTAATCAAACTCCTTGATTCTTTAGAATCCTTGTTCAATTTAGCATTTGTTTGTTTCCTTGAGTTTTATCACGAAATTAACATTATCTATTCTTTGATTTTTGCACTCTTGTCTTTATTCATTCTAAAAGTTTGTCCCCAATTCCACTGCTCATGACAGTGTACCTTTGGATCATGTTGACTGACGTGTTTAATCTTTTCTTTGTTAATCATCAAAACTGCATAAATCCCGATAAATTCTCTCTTTTTGATGATGAAAAACCTCTTATATTTGTGCATTCAAACATCTTTACCTGTAGGCACTGAAGTATGAAATACTAGAATGAAATAGGTTAGTCAATGGATTATAAATATGGAAAAACCCTTATCTTCCCCTTGTTGACATCATCGAAAAGTTATTTCAGTTCTATAACATACTAGCTAGAGTGATTAGTTAAACAATTCATGGTCATTGGGGATATCACCAAGACAACTAGATAATGACTTCATGCAACATAATAATGTATTATAGAAAGCAAGAACATGAGCTATTAAACCAAAAGATAACCATCCTATTAATCTGCCAGAGAATGTTCTATATAAGATCTAGGCTATACTGAATGTAGCAAAAACAATTGAGCACTAAAAATACTAGATAAGAGTGGAATAAAGTTAGGGGAACTTAGATTGAAAATTGAAGAGAAGGGTGAAACAGGTGGCAACATTCGCGTCAATCGACGAATTATTTCAGCGTTTTTGATTCTTTCTCTATCAATATCACTATGTAGAGCTTCAATCCTAATATGAAGGACAGTTTTTTTTAAGTTGTATGAGTAACATCCAATTCAAGACTCTTATCAGCAAAGATGATACTTCAAACTTTGCATTGCAGTATCAATTTTTATCATTGAAGCATGTAGATCAACATGTTTCATGTATTCAAGAGGATTCTTTATTATTTAAAAAGTCCAAACCTGAACTGAAATTAAGTATCCTTAAGATCATAAGGGAGAGCATGCCTTTTTTTGTGCTAGCTCTAAGATCTCCAGAAGAGGGGCATCCTCTTGATGTTTCTGATATCTAGATGAGATTTCTAGATGTATAGGAGAATGATGTGTCTCAAGATGTTGTTTTTTCTAAGGAAATGAAATTGAAAAACTGAATTTCTTCCTTAAATGAGAATCAGATCTGCAATAGGGTTAGGAACATTTTGAAGAGGGACAATATCACAAACATCAGTTGATGAACTTTGGGGAATATCTAAATTTTAACTTGCAAAAAATTTCAACAAGGTTAAGTGAGAGAGAAAAGCAAAGTGAAAAATATATTGCAAATTCAACCGTTTATAAGTTAGAGAAAGAAGATGAAACATGTGTGGGGGGACACGTTAGCTTTGATGGTTATTTTATTGTCTATTTGACCAATTAATACATGAAACATGAGCGCTCAACTATTTCAATTTAAATAATATTAACCTCTATCTATATAGAACATACCCGATAAGAGTAATTTTGTGATCACCATTACTTGTTTGTCCTGATTCTCTGCACAATCTAATACAAAATTAGGTTAAAATAAGTCAGAGATATGGAATTGGGACGCACAACTAAATGAGCAAAGACTGAATTGAATAACATTATAGCTAATAACAATTAAGGAGATAAGTTATTCTAGTAAATCATTGAGGGGAGTTCATGCAATCTTAATCATCCCCAAGCCTAACATATTCTTTCAAAATATTTCTTACTTAATGTCAGAAATCCATCAACTGTTGTTTGATCCATAAAAACTAAGAACAACATGATCGAACAACCACATACCTTTGTGGATGAATCAATTTCTTGATTGGTTGTTCCCCTTATCAATGTGCCCTCAATTTGTTTAATAGTTGGATCAGGTGGTACAACATATTCTTGTGCACACTCATCAGTTTGACTTTCATCCTAACTTTTCAAAAAAATTCACTTGCTTCCCCCCTTACACATGCACTGCATTTTTTTAGTCATCTCTAACTGACACATTCCTCTCTTTTAGTGAAATGAGGGAAAGAAATTTTTATTTGTCTCCAATCATATTCCTTGAGTAAGCACTATCTATATATCAACGTTGCTTGCTTTCTTTCGCCTTCACCTGCAAAATAGTTAGAGATTAGTCTTAGGAACCCAAACAAGCTTGGGTCCTTTTCAGTGATCAAAGGGATGAATGAGATTTCTTTTTTCCCAACTTGGAAATAAGCTATTCTTGTTTGCTAATTCAATATTCTTATTTCTAAATCTATTAGCAACTGGACACTCAGTAATTGGATGTCCAAGTTTACCATAAATATAATATAAGTATGTTGTATTAGCACTTTCTTTATAAGAACCTATGTCAGCTTTCTCATTGGGATTTCTTTCACTCAGATAATTAACAATTCTAGATGAGTGACTCCATCAGTTGGCCTTTTCAAGATCTATTTTTATCCTCAACACTTCTATATTCAATTTTCTCACTTTTTCTTTTTCACAGAAATAGTCAATTTTGCATTCTTTTAGATCAAACTCAATTTTTTTTAGCTTCACTCATGACTCCTTTTCCTTTTTCAATAATTGACATCTTCAAAATCTCATATTTTAAATTCAGATTCAGTAAATCAAGTTTATCAACCTGTTTCTTTAGAGTGCTATTTTCTTCATCAATAACACTTTTACAGTTTTTAAGTTCTAAGTACTTAAACTTTTGATCTAAAAAAGCAGTGAACAACTGATCTCTATCATAGGATAATTCTTGAATACTATCAATTAAGGCATTCATCAAAGAAATTAATTTCTTTTTTGAAAAAAGAAGCAATTTTTCTTTTAAGTCAAGAATACTTACCTCAGATTTTTCTTCATCTTCTTCAAGATATGAATCTCCAATAGCCATTAGAGGAGTCTCATCTACTTTTTCATCGTCAGAATCTTCTGACCTTAATTCCCATACAACTATTATGTCATTTTCTTTCTTATCATTTTTCTTTGCTTTCTCCTTTATTTCCTTTTCAACACTTTGTTTCTTCCACTAAATTTTTCCTGATGGACATTCATTAATCATGTGATCAGTCTTATCACACTTGTGGCAGCCAGTCTGAGAACTGACATTGGACCATTTCTTGCTACCTATTTCTTCGTGTGCATTTATGACAGTATTTCGGATTTGTTTTGCAGTGATGCAATTAGATATTCGTTTGTACTCATCTGGTCCAAGGCCACAAACAAGAATAAACTTAGCTTTGGCATTATTTCCAAGCATCTTGAAGTTATCCTCATCATATTTACTCTTTTATCTATGTATGTCATTATTTTTATCATCCTTCTTTATTGAATACTTTGGACCATCAGTGAATCTATTCCAAAGTTTATAATCTCCAGCATAAATAAAAACTTCCATACTTGTTTTCCACCATGAGTAATATTGTCCATTGAATAGTGGAGGCCTGTTAAAATGTTGTCCTTCACTATATATTAATGGAGGTGTAGAATTCATCCTGGTCTTTTCTTAAATGGTTAAACTTTTAACAAGAAAATCTGCTTTGATGCTAATTGATATTCCACATAACCTAGTATTTTTCTTTAAATTAGCATACGAGTGAAACAAGTTGTCCAATGTGTTCTAACAAAATAAATCAGTAAGTAAATAACACACTATTTTTATATGGAAACACCCGACTCACAAAGGTATAAAAACTACGATTAGTACCTCTACAGGATTTCACTCTCAACTTTACTAAATCACAATGATCCTTTCAACAAAAGATTATAAACATGTGTCACCTAAGGAATTATAAATTCTAATTCCCAACAACAACACAAACCTCATAAACCTCATAAGATATATGTTCCCAAATCTTTGAGTATCCCCAATTTGAAGACTAAAGTCCTATTTCAGTCTTATATCTCACTGAAACTAAGGTTACATCAAAATTCAAACACAGAGAAAAACTTCTAGAACATAAACTTTGTAATAGGACCTGGTTCTTTAATGTGTTCCTTCAGTCCCTTGGTAGCACTTGAAAAGTCAATTTTCCAATTTTCGTTTCTTTTTTGCTCTGTAAGTGCACAAGTATTCTGGACTACTTCATCTCTATTTAAGCACAACTCTTCATAGAGTTATTCTTTATTTCAAACTCCACATTGACTCAAATTCTCTTGACTTGGAGTTCTACTTCAAGTGAGACTTCTTCTTCAATTCAAACTCCTTGCCTCTATAGATTCCTTCTTCAAATCGAACTCTTTGATTCTTTAGAATCCTTCTTCAATTCAGCATTGTTTGTTTCCTTGAGTTTTATCACAAAATTAACATTATCTATTCCTTGATTTCTGCATTCTTGTCTTTTTTCATTCTAAAAGATTGCTTCCAATTCAACTGCTCGTGAAAGTGTATCTTTGGATCATACTGACTGACGTGTTTCATTTTTCTTTGTCAATCATCAAAACTGCATTAATCCCGACACTTTCTTACTTTTTTAACTTCTTCTCCTTCCATAGTTTACATGGGAATAGTTGGTCCTCCAATAATTTGTTCCCATAGCTCGTAATCCTCGGTATGAATGAAGATTTCCGTACGTACCTTCCACCAGGTGAAATGAGTTCCATTAAAGAGAGAAGGTCTGGTTGTTGATTGTCCTTCATTGTGTCCAATCGGTGGTGTAGAATTCATCATGATCTTATCTTTGGTGTTCGCCTTTAAAGATAACCTGATCTGATACCAATTAATATTCTACACAACCTAGAATTTCATTAGTTGACTTACGCAAAAATGAACCAGATTGCCTAACGTATTCCAACAAAGCAGTAAATAGTAAGTAAAGAACACACTGTTTTAATGTGGAAAAACCTGGATCACAAAAGGTGTAAACATCGTGACCTGTACCTCTACAGATTTTTCTCCTAACTTCACTAAACCACAATGAGCCTTTCAACAAAAGATTACAAACTTATGTGAACTAAGGAATTATAAGCTCTAATTCCAAACAACACACAAACAATTACATCAACAATACGACTCAAGGAAACCTCCTATTACATGAATGCTAAACTTTTAGCCTAACACTATAATAGAACCTTGCTCCTTGATCAGTTTATTCAATATACGAACAGCACTTCAAAGTCAATTTGTCAATTGCCTTTGCTCTGTTAAGTGCACACACTGTTCAGTTCAATGAGTTTATGCTTCATACAACCTCTTCACAGAGTTGTATTTTACTTGAGATTCCTCTTGACATTGAGACTCCTCTTTTCATCCGAACTCTTCTTCTTCTTCAAGAGTCATAATCAAACACAAACTCTTCAGTCCCCACCACGAATTATTTCACTCAGTGTATATTTGAAGTAATTGTTTTCCTTGATTTACTCATGCTTGACTTTATCTGCGCAGTCCTAGTTTAGGTAGAAGTCATTTGAAATAGTTTCTCATGAACCAGCTGTGATTACTTTTATTCCATGCATTTCTTCAATCATCAAAACTATGCTTATCCTAACACATGTCCATCAAAACTAGAATAGATTAATTCCTAGTTGGGATTTGGATATGGAATCTCCAAGTATGCCTCAAGTCTTAATCACCCTCTTGGGACAATGAAACTTAATAATTGCTTCTAGCATGTTTCTTTTTCTGGTATGCTAGTTTGTTGAGGGTGTTAACTGTTTATTTTGAGTTGAGAAGACATAAATATCAGACAATTGCCAGTTTATTGAACTTATACTTTTCGGCTGACAGTTACACATGGGAATTGGAAGATTTCATGTGCATCATCAACATAACCTCTCTCATACTGCAACTTTGAATACACATAATTATTGGTTATTTTGAAATTGAAAGAGATTCATGGTCTACAAATAGTTTTAATGCTTGGGAGGGGGGGGGGGGGGGGAGGGTATTCTTCATTTTGTGTTCAGTTTCTTCACTATACTGAACTAAGCTTACAAAATTTTCAATTTCCTATGACTTAGTGATAAAAATGCAGCGAAAACATGGTCAAGTTTATAGACTTTTTTCAGCTTTTATAAAAGTTTTAGCTTTCCAATATCATTTCTTTCTTCTACTTCTTCCTCTTGCAGAATGTAGGAATCAAGATCAAGTCTGTAATATAGCTAAGCTGTTAAACTTTTGGATCTCATCGAATACTCCTTTATCAATTTGGAGAAGAAAGAATCCTCTCTTTCCAATAGCTTTGCTGGTGTGTCATATTCAGCTATTCTTCCTGTTCAAGGACAAGCGAAGGAAGGAATTAACAGCTTATTCAATTCAATAGGATAAAAAGATTTAGATGCATTATAATTTTACCTTCATTTAAGACTAAGACAAGATCACTATCAATGACTGTGTGGATTCTGTGAGCTATTGTGACAACTGTTCGATTTATGAATTCTTGACTGATAATCTTTTGTAACACTGCATCAGTTGCAGCATCAACTGATGCCGTTGCTTCATCCAGAACGAGAATGCTGCTTTTCTTTAGCAAGGCTCTTCCAAGACAGAAAAGTTGCCTTTGACCAACACTCCAGTTTTCTCCATTTTCAACCACTGTGAAACTTAATACATTAGTAGGTTTCAACAAGGAAATATGCCACTGCTTTCATAAAATAATATTCTACTTCTTATCAAGAAATTTCTAGTCTAACCTGTAGACTCTAGTTTTTCTGGCTTTGCACGTATTATATCACCGAGTTGGCATTTGTCCAGAGCCTGATGAAAGAAGACGTCACTACATTATTCACTATACAAATCACTAATACTTGAGTTAATTTCAACTATTCCCTGACTGCATCACAAAAACTGGTTAAAGTCTATATTCCAATCATTTAGACTTTGTGAAACAAGTACAAGATCTATTAGAGGGTTGAAAAACTCTGTGTTCTTTTGGCTTGTTACCATGCACAAATGTTGATATATAAGTCAATCTTGTGAATTTAAGTTGACTTCTTCACATAATTATTTTTCAATACTGAGTGCAATAAGTACCTCCCAGATTTCAGTATCAGAGTGTTGTGCTAGTGGATCTAGGTTTCCTCTCACTGTTCCCTCGAACATTGTTGGATCCTGAGGAATAATACTAAGCCTTGACCTCAAATCATGAAGACCGATCTTGCAAATATCTACATCATCGATGATAATGCTTCCTTCTTGGGGTTCTACAATCCGGAAAAGGGCCTGAATGAGGGTTGATTTACCACTTCCTGTTCTGCCCACAACACCGACTTTCTTACTTCCTGGCAATGTGCATGTTATGTTTTTCAAAACAGAAGGGAGGTGTTCAGCATAACGTATCTGCAAATAGATGTATGGTGATAATATCAGTGGGTGGGAAGTTTAAGTCAATCAAGCTAAAAAGTATTTAAACAAGTATGTAATATTCCTGCCGGGTTTTGGGTAAATATAGCTTTATTCCTTGCATCCTGATCATTAGACATACTAGAACCACAAAAATTGTACAGGATTTTCTGAAAGCTTTACAATTGTTTTAACTGTCTAGCATCTTTGACATCTATTACTATTGGATGATATCCTGCTGCATTATTGCAAACCACATAATTCAGTCTAGTTTTATCTAAGCTATGAGACAGTGTCTTTACCTGCAAATTTTGGAAGGAAATTGTACCAGTTTCTGGCCAAGTGCTTGATGGTGTGCTATTTTCAATCACAAGAGGTGCTTCACTGGCAAGGTTCGAGTACTGGAGAATCCTTTCAACTGATATCATTTTGTTTTCAGCATTGCATATATTCCATATAACTGAAGCTTGTAAAACATTCAAATTGATCCCATATGTTACTGCTAATCCTGCAATGCCTGTAGAATATAAAGCAACATGAGTTTCCTCTGATTTCTTTTATGAAACTGAACTTCTTAACACCTGTCCACCACTACCGCCACATCAGTAAAAAGAAAGTGAGAAAAGAAACTTCTGATCAACCTGACTTTCTTAAGAAACATGACTTTGGTAGATAACAACATAAAGACAAATAGTTTCTGATGCTTACTTGGATTAATGATTCCTTCCGGGAGTGTGACTAGCAGAACAAGGGAGAAGGTGAAAACAAAATTAGCTAGCTGGTTCAGTCTAAAAGAAAGCCATTCCATTGCGGACACATTGTGAAACCATGGCCTTGAATGACCATCTATGAGACAAAGGTTTGCATGTGCAAAGCGATCTTTTTGGTTGAAAGCACGAATTGTTGCTGCTCCTGTGAGTGATTCTGCAAAGTGATGGAGGATCGGAGCTCTTTGAACTCCAGATAATCGAGCAAGCTCCCTTGCAGTTGGTATGTAGTATTGCTGGCATTTTTAACAATAATAGCTTTAAATTACATTTTATAAAAGTTAGAAAGAAAATCATTGGAATCTTAAAGAAACATAGAGTTTGTTTATCCTTTCATCTTTAAATAATAAGTTTAACAATATTTTCGCAAGCACTTACTTACCGATATATACAAAAAACTCTTTTACAATGGTAGCTAAATGAGAAATTCTTATTTAAGCGGAAAACTTGGCTTTATCACTGCGTTAGCCTCCCCTAACTTGACCGCTAGAGTACTTTGTCTAAAACTAAGACGGCATCTTCTTGTTTTAATATAGTTAGCATTCCAAGATTAAAACATGTACTTCTTACTTACCTGGTACCAAATGCAGACTGCTGTTACTGGAATAAAGATGACAAATACTTCCCATGCGGCCTGCGACATGACTGCAATTGTCCCAAGAAGCTGAATGATGGAGAAAGCACACCAACCCAACCTGTTTGCCATTTCCAAGTCTAGAACACTTTGGTCTGTCGATGCCTGTTCATGTAATAAGATGTATTGATGATTGATCCATTAGGATTGCATTAATGAATCAACTGAATTTCAGCCTAAAGTTCTAGAGGTTATGGTAATAATTTAGGCACTTCACTTTGCTGTTGTCATGTTTTTATCCTACTATCTTATTATGATATTTCTCTGTGGATTAACTTGTGAGTTACGGTTGATTGAGAGGACATATTCAGAAACCACACGACTGTACACTGGAAGACGTCTACTTGCTTTGTGCAGTTATGAGATATAGCTAACATTCCACTATATAGATTATCTCAAATATGTTCTCAGACTTATAGCTATTATCAAGCCTGGTTTCTTCCTATTTATTTCTTTTTAACATGTACCAGGGATATATCTAGCTATCCGTGTATATGCAGGATAAGGAAAACTACCCAACTATTACTACATATGCAGTACGAGTACTTAGCTAAATCCACACATCTCATTCAGATTAAGGGAAGTAAACTGCAGCTGGTATGCTGTCCTCTATGTCCGATCCAATTCAACTAACTTTGAGTTACTTACGCGATTTAAGATTCTTCCAGTAGGAGTAGAGTCGAAGAATGACATAGGTGCACAAAGGATGCTGTGCAGCATGTTGCTAAAGAGCTTTTCTGCTGTTCGAAGGCCAGTTATAGCCACAAATGATGACCGGACTAGGACACAAAGAGAGCTTCCAACAGCGAGAAGAACATAAACAAAAAGTGTGAAGTTCATATTCTCTTCTATTGGTGCTGCATCACCTGTGGGACATGACCATGCCATCCAGTAGTTGCTGGCTATCTGAAGCACTTGAAATGATGATTGTGCTAGAAGAATTATTGGAATAAAGGCACCACCTTTTACAATGGTCAAGTAAGAAATGTAAACTTCCTTTCCAATGCTTCCTTTTTCTCTCTCCTCATCCTGCACAAGTCTGCCATCCTTCTCTGTTATCTCTATGCAGAGATTGTGTTCTGAATCCTGCTTAGTGTGTGGAAATTCTGCATTTACATTACTATCTGTATCAAGCTCACCATCAGTAACTGCATGTTCAGATACTCGACTTGAGCTTTCAACTGTTAAAATTGATTCTAAAGCCTGGTTGTGTGCTCCAACTAGAAGTTCAAATCCAATATTTTGTTTCAATAGTTCTTCAAAAGTACCAGCTTGTGCAATTCTTCCATTTTGCATCACCTGTTGATATTAAGGAGTTAGGTTCTGCATAGAGTTTTGAATGTTGGTCAAAATTATTGAAATCTTAAGAGGCATGAAGTATTTTCCATAAGAGTCTAAATATTACTAATGTTTAAAATGATCTTTGGTATCCTGAATAGGCAACTGCCAAATATTTGGGAAGTTCCAACACATTCCAGCTTGTTTTGAACTGTGTAACATGTATACACTTGAGCAAGGAGTAGACCTCAATCTTTATATTTTGGGATTTCCTTATTTTGTGCATCTTCTTTAGCTGGATGAGGCGAAACTTTCATGTCTGATTTGGAAGGCGGGGGAGGTGGAGGGGGCGGGGTGGGAGGGGGGAGGGGAGATTCTATAGAATCCTATTCCAATATTTCTGTTGCTAGACCCGTAACTAAAAAGGTCCAGTTTCTTAGAATTACTAGGCTTTTTCGAATACGAAATCCAATCATGGAAGAACTTTGATATATATTCATGTAAACAATGGAATATACTGAAGGGTTACTAATTTCTTTATTCTGAATCATCCTCAGAGCCACTATATAGGAAGTTGTTGTTTTGTGAGGGTGATGCTATGATTCATAAATTATGCAGTGTTTTATCAGTATGAATGACATTAATGCGTGCATCAGTGGAACAAATTGAAATTCTGTTTTCCTGCATACCAGAATGAGATCTGCTGCAGGAAGAAACTCAACTTGGTGTGTAACATAAAGTATCGTCTTGTCCTTGAGAACCCTCATCAAGCACTCCTGCACCATGAAGAAAACTTTAAATATATAACTTAAATACCATGAAGTTACCTCACACCAGATGGATAGTGAGGTTAAAGATACCGACACTAGAATTACTATTTGATAGACATGCTGAACAACCAACCTGAAAGAGGTGCGTTCCTGTGTGAGCATCGACAGCACTGAAAGGGTCATCGAGAAGATATATATCAGCATCTTGATAAACCGCACGAGCAATTTGTATTCTCTGCTTCTGACCTCCACTCATATTTATCCCTCTTTCTCCTATTTCTGTAAGATCACCAGCAGGGAATAGTTCAAAATCTTTTTTCAGAGCGCATGCTTCAACTGTTGTGTCATACTTGACACTCTCATAAGGTTTTCCAAATAGAACATTCTCCTTGATATTTCCTGTAAGTATCCAAGGAGACTGAGGAACATATGCTACTTCACCGCTGATCTTGACGATTCCTGACAGTTTTGGCATTTCTCCTAAAACACAAGAGAGCAAGCTTGACTTCCCTGATCCAACAGTGCCACAAATTGCCACCTTCATTCCCCTCTTAGCTTGTAATTCTATTCCGACAAGGGTCAGGATATTTAATTCTGTGTCCCAGCTAAATGTTCCACTCCTTATCTCAACCCCAAATTGCGTTTCAACTTTGGGAACAAATTCAACTGCATCGTGTTGAATCTCATCTTCCTGCAGGTAGGAAGCAATTCTATCAGCAGAAACTTTTCCTTGAGCTATTACAGAGAGTAAATCTGGCAAATTGAATATAGGATCTTGAAGCATCCGAAATGTAGCCAATGCAGATAAGACCCTCCCTGCAGTCAGTGGAATGCCCATCATAACACATCCAGAAAAGGTTGCCACAGAAATAAATGTAGGTGATCCCCAAAAGATAAAAGCACTTAGAGCTGACAATCTGAGTGACTTCCATAACCAATTATGCTCCACTTTTCTCAAGATTTCCAGCTTCTGTAGATAATAACTATCCCATGCCTGAAGTTTGATAGTCTTCATATTCCGCAGAATCTCCGAGGTGGATTTCATTCTTTCATCTTTGGACTCCATTATCTTAGTTTGATACCCCTTTTGGGTTCTTATCAGGGGTATGTTTCCAGTCATCACTATCAGAGTTGCCCCTAATGCCACAAGTGCCCCCATCCCTAGATTCATGTGTAAAATATAGATTGCCAATGATATCTGGATCGGTAACATCCATATTGTGTTGAGGTACCATATAAAATCTGTAATCCTTTGGACATCTACGCTCATGTAATTGATTATCTCTCCGCTGGTGTAGCTTTGGCGTGATTTACTTGATAAAAGTAGGCCCTTTTGGTAAATGTGAGATATCAGAGCACCCCTGAGCCGAAGGCCTAGCTGCCGAGCTCCAAATATCCACTGCCTTTGTGCAATTGTCTCAACCATTTTTGCGCCGAGAAAAGTTAGTGCTAGAAGATATCCACTTCGTAACCCACGGAATTTCTTTTCATTGAGGAAGTTAACAAAGTCGTCAATAAGGTATGGACCAACATAAGATGATCCTGCACTAATAACAGCAAAGAGGGCATTGATAGCTGCTTTCTTCCTTCCAAATACGTAAATGGCCTTATAGATAGATGGGTTTGTGGTTCCATCCCTTTCCTTTACATACTTGAGGCTTTCGTCAAAGGAATCAGATAGAAATTTTGCAGAGTCTCTGAAGTCAACATCTGGGACTTCATCCTGGTCAATGGGCTTCTTGACTCCAACTTCAAATAGTGGATTGAGCCAAGAGAAGGTGATCAGTTGGAGAAGACTAGCTTTTCCATATGGGCTGTCCCTTTTGGCTTCGGAATGCTGTTCCCTCTTTCCATTTAGAAGTGGTTCAGTTGTGCTGTCTGAGATGTCAAAAATTATGCCTGTTTTCCCTCTAATAGAGATGACCAGAAGACAGGCTGATGCAATAAGACCAAGGATATCAACGTAGTCTGCAAGTCCTAGATGTTCGTCGCTTGTGATGACAAAATGGGCATCAAGAGTCGCACGAGCAAGGGACAGAAAGAAGCTGGAAATCCACCAGATTCTGAGGACCCAAGGAAACTTTATGTATTTCCTATATTGAGTTCTGTAGAGCACAAGAAATGAAGCTGCCCATGATGTCATTTGCAGAATCTCAGATGAAAGAGCTGGAAACTCAAATTGGCAGTGAGCACCATTCCTCTTTTGCAGCATCAAGAGCATTATGACATGAGTGATAAATGATATGGTCGTGCAGAGAATGCTAAATATGTAGGAAATGCCATCTTTTGTGCCAACAGCATACTTCTCGACTGTCATAACCTCCTCTCTGCATTTGCATAGGAGTGAGTCCAGCAGTAAGATTCCGAGGAATCCCAGTAAGACAATGATGCTGGCGTCCTCCCACAAGCAGCGCGACATTGGCTGTAGCCACGCCATCTTTAATTCAGGGAAATTTATATCTACCATTGATCAAAAGAAGAATCATCATCTCAGTAATCATCAATAATATAAAGCAGACTAAACTATTCTCAAACTAGCATCCTTTTTTGGGCAGTGCATGTTAAAATTGTTATCAATTTCTATTCGTCATCCCTTGATTCTGTTTGGTTATATGCACTTCACTTCCCATACAGCTTAAACAGAACAGAAACTTATATGTTCATGAATTTTCCTGTTGTTTAGTGCTCCATAAAGCAGTTAATTTTTCAATTCTCAGGTGAAAAAAACAATGCTAATACCCATCTGTTCATGAATCTGTACCACTTTGTCGTCTTATAAAGGAGGAAACGTATGCTGAACTGAAACTTCATTCTTACTTTCCCTGCTAACACTTCCATTATAATTTGTTAGGGAAAGGGCATAAGGTCTCATGCCAAGTCGACTTTGCAAGAGTCGGGATGGTTCAAATCTCCAAAATCTCAATCATTGCCGTCCATCCAAAGTCCGCCTAGTGATCAATAAAGCTAGTAAAAACTATTGGGTACTAGGGTTCAAATCTTAATAAAAACAAAAAAATACTTATAATTTCTTTTCATTTCTAGGCTTTGGTGGGAATTTACCATTTTGTTCATGGAGGTAGCAAGTCAGCGGAAAAGTCTCGGTACAAGCTGAATGGTACATCACTAGTTATCAAAAAGATAAATTGAAGTGTTGGAGTGAATAGGAATGAGACAATTAACTTGAAATGTCATTTATGAAACTTATTTTGTTTCTATTTCTTCCCTAGAAAAAAATGTGTTGGACCAACCGAAAGTCTGAAACATGGGAAAACATTTTAAAAAAAAACACATTTTTCCTAGGTAACACACCTTAAATTTCTACTATGCTGCTCAAAATAAAGGTAGAGGAACTCCATCTTTGAAGTTGCAGTGAGTTTGTCATTCACAGATCTTAGCTTATTCTAATTGATCTTAAATGCAGCTCTAATCATCAGCAGCTAGGGATCTTAGATCTAGGTAAATTATGCTCTGACTGATTTCACTTTTTCTTTTTTTTGACTTCACCAATGATATCGCGTTTTTCATTTCCTGGGTTTTACTGAAAAAGGAAAAATATTAAATAGATTTGAGGAAAAAGTCATTAACTTTATACATCTTTGTGAGTACACAAGTCATTATAGTACTCTCTCTAGCGGGAGCTTTAGTGCACCGGGCTGTCCTTATTATTCAAAATAATTGAATTATTCAAAGTTCAACAATCTTTTTTCATGTTTACTTTTTGTATTAATAAAATTTTATAATTTTTTAGGAGTTAAACTACACTACTTACAAAGTTATACTCTAATAAAGGACTATTTGAATTTATAATTTTACGTTAAATCATTTTTATGAAGCTGATTAAATAAAAAGCTTATAGAGGAAAATATGATTAAAATTTTTATCCTTAAATATTTTTCTTAATATGTGTGCAATATTTTAAAAATTAAGTTAATATAAAATAGTGAGAATAGTATTCTATTTGATAGTACTTGGAAATAGTAAAATATTTACTTATAATCATGCTCTGACAATATATCAATTGTTAAATATATTTTCTGAGCATTTTAATAAGTCGACAAACATTCTAAGTTATCTCATGTCTGTATATGAAGCACGATATATTCCGAATCTTTACCAGATCTATATTTGAAACTTTTATGGGTAATGTCAAATGTGTGTTCACTTACGTGTGCTATTGATCTTCTCAATTGGCATTGTCTTGCTCACCTTTTTCTTTTTCGCTGTGGCTAAAAGTTAGAGATTTCGATCACTCTACTTTATTACTCTCTTTAGTTTAGTTTATATTTAATGGATCGTTCAAATTGTTTTCATAGTTCAAGAAAATTGTTAGAACTTTTTTATTTTATATTTATTATATTTTTTAGTTGAATAATTTAAGAATAATCAAAAGAATAATAGTGAAAAATTAGTAGTTAGTTTATGTTCTTAAATATTTAGAAGATATGTCAAACCTCAATAATTTACTTAATATGGATTAGAAGGAGTATTTATTACAACATGTATATAGACATCACTCTTTGTAATGTACATAAGCATAATTAGCTAACAGATTCGTAAGAAGACATCTTTATTTTCTTTCCTAAGTTAGCACCTAATGTTCTTAAAATCTTACCGTTTCAGTCACGTTTAGCTAGTGCCAATCCAGCTTTTCTGTTTAAAGCACCGCAAATTCTATTCTTTTTCTTAATTAAAGTACAGCCAATGAGTAAAAACATCTTCCTATATATCATTGAATATTCAGACATGTATTTTACTTGAAAAAAATTGAAGTTTTTTGAGTGAGTGAAATTTCCTTTAAAATATTTGAAAATCTGATCAAATTTTATGATCAAAATAGATATTTGAAGATAAAATTTTCAAAATTTGATAGAAAATCTCTTGGTTATCCATTTTGAATATTCGTCTGGATAAATAATGTTCCTTATTGTATATGACTTATGCTGGTCACATAATGCGTTTCATGAAAAATATGTTAAATTAAAGTTAAAACCGCATCTCAAAACCTGGTGAACTTTATGCCCCTCCAAGTATATACTAACTAGTTTAATCGTCCGCGAATATATCAATGCATTACAATTTACAATGTGATTTTCTTAAAAGATTTTGTTGAGATAATTTCGTAACAACCAACAATAAAAAGAGAATCGAAACAAATATGAAGGGTGTAAGATAGAAAATCATCACATAACTTTTTGTAATTTTATAATGAAAAGACTATCTAGTTATACTTTTCTCATTTGGGAAGAGAAAGTTCATGCTCATCTGCAGAAGTGAATCCATAATCTAGAGTCAAAGTAATTTTAACCATATTTAAGATGGCAAGTCTTGTACGTAGACTTAATTCCATGCAGTAGATCAAAAGTAAAATCCTTCAATTGGATTGCAAGAATAAAGAGAAAGGAGAAAGGGCTTACTTGCAAGGAGCTTGGAGATGGAGTCTAACATTATGTTGTTCACTTGAAGAGAGAGATGGGATTTATTTAATATTGATGGACTATGGAGGACTGGACTACACTTAAATATGGAGTCTAGAGTATTGGAGCCTATCCAGTACTTCATAGTTTTATATATATATATATATATATATATACTAGTCATAAAGAGACCATGCTAGCCCAAGCTCAATATATGTCTTCTTTTTTTCTCGATTTATTTGATATTGAAAATTATTTTTTCATGTTTTTAAAATTTTTAAATTGATAATTATTATGATTTATACATTTTATGTCATTTTAATTAATACATATTATTTACTTTGTTTCATTTTATGTCGCATCAATTTTTTTTTTTTAAAAAAAAATATTTTAGATTATTAATTATTGTGGTTTATAGTACAACAACATAAATTTCAAATAATGTATGTTACTCTCTTTGTCTCAATTTATGTGGCAATGATAAAACTTGAAGAATCATTTAGATTTTGTGTATGTCTTTTAAATTTTTAAGTTGGTAATTATTATGATTTATTATACTTTTTACATCATTTCAAATAATATATGTTACTTCCTCCGTCTAATTTAAGTTGCTAATTATTGTGATTTATAATACTTTTTACATAAATTTTTGAAATTGGTAATCACTGTAATTTATACTTCACACTTAATTTTTTAATATATAACATACTCCAAAAGAGTAAAAAAGAAATTAAATAAAAAATACAAAAAAATGAATATATGTAGACACTTCAATGACTAGTTGACTGCTTCAAGCAGCTGAAACAGACAGGACGATCGGAAGTTGCTCATGCAAGTAGCACGACCGAAAGCTACTAAATTATTCTCTTATATATAAGTACTAACTAATACAAATATATCAAATGAAAAAAGCCTCGATGTCTTGCAAGAGTTTTTATACCGTCTGATCATCTTAAATATACTCCTTATGTTCATTTTTACTCGTCATAGTTGAATTTGACAGACACATTAAGAAAGTAATAATTGACATGACTATTTTATTGCAACTCCTATTAATTAATGTTTAGTTTATGTCTTGAAAAATGATTTTGGAAAAAGTAATTAATGTTAAAGAACATGAAAAAAAATAATTGTCTTTTCTTGATATGTTAAAAATTAAAAATGACAAGTAAAAATAAAAATCTATGTTATAATAGTACTCCCTCTACTCCATATTATCTGAATTTTTAAAGATTTTTTCATTGTTCAAAATAGTTGAATTGTTCAGAGTTGTAGAGAAATGTTTGAATTTTTTTTTTCTTGTTTTACCCTTTGCTTTAATGAAGTTATATTATTCTAGGAGTTAATGTTTACACTATTTACAAAGAGTATTTATAATTTCATATTTAATTATTTTTATGAGACTGAAATTTCTAATAAAGAACTATTTGTATTACTAGTACTCTACTTCATAAACTGAGAAGCTTGATGCTCCTCGTGAAAATCTAACATTGGGAATCAAATGGACTTCTTAACTTCTGTTAGTAGTAGTAATTATTATAGGTAAAATACAAATCATTTTGAGTAATAGCTTAGGAATAAACAGAAAGGTAATAGAAAAAAATATGATTCAAATTTTGTCCTTAAATAATATTCTTAATATGTGTGCATTATCTTATAAATTCAGATAATATGGAATAAAGAAAGTATTGAATTAGTAAAAATGAACGGAGAGTGAGTATTTACAAATGGTAGGTGGAGTCAATATGGAGAATAATATAAACAAACTGATAATTATAATGAATAATACTCCCTCTATACTCTTTTTATGTGTTACTGTTTTGGGACAATATTTCTTTGTGATTATAATTTTCTCAACTTTTCTTTAAAATATTTTAAATCATTAGCTACATTAATTTGTAGTATTTTTAAATAATTAAATTTTATTTTAAAATATTTGAAGAACCTGCACCTAAATTTAAAACTAAAACTAAATATTTTGATCGTCAGCTTTGCATTCTTTCACATAAATTAGGACATAAAAGAAATACTAAAATAGGCACTTTACAAAATATCGTCTTACATATGGCAAATAATTGGTATATGTTTATGTGATCATTCGATGCAAGAGTTACACGTTGTCACGTGTTGGTTAGCTCTTTTTCTTGTTTATTAAGGGGTCGTTTGTAGTGAGGGATAAAAATAAATAGTCTTGTGATAAAAATATAATTCAGGAATAAAATTTTGGTGTCTTTTTTTGTTGTCAAGTTTGGAATCACTTATTCCACCATTATGCCATAGTAATAGAATAAGTCATCTTATATACATGATGGGATAAGTTATCCCACAATAGCTAATCGCACAATAATTAATTCTGGTTAACTTGTTTTCAACCAAACAACCCCTAAAGATTACACTTTCTTATTTTTCTTTTTCACCGCGGGGAGGTGGTGTGGGGTAGGGTGTAGAGAAGTTATGATTTCAATTTTATGAGTTCTGATTTTTTACTTAAATGATAATAATTAGATTTTAAATTTAATATTTATACATATTTAGCAAATTTATTAACATAAATATATTATTTAAGCAAAATTCACTCGATTACAACCCGTATATGAGCTACTTAGCTTCGCCCTGATGGGGTAGGGCGGGGCTTGTTTGATCCACTGCTCTTTCTGAATATTTTTTAAAAAGTAACCGGACTTTGATATAGGTTTAGAAGCAGCAACAGTAAAAATAATCAGTGACATATATGGTATGTTTATGGTGATTTAATAAAAAATATACTGTAAATGATGTGTACAGAGAATAACTTCCTACATTTAGAAAAGGTAACAAAGTTAGAGATCCCCGGCGTTCCCAATGAGTTTTGCTAAATCGCGGAAAATATAAAAATTATATCAGGTTCAATTTATAATCACTAATTAAGTAAAATAATTCTTACACTATCATATTATACAAGATACTTCTTTCCATTAGCAGATGACAGAGCGTGTGAGTTTGGCTCAAAAGACTCCTTGTAGAAGCATACTCAAAATTTAAATTCATCATCGAATTTAATCTTGAGGTTCTTATCAATAAATTTATTATATTTTTAAGATTACACGTATAAAATTTTAAATTTATTGAATTATTAATTATTTCACATACACATACACGCGCAATATATATTTCAAGTATAAAATATTAAGTTCAATTATACCTTAGAGAGTGTACCGTCTCGACTAGCAGGAAGTGTTTAACTAGTGAGTAGGGTTGTATAGGGCAAACCGATAAACCGCACCAAATCGACAAACCGAACCAAATCGGAAAAAAAACTCGACTAGTGATTTGGTTTGACTTGGTTTGGTGTTTGAAAAAAAAACCCGACCATTACAGGGTTGGTTTGGTTTTAACTAAAAAAAGTCAAATCGAACCCAAATCGACCTGATTATAGATATATTACTTTTAAATTATGTTATACATAAAAATATTTATTAAAATATAATTTATAAATATTTTTAATTTTTTTTTCATAATTTTTGTTTTCTTTCTTACATGTAGATTTGGACTTGAGAAGCTCATCTAAATAATATACAAAAAAAGCTCATATTATAAAGTTATATTATAAAGTTAAAACTTCAAATAGTGTTCTGCCTCCATCTTATATGTTGATATTTTGTACTAGAACTCTTTTTAAGAAGCACTGCTGTGCTTTTTATTAGATATTATGAAAAATCCGAGAAATCCGAAAAAACCCAAAAAACCCAAGAAAAATTGATATCGAAAAACTCGACTTTTATTGATTTGGTTTGATTTATAGATTTAATAACCCAACACAAATGATTTGATTTGATTTGTAAAAAATTTGAACCAATCCGATCCATGTACACCCGAGAATGACTTTGAAACGTTAACGTCATTTTTGAAATTTGATGAGAATTTAGAAGCGTGACAATTGACCTGGTCCATATATACAAAGTAAAGGTAAGATATTCAAGGGGCTATAATTGAAACAAGGCTATAAGTTAGGAGTTGATACACTGGACGAGAAGGAGTGAATTTTTAATTATTTTTTTGCCTGAAATAATTGGTTAGTTAAAGGAGGGAAGATGTGATAGACCTAATCATCCCACTATATTTTTGCAGAGAAAAATTACTATAAAAAGAGAAGGGTGTCATTGTTTTAATTTGTCAGACTCAAGCGCCACTAACTTTGGCTTCAATTTTATACCTTTACTTTTCTTGTGTAAAGTAAAAGATGGAAAAGGCAGAATGTGGGCACTCGGATATCATATTAGATATTCTGGTTACGTGATGGAATTTACGCACTTCACAAGTTTCATTTTCGGTCCTCTTTGTAATTTTAATAATATATAGGTTTAATATATTGATAATTTTTAAAATTTATACGTTAATATTATTTTGGCCTTCACATTAAAATTTAATTCAATTAAATATTTGAACATATGATAAACTAT